>NC_133328.1:468646344-468972750 GCF_042186555.1 Aquarana catesbeiana
TGAGAGGTAAGGAAGTCCTCCTCTTCCTCCATCTGTTCTGCCTCAAGTGCCCTGTCCCATTATTCCATGCAGTGTGTGCTCCAACAGGTGGACAAGAGGGACAGGGTCACTGATGCATGCACTGTCACTGGTCACCATCCTTGTGGCCTCCTCAAATGGTGACAGGACAGTGCATGCTTCCCTGATCATAGCCCACTGGCGTGGGGAAAAAAAAGCAAGCTCCCCTGACCCCTATCCTGGTGCCATAGTCGCATAGGTACTCATTGATGGCCCTCTGCTGCATGTGCAGCTGCTGCAGCATGGCCCAACGTTGAGTTCCACATGGTGGGCATGTCACAGATTAGGCGGTTCTTGGGCAGGTTAAATTCCTTTTGGAGGTCAGCCAGCCGAGCACTGGCATTATATGACCTGCAGAAATGCACACAGACTTTCCTGGCCTGCCTCAGGACATCCTGTAAGCCCGGGTACCTGCCCAAGAACCCCTGCACCACCAAGTTAAGGACGTGAGCCAAACAGGGCACATGGGTCAGTTGTCACCTGTTGGGGGGGCAGAGAGGAGGTTTGGTGCCATTGTCGCAAACCACCATACCTGCCTTAAGCTGGTGTGGCGTCAACCACCTCTGAACCTGCCCCTGCAGACCTGACAGAATCTCTGCCCCAGTGTGGCTCCTGTCCCCCAAGCACACCAGCTCAAGCACTGCATGGCATCTTTTTGCCTGCGTGCTTGCGTAGCCCCTTGAACGCCTACGGAACACCGCTGGTTCCGAGGTCAAATCAGGCACAGGAAGAGACCATGGAGGAAGAAGAGGAGGAGGGGGTGGAGGAGAAAGGTGTGGGCAGAATCATCACTAGTAGAATTTTGGAGGCGTGGTGGCAGAACAACCTCCAACACTACACGCACCCCTGTCCTGCATCCTTCCCAGCTGCCAGAAGAGTCACCCAGTGTGCGGTGAAAGATAGGTAACGTCCCTGTCCATGCCTGCTGGACCATGAGTCAGCGGTAGTATGCACCTTACCGCTGACTGCCCTGTCCAGCGAGGCCAAGACATTGCCTTCCACATGCCGGTAGAGAGCTAGAATCACCTTCCATGAGAAAAAAGTGGCATTTGGGAACCTGCCACTATGAAACCGCACATTCCACAAACTCACGGAAGGGGGGCAGAGTCTACAAACTGAAAAAGGCAGCAGTTGAAGTGCTAGCAATTTAGCCAAGCTAGCATTCAACTGCTGGGCATGTGGGATAGCTGGGAGCGAACTTCTTTTCGGCGGTGCAGCAGCTAGGGGCAGGGAGAAATTTGCCTGGTACAATCTGACGTCAGTGTACCGATAGCAGATTGCCCGCAAGTACTTGGCTGTGACACACCTAATTCTACACCTTCATTCCTCTCAGTGCAGGTTTCAGAGAGGACTGGAAGGTATAGTGGGGTTGGGAGATCCCAGCTGATGAGGAGCAAGGAGAGGCTCGCTTTGTTCTTTGGTGTGGGTCTTTTAGGTACACTTGCCAACGAACTGCATGGCAGGGTTGACATATGTCTGGTCAACCATGTGGTGCCCAAGCGGGTGACGTTTTGGCCATGCGGGATACGGTTGAGACATATGTTGCAAATAACAGCGGTGAGATCTAACAGCGGTGAGATCTGATCTCGTCTCAAAAAAGGCCCACACCAAAGAACCTTTGGAATAACACACAGCAGACAGCAGCGCCCTGCACATGCGGAGCTCTGTGGTGTGATGCAGTTGGTGTGCTGCCCTTAAGCTGGCCCCTGGTGGGCATCCTGCCTCGTTGGAGATGTGCCTCCTCCTCCTCCTCTCTCCTATCAGGCACCCACGTGAAGTCAGTGACTTCCTCATCATCCCTTCCCTCCTCATCACTGGAGCAAAGCTGGCAGTATGCTGCAGCTGGGGGAACATGACTGCCAGATTGCTGTCCTTCTTGGACACCCCCTCTCTCTGGGCTCACGTTTCTGCCTTCCTCTAGCTGGATACCATCATTGGAGCCTTCAAAACGCTGGGCATCCTCCTGGAGCATGTACCCAACACTTTGGTCAAATAGTACGGGGGACTCCTCAGGAGGACATGGTGGGGCTAGGGAAGGAGTGACTGATGCCATTGAGCCAAGGGAAGAGGCCACATTGGCAGCTGCTTTGACAGACAAAGTACCCTGAGCCTGGGTGAGAGAGGATGAGGAGGATGGTTTGGTCATCCACTCTACCAAGTCTTTCGCATGTTGCGGCTCAACACGGCCAGCTGCCAAAAAAAAGGACAAGCGTGTCCCACAGCCACATGCTGATGAGGATGCACCGTCTCCACGACCAGCACTGTTGCCTTTAGACACAGAGCCTGCTTTCCCTCTTTTATTGGCTTGTGACTGTCTGCCTCTCCTTGTTGGCCTTCCAGACATACTAATGGCCTGCAGTGAGCTGCACAAAACTGGGATGTGTATATATATATATATATATATATATATATATATATATATATATATATATATATGTATATATATATAAAACTGCCTGCCTGTAGTATTATTAGTATGAGAACACCAGCAATTGTCTTCAGGTAGCTTTAGGTGCACACTGTGCAGAGGACACAGTACACTAACTGTAAATACTGTAGCTACCTGCCTGTGGTATTAATAGGATCAGAACCACAGCTATTGTCTTCAGGTAGCTTTAGGTGCACACTATGCAGAGGACACAGTACACTAACTGTAAATACTGTAGCTGCCTGCCTGTGGTATTAATAGGATCAGAACAACAGCAATTGTCTTCAGGTAGCTTTAGGTGCACACTGTGCAGAGGACGCAGTACACTAACTGTAAATACTTTAGGTGCACACTGTGCAGAGGACGCACTACACTAATTTGTAAATACTAATAGGATCAGAAGAACACCACCAATTTTCTTCAGGTAGCTTTAGGTGCACACTGTGCAAAGGATGCACTACACTAACTTGTAAATACTGCAGCTGCCTGCGGTACTAATAGGATCAGAAGAACACCACCAATTTTCTTCAGGTAGCTTTAGGTGCACACTGTGCAAAGGACACACTACAGTAACTTGTAAATACTGTAGCTACCTGCGGTACTAATAGGATCAGAAGAACACCACCAATTTTCTTCAGGTAGCTTTAGGTGCACACTGTGCAGAGGACGCACTACACTAACTTGTAAATACTGCAGCTGCCTGCGGTACTAATAGGATCAGAAGAACACCACCAATTTTCTTCAGGTAGCTTTAGGTGCACACTGTGCAGAGGCTGCACTACACTAATTTGTAAATACTGCAGCTGCCTGCGGTACTAATAGGATCAGAAGAACACCACCAATTTTTTTCAGGTAGCTTTAGGTGCACACTGTGCAGAGGACGCACTACACTAACTTGTAAATACTGCAGCTGCCTGTAGTACTAATAGGATCAGAAGAACACCACCAATTTTCTTCAGGTAGCTTTAGGTACACACTGTGCAGGACACACTACACTAACTTGTAAATACTGTAGCTACCTGCGGTACTAATAGGATCAGAAGAACACCACCAATTTTCTTCAGGTAGCTTTAGGTGCACACTGTGCAGAGGACGCACTACACTAACTTGTAAATACTGCAGCTGCCTGCGGTACTAATAGGATCAGAAGAACACCACCAATTTTCTTCAGGTAGCTTTAGGTGCACACTGTGCAGAGGACGCACTACACTATCTGTAAATACTGTAGCTAATAGGACTAATAGGATCAGAAGAACACCAGCAATTTTATTCAGGTAGCTGTAAGTACAGGAATAACAGGAACGGATCTAGCTAAACTGAATACAGAATACAGTGTGTATATATATATATATATATATATATATATACACACACAACACTTAGGATGCATACGTATATATACTCAATACACTGTAAGTGCAACTAACTGACTCGCCTTAAATCAAATGACACTGTCACTCTCTCTCTCTCTCTATCTCTCTCTCAACGCCAGAACACACTACACAGGGCCGACGTGCAGGCGGCCTTAAATAGTGTGGAGCATGTACTAAACCCCCTGAGCCATAATTGGCCAAAGCCACCATGGCTTTGGCCAATTACGGCTCTCTGTACAGATGGCGCTGTGATTGGCCAAGCATGTGGGTCATAGTGCATGCTTGGCCAATCATCAGCCAGCAACGCACTGCGATGCCGCAGTGAATTATGGGCCGTGACGCGCCACTCGAATTTGGCGTGAACGGCCCATATCATTCGCAATTCGACAAACGATCAAACAGTCGAGTTGAACATGGGCTCGACTCGAACTCGAAGCTCATCCTGACTTTCCACCCTATTCCCCCTCCAAGTACAAATCCTCCTCCCAATCCCCCCCAGCACAAATCCTCTCTCCCCCATAATCTCCCCTCCCAGGACAATTCCTCTCACCACTTCTAGCACAAATCCACACCCCAGCACTACCCCCCAAATCACTCCCTGCCCAAATCCTCCTATTACCCCCAAATCAATCCCTAAAATGAAAACCCACCTCCCTCTTGCACACATCCTCTTATTCCTAGTATAGAACTTTGTTATCCCCACAGGTCATTGTGCTCTCATTTGCCCAATGTCCTTGAAATCCACAAAGCTTAAATTCTCAATGCTGGGAGATGTCCTTCCTCCCAGGCTCCCCCTCATGCTTGTCATGAGATATGTCAGAGCTGAGGAGAAGTTTAGGGGAAGATTCCCTCAGCTCTGACATTTTGTGTTATGACAGGCAGCTGGTGGGGAAAGATGCCAGCTTCAGCAATGCCTGGTGATCGCAGCATCGGCGACTTGGGGAATCTCCTACTGGGAACATGCCCTGGGTGCCCAGTGCTAGCATGTCCCTAGTGAAGTCAAGTGTCAGAATTGTTTAAGGTATTGGGCTCTGGTACACAGCCCGGATCCATGGGACTCTGGGATTTTGTTGAAGTCCTGGGACAGTCCTGTGAGATCCAGGACAGTTGGTGTCTCGGGGTCCCCTTTATTCAGGCTCCATCCTAGTGAGGCTACAGCAGGCCTGGGAGGAGCATGAGGACCAGGAGTAAGAAAAGAAAGAGTTGCAGTGGTGGCATGGTGGAATAGGAGAACATGAGGCAGATTTGCAGGGGTGAGTATTATCCTTCACAAATCCCAGGAGTTATAATTGGTTTGGAGGAGATAGCTAGGGAAAATGTTTTCCTCAGTAACCTTGATGAGTAAGACTTCTTTGCTGCTGGTAATTTGTGGTGGATAGGCTCCTTCATGCTCCACTGCCTGTGAAAGAGCACCAGGATTCATGGCATTAGAGAGAGGACCCAATACTGGTTGGCCACCCTCTTGGATCCTTGTTATAATGGCAAAGTTAAAAACAGGGGAGAACAGCAGCGTTAGATGTGGTGATAACATAAAATTATATAGCAATTGGAATATAGGTATACATAAAATGTGCGTGTGAGTAAGCACACATAATATTAAAACATTTGTTAAAACATAATGTTCATGAATGATCCGAGATCTTGTATGACTAGCACCGAAGGCAGCTCCCTTAGAGTGAAGTGATGGGCTCTGTGTAGAAATGGGAACAGAAGGGTGCCAGACTGAGTGCAGTATAAATCATATATTTAATAAAAACAAGTAGTAACTCACAAGTTAAATTTGATGAGTTCAGTCCTGGAGTCTCATAAACGTCCTATTTGGCATCCTGTTTTGCCTTTGTAGCCTTGGGCACTGGTGTGATCTTATAGAAATTCAGAGGAGGCTGGGAACCAGGAAGCAGGAAACAAAAAGCAGCTGGTCATGACTTCACAGGAACAGGAAAAGTGATTATTCACAGTGGCAAGGAATGGTAGTGCATTTCGAAGCTACACCTTCTTTATCAGACCATGATTGGCTGGCAAATCTGGCAGTCTTAAATACAGAGGAAATATAAACAGAGAAATCTGATGGGCTGGCCGACCCGTCAATCAAATAGACAGATTTAACCACTTGCTGACCGCTGCACGCCGATGTACGTCCTAACTTTGCCAGCGGATATCGTTGTTATGGCAGCAGCTAGCTGCCATAACCCCGGTATCCCCCTTTTCGTGCGGTGGTCGGCTACTAGATAAAAGTGGTCTCTGCAGTGGATTCGCCGTGAGATCATTTTTATTGGTGGTGGGAGAGGACCCCCCCTCCTGCCGTGATCCAGTGCCCTCCGCCGCTTACCGGAGCCGTCAGTAGCGGCAGAGGCGATCGCGTCTGTCCCCTTGCTGTGCCTGGAGACGAGTGAGGGGAAGATGGCACCCACTTGTCTCTATAACACTGCTAGGCGGAAGCTGCAAAATGTCACTTCCGCTCATACGTCTTAAAGGCATATTTTTTTCAATGTCATTTTTTTAAATTTTAAATTTTTAAATTTACTTTTTTTTTTATTGCATTTTAGTGTAAATTTGAGATCTGAGGTCTTTTTGCCCCAGATCTCATATTTAAGAGGACCTGTCATGCTTTTTTCTATTACAAGGGATGTTTACATTCCTTGTAATAGGAATAAAAGTGACACAATTTTTTTTAAAACAGTGTAAAAATAAATAAAATCATATAAAATAAATAAGAAAAATAAAAAATATTTTTTTTTTAAACGCCCCGTCCCGACGAGCTCGCGCGCAGAAGCGAACACATACGTGAATCGTGCCCGCACATGTGAGGTATCGCTGCGATTGTTAGAGCGAGAGCAATAATTCTAGCCCTAGACCTGCTCTGTAGCGCAAAACATGCAACCTGTAGAATTTTTTAAATGTTGCCTATGGAGATTTTTGAGGGTAAAAGATTGACGCCATTCCACGAGCGGGCGCAATTTTGAAGCGTGACATGTTTGGTATCAATTTACTCGGCGTAACATTATCTTTTACAATATAAAAAGAAATTGGGCTAACTTTACTGTTGTCTTATTTTTTTATTAAAAAAAAGTGAATTTTTACAAAAAAAGCGTGATTGTAAGAGTGTTGCGCAAATACGGTGTGAAAAAAAGTATTGCAATGACCACCATTTTATTCTCTAGGGTGTTAGAACGTTTTTTTTCTAAGTAATTTTCTAGCAAAAAAAACTGTTTTAAACATGTAAACACCTAAATTCCAAAACGAGGCTGGTCCTTAAATGGTTAAAGAGGAAGACGGTTGTAGACCGAAGTGAATGTAAATATGAGTAAAGAACTTGCTGATTAATAGTGGATGATAATAATTTTATGACGTTTAAAGAAATCAATCAAAGAATTAATTGATTAAACACATAAAAAAAAAAAAAAAATATATATATATATATATATATATATATATATATATATATATATAAATGTATAAATATACCTCGGATATAAAATGAATTAATTAATTAACTAAAAAATGAATTAAGAAAATTATTATTAAATTATTAACAATTGGTAATCAATCAATTATTATAAATTATAAATTGCAAGAGCAGTAATCAGGGGGGCTTCCGGGATGTAAGAGAGAGCGAGAGGATGCGTGCAGGCTGAGCTCCGCTCCAACATCCATCCTGAATATCCTCCAGCGCTGACAGGGCTGACTTCCAGCGCCGATTCTCCCTAGACTCGGCTGTACCTAGGCACCCTGGGAAAGAAAAAGGCCCTCGGTGCACCGCGAGGTCCTACCATATCTCCGGGCAAGCTCCGGTCCTCCACTACCTCCACCGCATCCAGCACCGCTAAGCCTGCTGCTGCCGACGCCACGATACTACCCACGAGGCTCTTCACAGGGAATATGTCGGTCGGCACACAGACGCTCTCTGATCCTGCTTCCTCATCTGCAGCCTCCCATGCAGCCTCTCATGCCGAGCTGCTGGCAGCAATTAAAGCAGGGAATGACCAAGTAATGGTCAAAATAGATCATTTGGCTTCTGATATCAGATAAAATAGCGTTTCACCAGGCCTGCAGAAACTACTACTCAGCGCCAAGCACCCAAAAGAGCCCAAGATGTAGATAGAACTAAAAAAAATATATAATTAAAAATGGTTACCATAAATAAACATCAGTAAACACTTACAAACTGAAAGTCAATGATTGAGCTCTGCTGTGTCTGTTTAAGCAGAGAGACAATCTAATAAGCAGCAGCTGTCTCATACCAAAAGAACAAGGTAAAAAATACACATAAAAACAGTGTTATAAAATAATCCACATTTAGACTAAATTATTCCACTAGACAGCGCTAGTGTTGAGCAATTGAAACTTGTGGCCAACAACACATAGGGACAGACTTATAACAGAAAAAAGTCCTTTAACAGAAATCCCTTGTAAAAGGAAGTGATGAAAGTCCAGGGTGTAATACAAAAAATCTGCAGGTGATCTTAAGAGAGAATCCTCCACATGCACCTTCCACCGATCACTTGTAAAATCCACCCGGTGACAAGCACTCACCCCCTAGGGGGTTAAACTCACCAGAAAAGGGGAGTAATAAAGCCTTCAGCGATAGTGTGTTGTCATCATCACAGTAAACAGGGTCACAGGTTAGCAGGGCTCATAATGAATCAAAAAACAAAAAAGAGATGCACATAGCGTAATCCTATTTAATGATTCCAAACCCTTGTATACAGACACAAACCCCCCTTCAATAAATATACGTACATCAAATAAAATAAAACAAGCAATCAAACAGGCAGGTAGTGTGTAACTTCACCCAGAGCCGTCAGCGCCGCTACTCAGGAAGACAGCGATACTTCCTGGTTGTGCAGATGATCCAGGTGGAGCGCACACGTCACTTCCGGCGTCGTATTGGCCACGCCCTGACGCGTTTCGTCATATCCTTTGACTTCAACAGAGGGCGCCCTCTGTTGAAGTCAAAGGATATGACGAAACGCGTCAGGGCGTGGCCAATACGACGCCGGAAGTGACGTGTGCGCTCCACCTGGATCATCTGCACAACCAGGAAGTATCGCTGTCTTCCTGAGTAGCGGCGCTGACGGCTCTGGGTGAAGTTACACACTACCTGCCTGTTTGATTGCTTGTTTTATTTTATTTGATGTACGTATATTTATTGAAGGGGGGTTTGTGTCTGTATACAAGGGTTTGGAATCATTAAATAGGATTACGCTATGTGCATCTCTTTTTTGTTTTTTGATTCATTATGAGCCCTGCTAACCTGTGACCCTGTTTACTGTGATGATGACAACACACTATCGCTGAAGGCTTTATTACTCCCCTTTTCTGGTGAGTTTAACCCCCTAGGGGGTGAGTGCTTGTCACCGGGTGGATTTTACAAGTGATCGGTGGAAGGTGCATGTGGAGGATTCTCTCTTAAGATCACCTGCAGATTTTTTGTATTACACCCTGGACTTTCATCACTTCCTTTTACAAGGGATTTCTGTTAAAGGACTTTTTTCTGTTATAAGTCTGTCCCTATGTGTTGTTGGCCACAAGTTTCAATTGCTCAACACTAGCGCTGTCTAGTGGAATAATTTAGTCTAAATGTGGATTATTTTATAACACTGTTTTTATGTGGCTTCTGATATCAGCTTAGTTCGGCACGATATGGATAAATTTAGATCCCGCTTTGCAGAGGCTGAGAGTCGGATTTCACAGCTAGAGGATGATACCAGAGCAGATTCCAGGAACCTTCATGCTCTGCAATTGCAGGTAAAGGCTTTACAGGAGAAGTCGGTGGACACAGAAAATCGCATGAGGAGAAACAACCTAAGGATCATAGGTCTTCCTAAAAAAATAGAAGGTAATAAACCCGCTGAATTTGCGGAATCCTTCCTCATATCATTATTAGATCTACCTGCCATGCCTCCTACATTTGTGGTAGAAAGGGCACACAGAATCCCACCAACCCCTCCAATTCCTGGCAACCCTCCCAGGCCGCTTTTACTAAGGCTTTTGAATTCCAGGGACAGAGATAGGATACTGGCTGCAGCTAGAGCCAAACAAGAACTGCGGTTCAACAATGCAAAAATTATGTTGTTTCCTGATTATTCCCCTGAAGTTCAGCAGCGACGCCGGGCCTTTACTGAGGTCAGAAGACGTCTAAAAGATAAGGGCCTCAAGTTTAGTTTATTATATCCCAGCAAGCTCCGAGTTGTAGATGGTGATTGAGCACATTTTTTTACTGATCCGGAGGCCGCTACATCCTGGCTAGATGGTCGTGGGTGATATATGGGCTGTGGGTAATATTCCCACCATTATAGCTCCTCTACATAAGTCTGAAATCCTTTTTTCCTTTTTTTTTTTTTTTTCCATGGACTTAATGAATGCCTAAATAAATGCACTTTATCTGGAGTTGGACTGCTCAGCCTCTCGGATTTGGACTGCCTCTTACACTGAGAGTCAAGTCATAACCCAAATCCTTTACTCATTATTTTTTGACTTATTGACTTATTTGAACTCCCCCCCCCCTGCCTTTTTTTTTTTTTTTTATAGTGGTGGATGGGTTTATACCCACACCCATTCAGCTGCAAGGTGCTTGAACAAGGGGGTATATCTTAGGGGTATATCTATAATCTATAGTTGTAGTTTGTTTTTTCTTCTTTTTTTTTTTTTTTGGGTAAAACTATTCCTAATTCTCCTCCCTTTTTCTTTTTTGGGAGAGGAGATGGGATTTAGTAGGATAAGCACTTTGTGCTTGGGTATTTTTTGTTTTATTTTGTTTTTTGTTGTGGTCTTAGTTTGTATAAATTTGCTTCAAAAATCTAACATTGCTGGTACATGTTGGTATAATTTAGAGATTTTGCTGCTTGTGAGTTACCCTAAATTGTGTACCTCCTGTCATTTTATTTAGTCATGGTCCCTTAAACCTATATGGCTACTCCCCTAGTTGAAAAATTTTCGGTCCTTTCGTGGAACGTCAGAGGCCTTAATTCCAAATTCAAACGGGCACTGTTGATAAGATATTTAAAAACCCATTCCCCACACCTCATTCTCTTACAGGAAACTCACCTCACAGGCAGCAAGGTTTTAACCCTTAAAAAACCCTGGATCCAGAGGGCTATCCATGCTACTTACTCCTCTTATGCTAGAGGGGTCTCAATTCTAATACATAAGAAATTTTCCTGTGTGGTTGAGGATGTGTGTACAGATCCCCAGGGCAAGTTTGCAATTGTGGTATTTTCACACTGGTCTCAACGATACATAATTATAAATATTTATATTCCCCCACCCTTTTCACATGATTTGTTATATAAGGTCTTGGAAAAAGCTGCTTCCTTTTATCCGGCAAAATTACTGGTGATAGGTGACTTCAACTCTACTATCTCCCCAGACTTGGATAGACCTGTCCCATTTAAGAACTATAGTTCTGAGCTATCTACTTGGGCTCAGGCAATGGGGCTGCAGGAGATATGGAGATGGAAACACCCGGCCACAAGGGCATACTCATGCTTTTCGGCCTCCCACAGGACTGCCTCACGAATTGACCTGGCTTTCTCTAATCCGGCTTTGCTGACAGATGTAATAGGGGCCAAGTACTTACCTAGCGGGCTGTCTGATCATAGCCCATTGGTAATCGAGTTTCGCTCGTCTGCATTTCGTGATGCGGCCTTGTGGAGGCTGGGGGCACAGTGGATTTCCCACCCTGAGGTGGCTGACATTATCCCACCTAGATTAGCGGAGTTTTGGGATCTTAATGAAGGCTCCTCAACTCCACAGATGGTTTGGGACACATTCAAGGCTTATACTAGAGGGCAATATATTTCAATCATCGCAAGTGTCAAGAGGCAGCAAGGCCGGGAAACTCATAGGTTACAACAGATGGTAGAGGATCAAACAGTAATCTACAGTGCAGATCCCACAATAGCTCGTTTTGATGCATTAAGTGCTGCCCGGAGTTCACTAAATTTACATTTGACGGAGGTTACGCGATTGGATATGCACAAAGGAAGGCAGCGGCTCTTCGAACAGGGAGACAAAAATGGTCGTTTCCTGGCTATGCTGGCGCAGCATGAATACCCACTTACAGTGGTCTCTGGTCTGCGGTCTCCAACTGGGGATACGGTGACCTCTCAGGTAGAAATTCTACAAATGTTTAAAGCCTTCTATCAAACACTTTATACCTCTGCTCTTCCCCCCGACTTCCAGCCAGAGTCGTTGCAAAACCTTTTAGATCCATTGGCACTTGGCTGGTTGTCGGACGAGGAACGAGAGTCGTTGGTACGCCCTTTTACGGCCTCAGAGGTTTTAAAGGTCATACGGTCCTTCCCGATGGGAAAGGCGCCAGGGCCTGATGGCCTTCCAATAGATTTCTATAGAGCACACGCAGCACTTTTAGCACCCATATTAGCCCAATTGTATACTATCTGTTTATTGAAGGGTGATTTGCCCCCTTCAATGCATCAGGCCTATCTTACTCTGATCCATAAGGACCTCAAGGATCCAGAGCTATGTGCCTCATATAGACCAATAGCCTTATTAAATAATGACTTCAAAATTTTAACCAAACTGTTGGCTACCCGTTTATACCCACTACTACCTGCGGTTATTGACCCTGATCAAACAGGATTTATGCCCAAAAGGTCCACTGATGTCAATCTTAGGAGACTCTTCACCAATATACATGCTCAACACAACAACTCTGGTACAAGGGCTATTGCCCTATTAGATATAGAAAAGGCGTTTGATACAGTAGAGTGGCCCTTCTTGTGGGAGACTCTACGTAGAATGGGTTTTCCACTACGGTTTATATCATGGTTGCAGGTGATCTATAGGTGTCCTACTTCATCGATTCGTTTGGGTTCTAGACTCTCAACTCCATTTCGACTTTTCCGGGGAACTAGACAGGGTTGCCCTCTCTCCCCGGCTTTATTTGCCTTAGCCATGGAGCCGGTTGCAGAGGCCCTTCGCACATCGCCTCATATTAAGGGGCTCCGTATTGGCATGCTAGAGGAGAGGGTAGCCCTGTACGCAGACGATATGGTTCTGTTTCTCGGGGATGCGGGTCCATCACTTCAGGGTGCTTTGTCACTCCTCAATACATTCTCCACAGTAACGGGCCTTCGGGTTAATTGGTCAAAATCTACTTTATTTCCAATAGATCAGGCAGCAAAAGCCACATCCTCCCCAGACAGCCCATTGAAGTGGGTTGACTCCTTTAAATATCTTGGGGTCTATGTCTCCGCACAAGCCTCAGATTTTCTTAAACTAAATTTAGAGCCGGTAGTGGGGGATATGAAAGTTAAACTCAAGGCATGGAATAACCTGCCCCTGTCGGTTTGGGGAAGGGTTAACTTGCTCAAAATGAAGGTCATTCCCAAATTCATTTATTTATTCCGCCATTCCCCGCAGTGGATTCCTAAATCCTTTTTCACTAAATTAAACCAACGTTTCTCGGAGTTTCTCTGGGGCCCCTCACCACCCAGATATAAGCTATCGACATTGATGAGGCCACTGTCACGGGGTGGCATGGCTTTTCCGGATTGCTATAAGTATTTCTTGGCGACACAGCTTGTGACAGTGGCCTGGTGGTTAAATCCCGATAAAACCAATGCAGCCTCCGCTCTGGAGGCCACGGTGGCGGGCTCCTGGGAATCCCTTCGACATTTAATTTATAGAGGTCCATGTGCCCCATACCTATTAACCCCTTCCATGCTTACTACCCTACGGGCCTGGAAAATGGGTTTAGTCATTGAAAAATACACTCAGACTGAAATTTCCCATAATGCCCCCCTATGGCTAAACCCTAATTTACCACATTTTTATAAATCTATAGACCCTCAGGCATGGACTACATATGGTATAAAACTAATCTCGCAAGTGGTGTCTTCCACTTCATTGCTTCCTTTTCGCCAGCTTTCCTCTCAGTATAACCTACCGCAACTTTATCAGTTCCGCTATTTTCAACTTTTGCACGCATTTGAAGCCCGATTCCCACGTTCCTCCTGTATTCTAACACAGTCTAAGCTGGAGAACATACTTAGATCCGGTTGTACTAAGAAACCTACATCGCGCTTATATGCGCATCTAATCTATGTGTCCTTGCCACCGTTGGACGGCCTTTTGTCCCGTTGGCAGCGTGACATTCCTGCTTTGAATAGCGACGATTGGGATAATGTTTGGGACTTCCCTTTTAGCTCGCTAGTCTCTATACGTGACAAATTAGTGCAATTTAAAATAGTACATCGTGCGTATTTCACCCCACACAGACTTCATTTGATAAATTCCGCCCATTCTCCTGAGTGTTGGAGATGTGGCTCCACCCCAGGAGATTTTTCTCACATTTTCTGGCATTGCCCAAAGATACAACAATTCTGGGGGGAGGTCCTTGCCCTAATCAATAAAATTGCATCGACCAATTTACCACTGTCAATGGAGATCTGTATGTTGGGCCTAATAAAAAACCTAGTTCCTGTTACAGCTAAACGCACGATGATTGGTTTGCTTTTATTTTATGCTAGGAAAATCATAGCACTTCAATGGAAAAAATCTTATCCCCCCTCAAGTGCTCAGTGGAAACGTTTGGTTAACGATAGCCTTCCATTATATAAAGATACTTATCTCAATAGAGGTTGCCAGTTGAAATTTGATAGAGTTTGGAGTGGGTGGCTGGAGGAAATGAATATTGCCTATTGATGATTGATTAGTCTCAGTCACTACACCATAGAATTGACGAATAACTGTAGCCTTCAGTTAATAGGTATTGGCCTCCACAGGCTTTGGTTTCTTTTTCTTTTTTTTTTTTATAACTCCAACCAAAGCCTACCTTCTGCCAGGAGGAAAGTGTTACTTGCACTTCACACTTATATCTCACATTTGTATTTCATGTATGTATCATAGCGGCTACCCACTCTGATTACCCGATGTACCTGCTGTTACACTTGTACAAACTAACCAATTAATTTGTATATGTTTATATGTTTTCTTTCTTAAAATTTGAATAAAAAAATATTAAAAAAAAAAAAATAATAAATTATAATGAGTTAATAAAATTAATGAAATGGTGAAAATGGAGGAAGGAAATTACTCTATGCTAGTTATAATATTAAGGGTATTTCTGTTATAAATTATATCATGAACATAAATACTTTTCAAAGGGATAAATCAAATCAAATCTTCAAATAATAGATGGTTAATGAATACTGATGGTGATACCTACTGGGTACATATGTGTGCACACATATAATCATACATGTACACCATACGATAACTGCTCATGCATATACATACCCACGTACCATACACATGTATACACGTGAGTATATGCAAAAGCATCTTTCCATCCCAATACTCTCTAGAGGGAACACAATATTATAAAAAAAGAGAAGGGGGGGATGGGGTGAGGGTGGGGGAATTTGTGTTTATTGCCCAATACGAGCTGTTTAATGGAGAAACGGGGTGTCCAGCCACCAATGACTGGGCGACCCACAGAGGTATGATGAGGGGATCACACCAGCACTTGTTAAATAACAGTGCTGATTTCGATCTCCTCGTTTATTCCTCTAGGCGACATGGTATCCAAAGTGAAAATCAAATACGTTTCCTGACCACACAGCCTTTTGAAACGTTCTGCCGGGGAAAATTTATCTGGAATTGATTTAAGGACCCAAACTTTTAGATCTTTGGATTATTGCTTATGATATTCCAGAAAGTGGCGGGGGACACTATGCTTAGGGAGACCAGCATCGACAAATCTGTGATGTTTCCCAAATCTGTCTCAAAGGGCCCTGATTGTACGGCCCACATATAGCATGCCACAAAGGCAAGCTAGACAGCAAACCACAAACATGGAACAACAGTTATGGAAGGTGTTGAATGTGTACTGTATGTCTTACCCTTATGAGCAAAGGATTTTTGACCATGTTGAATATGAGCACAGGTCAGGCACAGAGATTTCTTACACTGAAACATGCCCACCAGAGAATTGAGTGTTAGTTGAATGTTATTAGATTGGGCAGATTTAATTTTGTTAGGAGCGACTTTCCCTTTTATATTCAGAGCCTTCCTATAGGCAAATTGTGGCACTGTAGAAATAGTGTTTTTTAAGTGTGGGTCTTGCTGTAGTATAGATCAGTGTTTTTTAAAAACGCTCTCCATTTTCCAGTGTTTATTGTGATATAGAGTTGTGAATCTTTTTCCTACATTTTCTTGTGAAAATTGGTATTGCAGACCATATGAGCCTGATCAATGAGGTCTGGGGGGTAGCTTTTCTCTATAAATTTCCATTTGAGATGAACGCTTTTGTGCATTATAATCCTCTAGCCTAGTACAATTGTGCCGTAACCGGCAAATTTACTTTTGGGGACATTTTTGACCCATTTCGGATGGTGACAGCTGGTGAAATGTAAAAAAAGAGTTTCCTGATGTGGACTCGATGTAACTTTAGCTATAATCATGGACTCTTGGTGACTGAGTTCCAAGTCCAAAAAACAAAGAGAGGTAGTATTTATTTCCAAGGTAAAAGAAAGACCAAAGGTTTTGGAGTTAAGTGTTCTTTTATCTGATCCTAATACAAAAAATGCTTGCACAAAAATTAAGAAAATTGAAGAATTGAATAATTCAGCCAACCAACAGTGGTGGGATAGCTTTTCCCTTAAACAGTATTCCGAGTCCAGACTTTCTCCATAGGGACTTTGTGTACTTAAAAATTGTCCTTTTCTAGATAAAGATCTCCTTACAGAATGGGTGCAGATTGCCAAATTTTGGACTCAAAAATTGATCAAATTGCTGATTATGCAGAGACAGGAAATTTTCTGCCCTGAAAGAGTAGATAAAGTCCAATATAACATCATTGTCCTCTTTAACCCCCTCAGCCCCTAGAGCAGTGGTTCTCAACTCCTGTCCTCCGGACCCACTAACAAGCCAGATTTTAAGTATTACCTTGGGGAGATGCAGACTAGAATACTGCAATCATTGAGCAGCAAATTATATCACCTGTGATGTGTTTCAGTTATCTTGCAAACCTGGCCTGTTAGTGGGTCCTGAAGACAGGAGTTGAGAACCACTGCCCTAGAGAATGGTCGAGAATATTGAAACAACATACAAAAAGGAAAGAGGATTTCCTTTTAAAATCTAAATTAGGAAAATTACATAGAGATATAGATGATTATAACTCTAACAGAGTTTTCAATTGGAAAAAGAAAAACAGTTTGAACAATGTACCTCCACTCATGTCCCTGATTCCTACTTCTCACGTCCATAATCATTCTAATCTCATTCCCTCCAGATCCAACCACCAGACTGTTACCCCTAGATTTTCCAAATCCAAAACCCCAAGTCTCTTTCCATCTTCTCAAAACCACAGAAAAGTATCTTCCTCCAACAATGACTCTGAGACCCACAGGCCAACATCTCTACATCTCACGACAGACACCAGTCTGAGTTGTACAGATATCATCATCGATAGAGATTTGTCCAATACTACATCTGCCTCAGGTGCAACAACCATTGTTATTATAGCAACAAAGGACACCACCCCTACCACTTCATCATCCATTGATCCCTTCACCACTATCCATGATGCACCAGTTGCACTAGACATAGTTGACAACATAGTTCCTACTTGTGATCTTTCAATTACGCCCTTGGCTTCAGCCAGGGATAGTGATCCTATACATGATGTGGCTGGAAACATTGGTCACTCACCTGGTTCTCCTAGTGCTCTCAATAAATCATCTTTTTTATGCCTAACCCCCCCATCCAATCCAACAAAAGAAAACACGATGACGAGGCAGGAGAGGGGGCAGATCTAAACACATCCCACCCAGAAAAAATGCGGAGACTGTAAATATCTTCAATTTGTCTTCCAATATATTTACTGATGATGAACTATCGTTATTAAAACAAGGTCTAAATTTCGCCCCTACCATTCCACCTAATCCATTTACCATCTTTAAATATTTGAACAAATTTATCCAAAATATTACCCTCAAGAGACACTTTATTCTACAGCCCAACAAACACAAAGATACCATGGTTGTCAATGTCTACACCATCTCAGTGCCTGACACCATATTCGATACCTCCATAGAAATACGAGCCTTGAGTGATTTGGTAGAACTATGTGATAATATGGAGCAGATTCTTGAATTCCAACAAAAAGCCCATGCTCTATCTATTAAACATACCTCCTTTAAGCCAAAATCTATTTTCAGCCCCACACATAACATAACATAACATAAAAACTAACAAATAATTATCAACATGGCAGACAAAGACGGGGGTATAATCATTCAAGACCGAGCCACCTATCTTGATGAATCACACCACCTACTTTATGATCGTAGCACATATACAAAACTGAAAACAGATCCTTTACCAGATTTCAACAAGGAATCCAAGAATTTAATTTCCATGGCTTCATCTGAGGGAGTCATTTCTAAAGATGAAGCCTCCTTCTTCCATAGAGAATATTACAATGTACCATACTTCTACCACTTTCCAAAGGTACACAAGAACCTTGACAATCCTCCTGGATGTCCCATTGTGGCATCCAAGGAGAGTATTACCACCAGTTATTCTCTCTGCATTGTTCAATTCCTCCAACTTCTGGCCCAGGCCCTCCCCTCGTATATCTGGGATGGTACCCATCTCCTAGAGTTATTACAACCATATACTTGGGAACCAACATATCTGTGGGTATCTTTGAATGTGTGTTTATTGTACACCTTGATCCTGCATGAGGTTGGACTACAGGTGGTTTTGCATTTTTTATCTGAGGACAGTGACATTTTATTCTGACAGTGACCAGATTCTGTCTGGAACATAATTACTTCAATTTGGAGGATGATTATTACCTTCAGAAGACTGGGACTGCTATGGGGGCAAATTTTGCCCCCAGTTATACAAATCTCACGATGGACCTATGGGAGACCATGTGCATATGGGAACAAAACCCGTTCGCAGCTCACCTGGTCTTCTATGGGCGCTAAATCGATGATATTATCATCATCTGGGATGGTCCTCTTCATACTGTACAGAAATTTCTATCACACTGCAACTCCAACACCTTTGGTCTTTCTTTTACCTCGGAAATAAATACCACCTCTCTTTATTTTTTGGACTTGGAACTCAGTCACCAAGAGTCCACGTTTATAGCTAAAAGTTATACCAAGCCCACATCAGGAAACTCTTTTTTACATTTCACCAGCTGTCACCATCCGAAATGAGTCAAAAATGTCCCGGTTACAGCACAATTGTACTGGGCTAGAGGATTATAATGCACAAAGTGTTCATCTCAAACGGAAATTTATAGAGAAAATGCTACCCCCCCAGACCTCATCAATCAGGCACATATGATCTACAATTCCAATGACATTCAAAAATCAAAACAGCGATCAGAAGAAAATGTAGGAACAACTCAATATCACAATAAACACTGGAAAATGGAGAGCGTTTTTAAAAAACACTGGTCTATACTACAGCAAGATCCACACTTAAAAACCACTATTCCTAAAGTGCCACAATGTGCCTATAGGAAGGGTCTGAATATAAAAGGGAAAGTCGCTCCTAGCAAAATTAAATCTGCCCAATCTATATCCAATAACATTCAACTAACACTCATTCCTCTGGTGGGCATGTTTCAGTGTAAGAAATCCCTGTGCCTGACTTGTGCTCATATTCAACATGGTCAAAAATCCTTTTCTCATAAGGGTAAGACATACACATTTAACGCCTTCCATAACTGTTGTTCCATGTTTGTGGTTTACTGTTTAGCTTGCCCTTGTGGCATGCTATATGTGGGCCATACAATCAGGTCCCTTCGAGCCAGATTTGGGGAACATCGCAGTCAATGCTGGTCTCCCTAAACATAGTGTCCCCCACCACTTTCTGGAATATCATAAGCAATCATCCATAGATCTAAAAGTTTGGGTTCTTGTATCAATTCCAGATAAATTTTCCCCGGCAGAACGTTTCAAAAGGCTGTGTCGTCAGAAAATGTATTGGATTTTCACTTTGGATACCATGTGGCCTAGATGAATAAAAGAGGAGATTGAAATCAGCACTGTTATTTAACAAGTGCTGGTGTGATGCCCATGGTCATGCCTCTATGAGTCGGTCATTGGTAACTGGACACCCAGTTTCTCCACTAAACAGCTCGTATTGGGCAACAAACACAAATTTCCCACACCCCACCCCATCCTCCCCTTCTCTTTTTTGTATAATATTGTGTTCCCTCTAGAGAGTATTGGTACAGAAAGGTATGTGGGTATGTATATGCATGACCGGTTATCACATTGTGTACAGGTATGATTATATGTTTGCAGTGGGTATCACCATCATTATTCATTAACCATTTATTATTTGAAGATTTGATTTGATTTATCCCTTTAGGAAGTATTTTTGGTCATGATATAATTTATAACAGATATACTCTTAATATTATATCTAGTATAGAGTAATTTTCTTCTTCCATTTTCACCATTTCATTAATTTTATTAACTCATTATAATTTATAACAATTGTTAATAATTTAATAATAATTTTCTTAATTCATTTTTTAGTTAATTCATTTATTCATACAAATGTCTTAATTTTATACCCGAGGTATATTTATACATTTATATTTATATATTTATGTATTTAATCAATTATTTGATTGATTTCTTCAAATGCCATTAAATTATCATCATTCACTATTAATCAGCAAGCATTTTACTCATATTTACATTCACTTCCGTCTACAACCATCTACCTCTTTAAATCTGTCTATTTGATTGACAGGCCGGCCAGCCCATCAGATCTCTCTGTTTCTATTTCCTCTGTATTTAAGACTGCCAGGTTTGCCAGGCAATCATGGCCTGATGAAGAAGCTGTAGCTTCAAAATGCATTACCATTCCTTGCCACTGTGAATATTCACATTTATTGTTCCTGTGAAGTCATGACCAGCTGCTTTTCCTTTCCTGCTTCCTGGTTCCCAGCCTCCTCTAGATCCCTGTAAGATCACACCAGTGCCCCCAAATAGCGACCGCTCATTCATTAACTGAAACAAAACTGCAAATGAATTAATCTCACACAGCAAATGACAAATTAATATTGCAGCATCTTAATTATGCAATTATCGTAACCTGATTACATATCATTAGATCAAACAATCAAATGTTTACCTAAATTCATAAATGTAACAATCTACAATGATAAATATCAATTGCATATAGATACTATCATTTAAACAAATAATGCCTATGGATTTACATTTTTTTTTTTAGCTTTTAGCAGCGTTTCTCATGTCTCTATTCAAAATCAATGGTTCCCTATGGGAACTCATTGATTTGAATAGAAGTCGCACCAGAAGTCGGTTCGTGATGATCCGACTTGCGGCGCGGCTTTAGAACTCCATTTACCAATTTGTCTAATCTGTCTGGCTATCTTCTACTCTATCCACCTTTAGGCAGTCCCTGAAAATTCATCTTTTTAGGGAAGTCTATCTCGCTTTCACCTAAAAACTGAACCTTCTAATCCTCCTAATTATAACTGTTTTGTCTCCCTTTATCTTATAAAGCAATGTGCAAACTGTTTGCGCTTGTCATGTACCTGGGTGTCTTCAAACCGGGATGTTCCTGGTCCCACAGCTGCAGTCTTACCTGTTGTGCCACGGAAGAGCTCTGGAGTTATTGCAATGTTCTCCCAGCTTGATGCATTGCCTTGGACTCGCTAGCCCCACCTGCTGCCAGCTGCGGACAATGTACAATCAAGCAGCCGATAAATAGCAACACTTCCTGTTACTCAGTGCCAATTTGTTTGGACTTGCTCCCTTGGTGTATTGATAGCTCTGTGATTTTGACTACCGTGTATTGAACCTCTGCCTGAATTCTTGACCATTCTCCAGCCTGCTGATTTGGTACTTCACCGCCAGCTCATGTATGACGTCCGCCTGCCTGACCATTCTTTGGATTTCGATTTTGTACCTCTTTGCCTGATCTGTTGCCAACTTATCCTGCCTGACTACGTTTTTGTCTGAATCCTCAGCATACAAGCTCCACTTCGCACACTACTTATCACAGGTACCCTACAGCGCTATGTTATTCTGTTTAATATAAAAAATTGGTTATAATATTGATCAAATCTGCATGGTCTCTCCCTCAGAAAGTAGTGTCCTGTCTATTGTATTTTTAAATACAATTCAGTAAAATTTTTAAAAACCCAAATTCTGTGCTTAGTATAGTAAACCTAAATGAAAATCAGCAATAAGTAAACAAACACCTTGTAACCTGGAAAGGACTTGCATAATATCTAAATATAAGATGTGAAAGAATATTATTTTAAATAATGCAGTGTTATGCTTTTGAATCATGTACAATGTGCATAATCCATATGTTAAATTACAACAATGATTAGTTGTGATTAAACCATAAAATATAAAACTTCCCAATAAAAGTGTAAAAACATCCCAATGGAGAAATGAACACTCTTCTTAATATCCCATCCTGTGCCCTCACTTCACCACAGTGAACAATCAAGACTCTTACCAAAAGGTATGGACCCCAATCATACTGAGGTCACTTGTACTTTTAACCTATGTGGGATATATCCAGAGGAGGGAAGGACAGTATCAACATTTCTTCACAGCAACTCAGAGCATGTACCATTGCAAGCATAAAAGAGAAAACAGAATGCTACACATGGGGGTTAATTTACTAAACTGAAGAGTGCAAAATCTGGTGCAGCTGTGCATAGTAGCCAATCAGCTTCTGAGCTCAGCTTGTTCAAAAGAGCTTTGACAAAAAAAATCCAGAAGCCGATTTTTTTTCTATGCAGAGCTGCATCAGATTTTGCACTCTTCTCTTTAGTAAATCAACCCCATTGTGTAAAAAGTTGAAAAAAACTTTCTAAATCTTTTAAACAAAATTAATTTACAAGCATCATATAGGAATAGGGGAACCAGTCCCTGATGACATAACCTGTGAGGAAAAGCATTGGGCAGAGCATAGCACTTTGACGTCATCATGCCCACTGCACTGGGTTAAAACAGCGAGATGACTTTTTGCCTATTCCTATTTGCTTGTCCAAAAGGGTATAAAAGCTGGCCTGTTAATCTGTATATTTTCCCTCTTGTGTCTGGGAAAGAATAACCCATTTTTTTATTCTATGATGCAATCATCTTGTGCACTGGTCCTGCACAACCTGTCTTAAAGACTGTTGTGCAAATATGTTAAAATTGACTGTCTTCATTGAGTCTTGGGGAAAATATGCAAACCTATTTTACTTCCAGCCACAATCTGCTTTCTCTCTTCCTCAGAAATAATGGCCTATCAGAAAAAATGTAAAGACTGAGCAGTACATCTGTGAAATTTGGCCTTTTTCATTCTGTAAAAAAAAAAAGAACCCAATTTTTATTTGCAAAATGCAATCTGCTTACCCTCTCCCTCATAAATTGCAGCATATCCAGTCAAAGCTTCAAAAGAGTGGGGCAAAGCTGTACAATGTTTATCTTTTCATTTCCAGGCACAATATCCCTACTTTGTATCTCAGAACATGTAGGCTGTGATGCAAAACTGTTTTTGTTTTCAGTCTCTGAATCAAGAGACTATTTTTTAATTTCCAGATGCAATTTTCCCTGCTCAATTTGCATCCTGTCCAAAAAGGCTTAGTAGTTGTGATGCAAATGTGTAAATTTTTATATTTCCAATTTTAAATAAAACAAAATGCAAATTTTTCATTTCCAGGTGTAATGTACCTGCTCAATTGCTCTGAAATTTCAGCCTGGCCTAAAAGCCTAATAGTTGTGATGCAAATCTGTAACATTTTCCCCATCTTTAGTTTCAGAAAAAAGACACTAATTTTTTAACACCAGTTTTAATCTCATTTCTCTCTCCCTCAAAATATGAGACCTATGTTAACTCTCCTTAAACTGTTGAAATAGTTAAAACTGATATCTATGTAAAAATACTAGCTATCACACGTGGCAAATTTCTATCCTTCTGCAACTCATGGAACTTAAGGCGGTAGTAAACTGCAAAAACAAAAAACAAAACCTGCAAGACAATAGCATAATGTGCTAGTATGCATCACATACTAGCACATTATGAAATACTTACCTTAGAACAAAACCCTGCAGTGGTGCCCAGTCACCATTGAGGGAGCTGACATGTTACCTCAGCGTTTCTTCCAGGATCGCTGGCTCTGGTGCTGTGAGTTGCCGGAGCCACGATGATGTCACTTTGTTCCGGCAGGATACACCGGACCCGCAGAGCGCATGCGCCACTGACATCAGCGGCTGCATGCAGGGTCAATATCTCCTAATCTGTGCAGGTTTAGGAGATAACCCCAGTTATAAGAGGCTGTGCACACTTGTGCAACCACATTATTTATTTTTTTTATTTTTACTTCCCCTCCCTAAAAGATTTCAGTTTGTTTTTCAATTGATTTGTACAGTTTATAGGTCACATTAAAGGTGGAAAAAGTTCTGAAATGATTTATCTTTGTCTCTTTATTTGCATCACAGAAACCTGACATTTAAACAGGGGTGTGTAGACTTTTTATATCCACTGTATATCGGTATAAAACTGATGAATACATTTGTTTTTTTATATTTTTTCTTTGGATATGTATTATTGCAAAAAGTCAAAAAATTGTCGCTCTTTGTTCATAGTGCAAAAAATAAAAACCGCAAAATACCACCAAAAGAAAGCTCTATTTGTGGGAAAAAAGGAAGTTTTGGGTACAGCATCGCATGACTGCGCAATTGTCAGTTAAAGCAACGCAGTGCCGTATCGCAAAAAATGGCCTGGTCATTAAGGGGGCAAATCCTTCTGGGGCTGAAGTGGTTAATGTTGACCTTTAAGCCACCTGGAAAGACCCTCCCCCTATTGAATGATCATTTTTTATTTTTTTTAGCATTGGTACATGTTCCCCATGGCACTGCCTAGCTCCGTATACTCTGTTTGACAATCCTTTTCCTAACAGTCCAAAAAATGGCCATTACTCATTTCTAAGATTGAGCTCCCATTGACTTGGGGTTCAGATTTGGCATCCAAACTTTTATTAAGTTCATCTAATCTCAACACCAAGTATGTGGCTCAGCCTTGTCAAGCTGCTTCTGGTATGACTGAAGGTCACCTGCCTTGACTTCTGTCTGTTTATGTTGATAATCCTGAAATTTGCCATGGTTGACTGTCAGCTTGCCAGTTTTTAGGAAAAACAGATGACCATAATGTCAGTGCCATTTAGCAATGTTCAAACCTTTTTGGGGGTACATTTTTGAAGATTGGTCATGAATGACTCAAAGAGTCAAAACAAACCATTGCTTTTGATAAAGCAAGCTCTGTTTTTAGTTTATAGATGATTTGTTTTGTAGCTATCTATGAGCATTTAACAATTTCAAAGCTGCTTCATAAGATGGGAGAGTTCTTGAGCTTAAAATAAATCTGTCCCTAGACTGTGGACACTAAATTATTTGCAAATTTTAAACAAGCAGTAAGCACTTCAAAATAAGCCTTTATTCACCTCTGTAGCTATAGTCATTGTGGGGAGATTCATTTTTAAATTTCACGAAACAGGCATTAACAACTTGGCTTGAGAGTAGATCTTGGCAGTCATTATTGTGTTCTTTGAGGACATTTGAGAATGGATAACTGCACATTAAAATCATCTAATGAGGTAAGCAATTAATTTTGACATTTTGTTTTTACTGTTTAGTAAGAATGTGTAAATAGTTTTATGTTCATAGTGTGGACATTTTAAAATGTATTACTATTTTAAGTTGAAAGCAAAGGTTGCTAGGTGGCCTCATGCCAATTTGTAGAAGGAATGGAAGATCTTGCAATAGTCATGAACAGTGGCCTGCTAGTAATGGCTTTAATTTTTTTTTGTGCAATAATAAAAATGGATAAATAAATTATGTCTATAAACCTGGTGTCACTATTTTTTAAAACTGCATGAAAGATTACAGGAATCATTTGGGCACCAGGATGCCCACAAATTGATTTCTCAAAGGCTATATTATAAAGTTCTCACAGTACCCATGCGAATTAGATCATGTGTATGTGATGGGAGTCCTTTATTTTACAAATAGCAATTGGAAACTGTATGCATAAAGTTAAGAAAATCACATCAATTTATTCTGTGTAGAACACACACGCACTGCCCAATTTCATCCATACTAGATAAACATTTTCTGTCTGAGCAGACTAAAGCCTAAAATTTGTTCTGTCTAGTCTAAATTCATCTACCCCGCACAGTAATAAATGCACCACTAGATGATTGCATTGTTTGATTTTTTGTAGCAGACAACCAAATGTGTGCAAATAACAAATTTTTGAGATCAACATAATAAAGATCCTACCATCTGTTTTAAAATGACCAAAGCTTTGCCAATTGTAACTTTGCAGAGGAAGTAAGTCAAAGTGTGATCAAAAGATATATTAACACATCTAGGACAAAAGTATAAATGTATGACTAACTTAAGTGTTATTTTTCAGTATTGTTATCATGTAAATAACACCCTTTGTGCTACAGTAAAATAAATATGGCAAATGTAGCAGCTCCAAATGCTGAAAGACACGTGTAAGATATATCTGTCAAGAGAGAAGCTCATTCATGTTAGGATGGAGTAAAGAAATCAGAGAAGTTTACTGTTTTGTCCTTTCCTTATTAAAATAAGACAGAAGTGAGGAAGGATGCTTCATTTGAAAATGCTGGGCTATTTGTCATGGCATGGTATATTTGTTTTCTGTCTCCGAAGTCAGGGACATCTTTCCCACTTGACACAGTCATTGAGATTTTCCTTTTCCCTGGAAATGAAAATACACGGACAAGATGAGTGGACTGTTGAAATTGATGTATCAAATTAAACATTGTGTGTTCCAGAAGGGCAAATATAGAGATAGTGACATAGTGTTACAAGAAAGCATTTTATAGATACATAACTGGAAAGGGGATTTATGGTGTGACATATCTGCAGTGATTTTTCTCTGTTACCAAGGCAAGGCCATATCTATAGCATGAATTTATGATTTAGAAAAATATTACATGACAAGTTATCAAATTGCATAACGTAAACAGATTCTTCCATGCTGGAGGTTTTACATGAGTTTTATTCTGAGGAATGTAATGTGTTTCCAAGAGTCTGGAATTATGAGACCAGGAATTCTGAGACCAGGAGCTTGGATGTTTTAAGAATGTGTGTTTTCATTGCAGTTCATTGCAGTTCAATGTAGATGTTATTGTATTTAAGAAATATCTCAACGTTGTCTGTAAAACTTGAGCCTGACTCTGCCCATTCTACCTTTCGAGCTACTACATTGATCTGTAATATAATGGGCAATGTTATTGGCCAATAGTGAGGCACAAAAGGTAGAAGGAAGGAAGACCTAGATCTAGGCTTACAGAAAAATTAGGACCTGTGCATACTAGCAGGCAGGTGTTATGGTCCACATAACAATGTCTGATAGTGTTTACATTTTCATTGTTCAAAGTTAATCAAAAACAATTTATTCAACTTTATGCAGTGCAAAACATTGCGACGTGCTGGAGTACATTGATATGCAGTTATGTGTGTTGCGCTATGTAAAAATGCAGGGATCCTCCCTCCCCATCCATATTCCCATCCCGCAACTTTCAGGCCTCCAGTCCCACTACCCTTATCGTTAATGTCAATGCTCAATCAAATATTTTGAGATTAATATCACTCCCTCATTTACTGACCTATATGGAGCTATTTATCCTCTTCTATTTCAAGAACTATATTGATTATTTAGACAGTGAAATGTTTTCAGTCTATGCCTATTAGAACATATTGCGACTCTAAAAATGGCTATCCTTCCGAAGCTACGTTATTATTTTGAGACCCTACCCATCCTGATCCCCATGCCTCAACTGTATAACCTACAGTGGGCCTTCACTAGCCCACTCTGTATTATACTCTTTAACCACCTCAATACTGGGCACTTTCACCCCCTTCCTTCCCAGAGCAATTTTCAGATTTCAGCACTCTCACATTTTGAATGAGAATTGAGCAGTCATGCAACACTGTACCCAAATGACATTTTTATCATTTTTTTTCACACAAATAGAGCTTTCTTTTGGTGGTATTTGATCACCACTGGAGTTTTTATTTTTTATGCTACAAATGAAAAAAGAATGAAAAAAGTAAAAAAAAAATGCAATTTTCTTAGTTTCTGTTATAACATTTTGCAAATAAGTACTTTCTCTTCATACATTTTTACCAACAATTATGTTGCTACATTTCTTTGGTAAAAATAACCCAAATCAGTGTATATTATTTGGTCTGTGTAAAAGTTATAGAGTCTACAAGTTATGGTAGCAATGACAGATGTTGATCAGCCACCGGCAGTGATCCAGCCGAGCAGATATCGGGATATGGCCCTCCTGATCACGTTATGGCAGTGTCCAATCACAGCCATCACAATGTAACAGAGACGCGTGTCTCTGTGACAGTTTTCCCCACCAAGCTCAGTGAGAGCTCAGTGCGGGGGGGGGGGCGAAATCTGCAGCCCTGTGACAGCTCCCTGTGTAAGGATGAGCCACAGGGCCGTGCTGCAAGCACTCATTCTAAGGACGTTCCTGAACGTCCACTCAGTACGAGGAAAGGACAAACAGTAGTTAATGACAAACAGGCTCTACATGCTCCTGATTTACTTAAATACTATTATGCAGCCCACCTTTGCCAGTTAAAGCGTTTGTTACCCCAATACTTCATATTCCCGATATGTGTCTGTTGTACCACGTACTTGTGTGAAAAAGTATCCTGTTATCCTTGTATTGCATCCTTTGTCTGAAATACCTGGTGTTCTTTCCAGTCCCTATGATTGCCTATTAAAAACTGACCACACTAAGCAGGAGAACACAGCATGGTCAGTTTTCTAGCTACAGTTTAATACATTTTCTTTATTTAAAAAAAAAAAAAAAAAAAAAGTGGCAAAAAATTTGATAATAAACAAAACTCACTATGCCTCTTACTAAATAATTTGGGATGTCTTATTTCTAAAAAGATGGATTTTAGCAGTGTTTGTACTGTTCTGGCATTTTAGAGCAAATGCGATATGCTATTAGAACAACAGGGTTAATAAATTTAAAATTGCTATACCATAGTACCATAGTAAGTAGACTCTATAACATTCATACGGTACAAAAATATATTTAGGTTTTTTTAACCAAAGAAACCCAGCAAAATAAAACGTTGCCCACATTTATAAAGACATAATGTTTATTTGGTATTTTTATACCAGAAAGTAATGAAAACAGGTTTTTCTATACAAAATTTTCTTATATATATATATATATATATATATATATATATATATATATATATATATATATATATATATAAAGCAGTGATTATCAAACACCACCAAAAGATCAAAAGATGTCTCTGTCCTTCTCAACTAAAGAAAATAAATACATCTATTTGGCTGTGTAGCACCACCCCCGAAGGAGCTGCTTGAGTATGTTTGGTTCTGTACTCTGCCTCTCAACCCCAAGAACAGTCCCAGCCTCTCTGGCACACCTAGGATAAGCAAAGTGTATTTAAAGATATCCTGGCAGACAAGAGTGATGTAAAGTATGCTGGCAGTATCCTGGTAAGCAAGATGTATACTGTGACTGCTCAGCAAGGTGTAAGTATAACATAGGTTCTGCAGGTGTAGGCACAGATAAGGTAACGTTGTCTGCATGCAGTGTCTTTAAGGTGGGTAAGTGCCTGCTCACCAATCCTGCGTACAAGGCCCAAAGGGAGATGTCCTGGCAGGCAGGTTCTTCAGGAGGCTCAACTGGCTACCTCACAAACCGGAATGCCTCACACCTTTAGGGATGCCTGGAGATGCACCCAGGGTCCTCTCTCTGGTGGGATATCCGTCACCGACCTTGGAGCTGTGGCAGGAACAGTCACACTGACTCAGGATGGTGGCACCACTTCCCCTGCGTTGTTCTCTCTCCTTGACTTGTGGTCTCTGTGTCTCTCCCAGGCAGCCTCTTGGTGTCCTCTCCTTCTTTCTCTTCCCAAAGCATGCTGGCTTGTGTGGTTTTCCCTCAGGGAGTTTACATTGGGACCGTCTGTGTTGGGGATTACATGACCCATGATCCCCTGCTGCTCTTGTGCTGGAATCCTATTGGTTCCCTCCCCCCTGCCAATGAGGAAGCAGGTGAGCGAACAGAGTGGGCAGCACCGCTCACACACTATACAGTGTGGGGAGAGGGAGGGGGGAGAAATTTCCCAGCAGCTGCTGACAGGCTTCTGTGTCCCTCAGAGCCGGGCAGCATGAGAATCCCAGCGGTGGCCTGCGGGAGGTGCGGGGCCACAGGTGGGCTAAGCAGCATCCGCTACATGTTTCTTGATAGTATTTGTCAGTCAAACTATCACAGTGCTGAAAACTGAAAAATGGCCCAGACAGAATGGTGGTGTAACAAGCAGTTAAAGTGTATGTGTAGCCTAACCTTTTTTAGCTTTGGATAAAGCGGGGAAAGTTTCTCTTGCTGCCTTTACCCCACTAAGTGGTTTTTCTATCCACTATTTGTATTGGTGACCATTGCCACTGAAACAATACGTAATGAGAAATCCAAATTCTTACAGTTGTCAGCAGAAAAAGAGGTAAAGGTAAATGTATATTTGGGGACACCTGTTCTGATGACAGCTACTTCCTTCCACTTCCTGTTGCATCTCTGGGACAGGAAATCTCCCAAAATCTGACAAGGGTTTTAACCTTTCCTTACTCATTTCAAAACTGAAAAGATGGTTTTGACTATGCATATACTTTAGGTGTTGTGCTGCTTATTGAAATTGCGAAGACCGAACTGTTATTATAATAGTTACTGTATATCAGTACTGCCACCATACTGTTACTAGAATTTTTCTTTCAGTTATCTTACTTCTAAAACTTGAATATTAAATATGTTATGGATAACTATACTTTGTACATCACTAATCTTTGCACTGCATCACTAAATAAGCATGTGTTACTATGTAATAAATGCATGCGTAAGTTCCAGGTATGAAGCAAACAAAATCCATACATTTCATAATTTTGTACACAGGCAGAAAAGCTAAAAGGCAGGTAAAAGTAGTACTTGTTATAACTACCTATAATATTAAAAAATAACCTTTTGACTTACTAAGTTCTGTTAGGATTAGTTACTTTAACCATACCTTTTCCATTTTCTTCCTGCTTATTTGTGGCCAACAGGATAAAATTGGGTTGTTTTAATAAAACTGGAGAGTGCAAAATGTAGTGCAGCTCTGCATAGAAACCAATCAGCTTTGAGTTTTTTTTGTCAAAGCTTAATTGAACAAGCTGAAGTTAGAAGCTGGCTACCATGCACCCAATTTTGCACTCTCCAGTTTTCATAAAACTGAAAGACAAAAAATATCTGCTAATATACATTTTGTTCTTTTTCATTGTATTCCATTTTCTTCATCTGCTAAAGAGGTATTTCTATCATGACAGATGTTTGAACCAAGGAATCTTTTTATGCATTAATGTAGTATAATGTACAAGGCTACCCTGAATAGTAACCATTGGATATGTATTTTGCATATGTAGAGTCAAGGTTCTTGTGAAGACTTACATTCCTAACACCCGAGTGTTCCTCTTTGAAAAAATGCATTAGAAATACAAAAGGTAATGGTTGCTGACATTCACAAAAGGGTAAAATAGACTTGCTTGGCCTTGAATGCGTATGTGTAATATAACTGAAAATCTGTAAGAGCTTTTTAGTTGGATCAACATTGCAATTATGAGTGAAACAACATTAAACTCATATTGAAATAAATAATTCTGAGAGCATTAATGGCATATTCTATTCATTGAGAAGAAACAAAAGATATTATTTAAATGCAAAATGACATGGAATATCTTATGTTGGGTATTGTAAGCCTCACTTTTGAATAAAAAGTGCAATCTGCAGCACAGAAATATATAACAGTATGTGCCTTTTAATGCCCTTGCACTACCCCCATGAATGTCCTTAGAATAAAGCTATCCTTCCTATGTTTGTATTCTTAAGTCCCACCCCTTCCTGATAACCCCCACATAAGTTTATTCCATAAAGGGTTTACATTTTACAAATACAAATATATAGTGTAATAAGATTAAATCACACCTAAGGCAGAATACTAAAAGTGGTTGTAATACAAAAAGGTAGTAGAAAAAGGGGAAGAAAAGAGTGCATAAGAGTGAAGAAAGGGGAGTGCTAATACCTAAGCCTTACTGAATCTGATCAAGTGGTGTTAGACATATCTAATTGCTAAATAAGCATACCTTATTTGTAGACATCAAACCAAAGCATGTAGTGTGTTACTCATAAGCTCAGTGTGTACAGCATAGTCCTATGAGTACATCTTTGGGTAGAGGGCCAAGAAAGGTCAGACTAGTCACTGTGAATCTAAGGTTACAAGGGTACCCTTGGAAGGCAAGGAAAAAGAGAGAGGGATATGGAGAGAAAGGAAAAAAAGGTGGTAAAATGTGGGTCTAAAAGAGAGTTGTGCAAGTGTTGTATACACAGTATGTAGACTGGGGAGGAAAAGTGTGGAGGAGGACAGCTGGTTAAAGGCAAGGCCAGAAAGGCATTGGAATTGCATCTCCTGTAGGGTCAAAGGGTGGCCCCCATGGAAATCCCCAGTCTCTTTCCCTGCTTGGGCCAGCTAGGCTCCTCATTACAGACCAAAGAGGCGTTCCTGATAGGGAGTGTCTACAGAGTCCAAAGTGGTATTGAGACACATCAGATTCATGTGTAACAGTAACCCCTTGTGTCCTTCTTAAAACATGCCTGCCATTATATTTTTGTATTCTAAAGCTGTTTCATAATATATGCAATGTCCGCATGTGCTAGTATTCAATCTATATTGGGCTGCATTAATGAGCCGCTCAATTTCTGCTATTCTGTCTAGTCTTAGAAACCAGTCTCAGGGCTAGGTCATTATTTGACCATAAACATAGCTGGGGATTGTAAACATATTTTCTGGGATAGCAGCGTATGGTGTATTAGATTTTGGGCAAGTGAATAGTCAAGCATGTAGCATTTATTCAGTGTACATTAATCCAATAAGATTGTAAGGGACGTTGTTGCAGAATGTCCCCTCCACTTTCAGCATCTTAAACAAGAGTTGGTAATGTCTGATGATATTTTATGAAGCAGTGAGATAGTTCTTTATCAAAGCACTCGCAGTTTGTACTCTTTTTTTTGTTATCATTCAAAGAGCCCTTGTGTATCATAATAGTGATTGCTTCTTGCTCATCCTCCTTCAGAGAGACAACCCAATCTCTCTTCCACATCTTAACGTTCATTCATTTGGAGTGCGATATGTGAACAGGTTCAACTATATAGTTTTCTATATTAAGTTGCGCTATGCTCTCATGTGAGTGCATACTAGCAATAAACCTTAATAATGCTAAATTATATATATAAAGTGACTCCGTACATAAATAAAAATTGATTGATTAGATCATGTTTTAAATAGTCCACTGTTTTAAGGTGATTTTCCAAAGTGAAATTAACATATGATACACCCAAGAGTCGTGGTTAAAAGAGATAAAGACCGCCACCTCTGCACATACTGCCGCTTACCGACTCCAAATGATCTCCTATTACAGGAGATCACACTAGCTTGTGGCTTAATACCCAGCCCGGGCCTTTTGAGAGATGGAACGGTGATCCCAGCTTCTTCACAGAATGTAATCTTTCAGGGGCATTGAGCCCCAAAAAGACATAAAAGCTTCCATAGTGTGTAAAATCCTAGGTTACTTTATTTAAATAAGCAAGTATTGCACTTACAGTTAAAACAATAAGAGATTGCAGTATACATGAGCCGGCCAGCTCTCGATAGCAGCCTGTCACTCCAGGACCTGTGTGAGCATCCTTTCTTGTGTGAATAAGACCGATGGTGAGTGAGCTCTGAATACAGCCATTGTGGGTTTTGGGTGGGGGACGATTCAAATTCCTGTCCGGTGATGTGTTGTCCCTGGGCCCCAGGACGACGTCAGGTGTGATGAAACGCGCAGGGAGGAGCGACGTGCTGACGTCACTGCAGTCACGCAGGTCCCGGATTGACGGGCTGCTATCGAGAGAGTTATTGTTTTAACTGTAAGTGCAATACTTTCTTATTTAAAGTAACCTAGGATTTTACACTATGGAAGCTTTTATGTCTTTTTTATGTCTTTTTGGGGATCAATGGGCAACATGTGCCCCTATAAGATTATATTCTGTGAAGATGCTGGGATCACCATCTCTCAAAAGGCCCGGGCTGGGTATTAAGCCACAAGTGAGTGTGATCTCCTGTAATAGGAGATCATTTGGAGTCTGTAAGCGGCATTGTGTGCAGAGGTGGAGGTCTTTATCTCTTTTAACCACGACTCTTGGGTGTATCATGTGGTAATTTCACATTTGAAAATCACCTTAACACAGTGGATTATTGAAAACATGATCTAATCAATTAATCAATAATTTTTGTATTTATGTACGGAGTCACTTTATATATATAATAAAGCATTATTAAGGTTTATTGCTAGTATTCACTCACATGAGAGCATAGTGCAACTTAATATAGAAAGTTGTTTATTTTGTGCGTATCTCACAGGAAGTTGCAGCTTTGCTTTCTAAAAAACAAACTTATTTATGTTTCATCCATTCACTTATTCACTTGTCCTTGTCTGATAAGCACAGTAATTTTAATTGTATTTTGTGCGTATCTCACAGGAAGTTGCAGCTTTGTTTTCTAAAAAACAAACATATTTATGTTTCATCCATTCACTTATTCACTTGCTCTTTTTGTCTGATAACCGTAGTAATTTTAATTTAATTCTATTCAACGATATAGTTGAAATTAGATGTCTGGGGGGTCCCAAGGGGCAGAGGGTCTCAAACAGCACCTACTCAAGGTTAACCCAGTATTTCAGTTTGACATTTAGGTTCCAGTCAACTAACCTGGTAAGCTGAAATGCCCAAAATTAGCATTACAGATGAGGTAACACAAAACCATCTTTATGTTTGGGCAAAGTCAGATGCACGAAGATAATTCTCAGTCAGGTTTTTACTTAAAAAAAATAAATAATGCTTCATAGAAGCAAATAAGGCCAGAGGGTGTTTAATAGGATTGTTGCATGACATACAAGTGTAGACGTATGTTCATTTTTAAGATTGCAGTCCTCTCAAGCTAGGGGGTAATCTGGTTCATCCCAGGATACAAGATTTTGCTGGATATATTTAAGAAGGTTATATTTGTTTTGCATATACAGTTCTGAAAGATTAGCTGGTAATTGTATACACAATTATATAGTAATTTTTTTTCGAGAGAGAAACGGGAAGTTTTCTTGGCAAAACACAAATGAATCAGCTGGGAAGCAGACATTTAAAGCAAAATATTTTGTATAATTGATCTTTAAATTACAAAGGAATCTGACAGATCTTTCAGTAAGTTAGGAAGAGTGATGTATGTTTTGGATACAAAAAGGAGTATGTCATCTGTAAATGCAGCTAGTTTATACTCCTTCTCTCCCTCAATGAGGCCCCTTACAGTAGGTATAGACTGCAAGGCACCTAAAAAATGGTACTAGTATGGGAATGAATATAATTGGCAACAGAGGGTATGTCTAGAACTATTGCTGATTTTAAAGGTGTCGCCATTCAGCTTTACCCTAGCTCCTAGGTTTAACTAGAGTGACAAAATCCTAGCACATATTACTTTTCCAAGGCCAAGGGACTTTGCATATAATCCAAGGCAACTCTGTTGAAAGCCTTCCCATTTTTTTTCACCATGTGATAGTTGGCTACTCTTGGTTGCTCATTTTTTTTCATTTTTTCATTTTTTTTTACCTCAGACGAAGCTCTATTTGAATAGTGAAACATGTTAGGTTTGGGTGATTTGATTATTTGATTTTGGGAGCACCTTCTGACTTTATTTTCATTTAGGTTCACATGATTTAATTTTTGTTCTGACACATTGTTTCCCCCCTCCCCTACATTTTTTTTTGTGAAGTGAGATATGCCTTGTGTCAATGTAGCCTTGATTAAGAGAAGCTTTTTTTGTGGATATGGTGATATATGGGGCTCATATTTGTGTCCACATGGATGAGTGTACTGGTATTGCATATCTGAGAGATAGACAAGATAGACAATTTCATAGGGCAGAAGATAGATAGGCCATATCCTCAGTAAGACAGTATTTACTAGCATAGCTTCTCTTTTTCTATTCATCTCGATTTTATATGTGGCCAATAGATGGGAGGAGAGACCGATATACCCCCATCTCTTGATACCAGGTGGTATTGGTGAGTAGACCTTTTAATTTACATATCCTCTAATACAGCCTGGAGCCTTTATATTGAATATAGGAGGAAATTATAACCCTCATATTGTCTATACGTATATATTCAAGAGAAGTTTTCACCATTTAAACTTGGTAGATGTTAATATTACCACATAGAGATAGAACGTTGATTTTTATATATAATGGCACTGACCTCATCCTATAGGTATACCTGATATGGTCATTTACATACTTTTTATGATTTACAATAAAGGTTACGTTTTAGTTAAGTGGCCTTTTGGTGCATAGGGAAGCGCACCCTCATATAGTTCTAGTCTAATTTTGCCACAGTTAAGTGTTATCAATATGAAAGCCTTCTCAGCATGAATAGAGCAAAAAAACCCTGTTTCCTATGTTTGGTCACCCAGTAACGAAGGTTTAGAGCTTTAAGGGAGTTATCCTATGTTTCCCTCCCCGGTCGAAATCCTATCTGAGTGAGAAGAACAATGGCATAAAAGGGAGCCAATAATTTGCCAACATACAGTTTCACTTCAATATTCAAAATTGATATTTGTTTATAATTTACTACTGAAGTAGAATCCTTCCCTTCTTTAGGCAGCATTGTTATGTGAGCTTCTAAAATTGGGGTTTCAGTGAGGGCATTAAATGCTGTCATGAAGCAATATGTACTAGGTCTGGATTTTTACCAGGTTTCATCTGTTTTAAAGCAGCTGTAATAGGCTGTTTCAGGTTTCATCTGTTTTCCTCAGCTGTAAAAGGCTGTTCCAGGTTCAAGGCTTCCTGTTCTGAGATGACCAATGGGCCATGTAAGGATAAGTATTCTTAGATCTGTTGTGTGTGTATTGAAGTGTGTAGATGTCCTGTGAGAGAGAAGGTAAATAGCACTCCCTGTCCGATAGAGCCCCGGATCCTAACATTTTAGAGCTATGCAGCTAGAATAGGCACAAAGCCATCCATCTGCACATGGCTATCCAAGGGAGCAAAATCAATTAAAGCTGTAATTCTGTCATCACAGCATGTGTAATCAAAAATAGAGTAAGTGAGCCAACATTCTGATGAAATAGAAAGAGAATCAGGCTTAGCTTCTGTAACAATACATATTGTTATTGATCATGATTTCATCAAATCCACACTTAAAGTGGAACTTTAGTCAGAAAATTAAAGTGTAACTCCACCTTTGTTGAGAAAAAAAACATCTGGGTGATCTATGTACATTGAAAGGAGTATAACAAACTTTGTTGCAGATTCCTACCTTTTGTTATTCTGAAGAAATCCATGTGTGTTTGTCTCTGCCTCTGTTCTGAGTGGGTATAATCAGAGTGGTTTCTTAATAACTGTCTGGTGTGGCAGCAGCAGAGCACTAATGAGGAAATCAACTGGGCCTGCATCCATTTAGACGGGTTGATATTGAAAGTATATCTCCAAAAATGACATTTTTGTTGCAGGGGATGCCTGAAAACTGACTTGTATCTTAGTGCATATTTCTGTGAAAATTGGTGAGCCAATCACACATGCAGAAAATTATGTTTCTGGGGAGTGGTCAGTACACACTCTGTGTACAGAACAGCTCCAGGTAGCCATATTGCAATGCATTCTCAGAAACTTGCAGAGTTGCAGATTGATCAATTATAAGATCAATTATAATATCAATTATAAGATCAATTATAAGATCAATTATAATATGATTATTGTCGCAATTATATGCGCTATATTATTTTTTCTTTATTTGCTATTTTCCCAACAAAAGCACATGACCCTACATGGCTTATCAATAATTCTATATTATCACATCCATCTCATTCCTTAGATTTGGAAAAGGTTTTAAAAGAATAGCTGGTTAATAACGCGACTCCTGATATCTCCTCAATGACACTTTGGGAGGCACATAAACCGGTGATTGGAGGTGTTTGTATTCGCCAGGCCTCTTTTCTCAAAAAAGAAAAGCGCTTAAAGCAGCAAAAACTAGAAGCAGAATTTAATTCTGCACATGTGCTCTTCCAATCTAACCCCTCTCCTGCAACAAAATTAAAATTAGATAAAACATGCCTTGATCTTGACCTTTTCCTTTCTGACTCAGCGGATAAAACGATACGTAAATCCAGACACTTATTTTATTTTAAAGCCAATAAGCCTAGTACACTTTTTGCCCGGGCCCTTACATATATACGGTAATACAGTTGAAGTTATCCCAAGGTACATATACCAGTAACCCTATAAAAATCCTAAATGACTTCCAAAAACATCTTGCCTCCCTATATAACAGGGAAGATCCTCTAGATCAAACCTCAGCAGAATCCTTCTTTTCACATTTCACTCTTCCAACTATTCCCCCGGTTCATCGCGAGTGCCTTGAAAACCCAATATTCACTAGTGAACTCTTGATGGCCATTAAATCCCTTAAGTTGAATAAACGCCCAGGCCCAGATGGCCTTTCAGCCCTGTATTACAAAAAAATTGCTTCTACCCTAGCTCCAGTATTGACTGAAGCCCTTAATTCCCTATTAAACGGACATACCTTTAGAACTGCACAAATGAAAGGGAAGTTAGGACTTTAAATTAAGCGCTTGGGTAATGGAGGTAAAATAAACCATATTTAAATTACATTATGAAATGTTTATTGATTGTACAAAATAGCAGACAGTAAAAACGTATTCATTTCATATACAGTAAAAATTCATTGCATAATATGTATAAAGATGTACACATAGCATAGGCATAATAAGGAATATATACATATAGCAGCACATGATCTGATGTAAATAAGAAGTAGTAGAACATAATCTTGCTAGCAACAACATGCCTGGTACCAACACATGCCCCCACATGGTAAATGTGCATTCACTAAATGAGGAAAAAGTTGAGGTAATTGGGAGAAACAGATGGTACAAATGACTATGGTGCCGTATAAGATGTAGCTGAGGCATCAAAAACAAAGCTCGACGCGTTTCGTGGGTGTTTCCCCACTCATCAGGCGCTGATGCGACCGACTTTCCTATGAAATATATATAAAAATTTAATGAACCATATTCTCCATATATGAAAGTAAAAAATGTATAAATAAATGAACATTTGATATATATAGCTGTTTTTGCCAAACACACTCAGCGACTCAGGCAGCAAGAGCAATGCACCGTGGTGGGCGCAAGGTGAGCTAGGGACATAATCTCTCCACGGGAGCCAAGGTGGCATAAGTGTAGATGCGACATCAGGCAGGAAAAAAAGGAGCAAAAATGGGGCAGAGTGTGTCTACAAGTGGGAATGTGTTGTCATGAGAGCAAACAAATCTAGGAACAGAATAATATATTCTATTAAGTGTATATATGATTTGTAATAGTATTTTAAGGATCATACTGATTGAATAATAATTAATGAACCCAGTAAGTTCCAAGAGAGGTGCAAATATAAATAGAAACGTGTGTATGTAGAACTGAACTGAAACTTTAACTGCAACTATTTCAATGATACCTAAACCCCACTCTGATGAAACATCTTGCTCTAATTACAGACCCATCTCGCTGCTTAATTTAGATATCAAACTTCTAGCAAAAGTTTTAGCAACTCGCCTAAATAATATAGTTGGCTTTTTAATAGATAGAGATCAAGTAGGCTTCATCCCAAAGTGTCAAGCGGAGGATAATATACGTAGAGCGGCACTATTGATGCATATTGCCAAATTAAGGAAAATCCCACTTAGTTTTTTTATCTCTATATATCAAAAAAGCATTCGATACAGTTTTGTGGCCCTACCTACGCTATGTCCTACAATGCTGGGGATTTGGCTCTCATTTCCTTAGTTGGATCTTTTCTTTATATGATAAACCCAAGGCGTATGTCAAATATGCAGAGTATAAATCAACCACATTCGACATCTGCAGAGGTACGAGACAGGGTTGCCCACTATCCCCACTTCTATTTGCCTTACTCATTGAACCCCTTGCCCAATCAATTAGCTCTGATCCCTCAGTTAAAGGCCTTGAGTTAGCTGGACATCATCACAAAACCTGTCTCTTTGTAGACGACATCTTAATCTTTATGTCCTCTCCACATATTTCTGCTCCTAATCTTGATCAATTTGCTCATATTTCTGGTCTAGTCATTAATGCTCAAAAATCTATGGCACTAAATATCTCCCTATCCCCCTCAGATATACAACAAGCACAAACATCTCTCCCTTTCACATGGTCTACTACCAGTCTTCCATATTTAGGAATTAATCTTATGCCTCATCTCTCTGAACTATTTAGGATGAATTTTCCACCTATCTTACGACAGATTACCAACTTATTAACTCAGTGGTCTTCTCGCCCTATATCTTGGATTGGTAAAATCAATGTTATTAAGATGGCTATATTACCTAAAATTCTTTATCTTTTCATGGTTCTACCTATTTCAGTCCCAACATATTTTTTAAGAATAATGCAGCGTAAAATAACAACCTTTGTTTGGGGCTCTTCAAAACCCCGCTTACCTAAACATACATTATATCTTCAAAACTTTAAAGGTGGTCTCGGATTTCCTAATTTATCTACTTATTACCATGCGGCTCACTTGGCACAAATACCTAAATACCATGCGACAACTGAAATACCACTTTGGGTAGCTCTAGAGTCTATAGATTGTGACCCATTATCAATATCCAATCTCATGTGGATACAGCCCTCTTGCTGGTAAATTTACAAATCCGATAAATAAACAATCCCTTGCAATATGGGACAGATTTAAATTATGTGGCTGACAATCTCCTCATAATCCACTCTTATCTTTCCTTAAAAATCCTCTTTTTTATCCTGCCTGGAGATTTCCTAAAACCTTTAAAACATGGACCACCTTTAAATTGACCCAATTACATGTTCTTACTTCCTCTAATTTATTTAAAACATTCACAGACTTAAGTAATAGTCATGAACTTCCAAACTTGGACATTTTCCGATATCTTCAGATTAAAATTTTTTATATGCCTAATATCCAAGGAAGACTTGCACTCAAAAAATTATCATACTTTGAAAATATATATAAACATGACCCCCATACAAAAGGACCTATTTTGAACATTTATGCCCAGCTCATTTCTAAATCGTATTCTAGTCTGCCCACATATGTAGCTAAGTGGGAATCTGATCTTGGATTGTCATTGGAAACAAAGTACTTATTACACGTTGGTACTTTGTTCCTACCAGAATTGCAAAATTTGTCCCCAATTACTCCTCCACTTGCTTCTGAGGCTGTACTGAACCTGGATCACATTTTCATATTTGGTGGACCTGTCCAATTGTCAAAAGATTTTGGGAAACATATTCCGCATGATCTCCACATTATTTGCAGTATCCATCATTCCTGATCCCTTGATTGCGCTTTTGAATTTAAAACTGACAATTCTCGCTAATAATCAAGTCAAGCTAATGCTGCAGATTACTACAGCCACGAAACAAACAATCGCTAAAGCCTGGAAAACTTGTACCCTGATATTAACTGAAACTAATTATAGAATTAATCAAGCCATGGTTCATGCCAAAACAGAGGCTATAACGCATGACAAAATTCCTAAATTCAAGAATATATAGCTTCCTTGGATGACACATTTCCTGCCTTCTAATTTCAATGCAACCTTTTTGGTGCCTGGGTAAATATCTCATGCATTTTCATTTTCATTTTCTCATACAGTGCAGATCCTAGGGTCACAGACGCCTGGGTGCAGAAATATTTCTGGCGCCCCCACATGGGCGTGGTCATCTTACCAACTCCTCCCCTTTACAAATGTTTCTATGGCAATGACTCGAACACAGAGATGCTCCCCTTAGAAGTCTTCGTTGCCTTGGGATCCTCCCATAATCTCTTAACAATAAAGAAAATACAGGAAGAGAGTACACTAATGAGACCTGGAGGGGAGTCTCTCTGATGCACACACAGAGGGCTGTCTGTTAGAAAGAGCCCCTAGACATAATGCGGTCAAAGACTGCAGACATGATACAAGAGACGGTCAGAGACTGCAATCATAGTACAGGAGATGGTCAGAGACTGCAGACATGATACAAGAGATGGTCAGAGACTGCAGACATTATACAAGAGATGGTCAGAGACTACAGATATAATACAGGAGATGGTCAGAGACTGCAGTTCCTATGGATGTTAGTAGATAATGGCCGATCGGCCCTCTTACCTGACCCAGCGATACAGCAATGGTTCCTCTGATCAGGAGTCAGCTCACTCTGAATTGCCCGTGGCAACTCCGCTGGGTAGCACCCAGATCTGCATTCCTGCAATTACTCCATTTCTCCGCCAGGGATGGCGCTAGGCTGTGTGGATTTCCCTCTGATGGCGCAGGGCAGCGGGTTCTCTCTCTCTGATGGTGTTCTCTCAGCACTGTCCTCTCCCTCTGGAGTCCTGGGTGTACTTTCCTGGGTGTAGACGCCCAGGACAAACCACCCCCCTCCATTAGTACAGACCCCCACTAGGACAACCCCCCCATTAGTACAGATCCCCTCAAGGACAAACCCCCCTCCATTAGTACAGACCCCCAGGACAAACCCCCCCTCTATTAGTACAGATCCCCCCAGGATAAACCCCCCTCCATTAGTACAGACCCCCAGGACAAACCCCCTCTATTAGTACAGACCCCCCAGGACAAACCCCCCTCCATTAGTACAGACCCCCCAGGACAAAGCCCCCCTCCATTAGTACAGACCCCCCAGGATAACCCCCCTCCATTAGTACAGACCCCCCCAGGACAAACCCCCCTCCATTAGTACAGCCCCCCGGGACAAACCCCCCTCCATTAGTACAGACCCCTCCAGGACAAACCCCTCTCCAGTAGTACAGACCCCCCCAGGACAACCCGCCTCCATTAGTACAGATCCCCAGGACAAACCCCCCAGGACAAACCCCCCTCCATTAGTACAGACCCCCCAGGACAACCCCGCTCCATTAGTACAGACCCCCCCAGGACAAAGCCCCTCTCCACTAGTATAGGCCCCCCAGGACAAACCGCCCCCCTCTCCATTAGTACAGACCCCCCCAGGCAACCCCCCCTCCATTAGTACAGACCCCCCAGGACAAAGCCCCCCTCCATTAGTACAGACCCCCCAGGATAACCCCCCTCCATTAGTACAGACCCCCCCAGGACAAACCCCCCTCCATTAGTACAGCCCCCCCGGGACAAACCCCCCTCCATTAGTACAGACCCCGGCAGGACAAAGCCCCCCTCCATTAGTACAGACCCCCAGGACAAACCCCCCTCCAATAGTACAAACCCCCAGGACAACCCCCCTCCATTAGTACAGACCCCCCAGGACAACCCCCCCTCCATTAGTACAGCCCCCCAGGACAAAGCCCCCCTCCACTAGTACAGACCCCCAGGACAAACCGCTCCCCCTCTCCATTAGTACAGACCCCCCCAGGACAAACCCACCTCCATTGGTAAAGAACCCCCAGGACAGACCACTCTCTATTAGTAGAGACCCCCCTCCATTAGTGTACATAAAAACACCCGGGCGGCAGCTAGTGAGGAGAGGACAGTGTGCAGCTGCACCGCCCAGGTGGAGAGCAGATGGAGACAGGCTGGGCGGGAGTGAGAGACAGAAGAAGAGAACACGTCAGGCACGGACAACCCCCCTCATTAGTACAGATCCCCCCAAGGACAAACCCCCTCTCTATTAAAACAGACCCCCAGGACAAACCCACACTCTATTAGTACAGATCCCCCCAGGACAAGCCCCCCTCCATTAGTACAGACCCCCAGGACAAACCCCCCTCCATTAGTACAGACCCTCCCAGGACAACACCCCTCCATTAGTACAGACCCCCCAGGACAACCCCCCCTTCATTAGTACTGAGCCCCCAGGACAAACCCCCCCTCCATTAGTACAGACCTCCCCAGGACAAACCCCCTCCATTAGTATATACCCCCAGGACAAACCCCCCTCCATTAGTACAAACCCCCCAGGACAAACCCCCCTCCATTAGTACAGACCCCCAGGACAAACCCCCCTCCCTTAGTACAGACCCCCGGACAAACCCCCTCCATTAGTACAGACCCCCCAGGACAACCCCCTCCATTAGTACAGACCCCCAGGACAAACCCCCCAGGACAAACCCCCCTCCATTAGTACAGACCCCCAGGACAACCCCCCTCCATTAGTACAGACCCCCCCAGGACAAAGCCCCCCCCTCCACTAGTATAGACCCCAGGACAAACTGCCCCCCCTCCATTAGTATAGACCACCAGGACAAACCGCCCCCCCTCTCCATTAGTACAGACCCCCCAGCACAAAGCCATCCCCTCCATTAGTACAGACCCCCCAGGACAAACCCCCCTCCATTAGTACAGACCCCCCCAGGACAAAGCCCCCCTCCATTAGTACAGACCCCCCCAGGACAAAGTCCCCACTCCATTAGTACAGAGCCCTCCAGGACAACCCCCCTCCATTAGTACAGACCCCCCCAGGACAATCCCCCCTCCATTAGTGCAGACCCCCAGGACAAACCCCCTCCTCCATTAGTACAGACCCCCCCAGGACAACCCCCCCTCCATTAGTACAAACCCCCCAGGACAAACCCCCCTCCATTAGTACAGACCCCCCAGGACAACCCCCCTCCATTAGTAGAGACCCCAGGACAAAGCCCCCCTCCACTAGTACAGACCCCCCAGGACAAACCGCTCCCCCTCCTCCATTAGTACAGACCCCCCCCAGGACAAACCCCCCTCCATTAGTACAGACCCCCCAGGACAGAGCCCCCCCTCCATTAGTAGAGACCCCCAGGACAAAGCCCCCCTCCACTAGTACAGACCCCCCAGGACAAACCGCTCCCCCTCTCCATTAGTACAGACCCCCCCAGGACAAACCCCCCTCCATTAGTACAGACCCCCCAGGACAAAGCCCCCCTCCATTAGTATAGACCCCCAGGACAAAGCCCCTCCATTAGTACAGACTCCCCCAGGACAAAGCCCCCCTCTATTAGTACAGACCCCCAGCACAACCCCCCTCCTTTAGTACAGAGCCCCCCAGGACAAACCCCCCATTAGTACAGAGCCCCCCAGGACAAACCCCCCTCCATTAGTACAGACCCCCCAGGACAAAGCCCCCCCTCCATTAGTATAGACCCCTCAGGACAAAGCCCCCCTCCCCTAGTACAGACCCCCCAGGACAAACCGCCCCCCTCTCCATTAGTACAGACCCCCCAGGACAAACCCCCCCTCCATTAGTACAGACCCCCCCAGGACAGACCCTCTCTATTAGTAGAGACCCCCCTCCATTAGTGTACATAAAAACACCCGGGCGGCAGCTAGTGAGGAGGGGACAGTGTGCAGCCGCGCCACCCGGGTGGAGAGCAGATGGAGACTTGGGCGGGAGTGAGAGACAGAAGAGGAGAACACGTCAGGCATGGACCCCCCCCCCAAGTGATGTCACTGCGTGGCTGGTCTCTCTCTCTCCAGCGGCTGCTCTCCTTCTCTGATAGGAGGAGGGAGGGGGAATGGGCTTGAGCCTGGAAAAATACAACGGCGGCAGTGACCTGCGGAGGGAGCCGCCTCTGGACACAGAGAGAAGGAGGAGGGAGGGGAGCACTCTGGCGCTTTAGCCCCCCCACCTCTCTGGCGCCCGGGTGCACTGCACCCCATGCACCCCGCCTGGGATCGGCCCTGTTCTCATATTTAACCACTTGACCGCTGGGCACTTAAACCCCCTTAATAACCAGACCAATTTTCAGCTTTCGGTGCTCTCACATTTTGAATGACAATTACTCAGTCATGCAACACTGTACCTATATGAAATGTTTGTCCTTTTTTGCACACAAATAGAGCTTTCTTTTGGTGGTATTTAATCACAGCTGGGTTCTTTATTTTTTGCGGTATAAAAGAAAAAGAACCGAAAATTTTGTAAAAAAATGCATTTTTCTTCGTTTCTGTTATAAAATTTTGCAAATTAGTAATTTTTCTTCATATATTTTGACCAAAATTTATACTGCTACATAGCTTTGGTAAAAATAACCCAAATTGGTGGATATTATTTGTTTTTTGTGAAAGTTATAGAGTCCAAAAGCTATGGTGCCAATATCTGAAAATTGATCACACCTGAAGTACTGACGGCCTATCTAATTTTTTGAGACCCTAACATGCCAGAAAAGTACAAATACCCACCAAATGACCACTTTTTGGAAAGAAGACATTCCAAGGTATTTAGAAAGATGCATGATGAGTTTTTTGAAGTTGTCATTTTTTCCCACAATTCTTTGCAAAATCAAGATTTTTTTTTTTCTTTTTTTTTTCACAAAATTGTCATATTAGCAGGTTATTTCTCACACACAGCATATGCATACCACAAATTACACCCCAAAACACATTCTGCTATTACTCCCGAGTATGGCGATACCAAATGTGTGAGACTTTTACACAGCGTGGCCACATACAGAGGCCCAACATGAACGAAGCACCGTCAGGCGTTCTGGAGTGCCCAGACCAATTCTGACATTTCTCTCCTACATGTAAAAATCATCATTTATTCGCTAGAAAATTACATAGAACCCAAAAACATTATATATGTTTTTTAGCAAAGACCCTAGAGAATACAATGGCGGTCGTTGCAACTTTTTATCTCGTACAGTATTTGCACAGCAATTTTTCAAATGCCTTTTTTTGGAAAAAAAACAGTTTTGTGCTTTAAAAAAAAAAAACAGTAAAGTTAGCCCAATGTTTTTGCATAATGTGAAAGATGAAGTTATGCCGAGTAAATAGATCCCTAACATGTCACCCTTCAAAATTGCACACGCTCATGGAATGGTGCCAAACTTCGCTAATTAAAAATCCCTATAGGTGATGATTTAAAGTTTTTTACTGGTTACATGTTTTGAGTTACAGAGGAGGTCTAGGGCCAAAATTATTGCTCTCGCTCTACCGCTCGCAGCGATACCTCACATGTGTGGTTTGAACACCATTTTCATATGTGGGCGGGACTTACGTATGCGTTCGCTTCTGCATGCGAGCACAGGGAAACACGGGGGAAAAAAATTATTTTTTTTATTGTTCATTTTACTTTATTTATATTAGTTTGATCCTTTTGTCCAAAAAATAAATTTTTTGATCACTTTTATTCCTATTACAAGGAATGTAAACATCCTTGTAATAGGAATGTGGCATGACAGGTCCTCTTTACAGTGAGATATGGGGTCAATAAGACCCCACATCTCACCTCTAGGCTGGGAAGCCTGAAATAAAAAAAAAACCAAAACAATCCTGGCTTCGATCGTAGCGGTGAGTCGCTAGAAGCACCTGAGGGCGGCGGGAGGGGGGATGTCCCCTCTCTCCTCCCGTAAGAACCATCAAGCAGTGGAACAGCCGCTATGATCATTCTTATGGTGTAGGGAATGGCCGGCTGAAAAAGCTGATATCTGAATGATGCCTGTAGCTGCGGGCATCATTCAGATATCCCCGCACAAATTCAAGGACATCGTATGATGGCCGGCGGGCGGGAAGTGGTTAAAATGCATTTTTTTTTAACACAAAGTTGTCCATTTATACAATATTTCTAACACATAACATGTACATACCAAAAATGACACCCCAAAATAGATTCTCCTACTCCTCCTGAGTATGGCGATACCACATGTGTGAGACTTCCACAGCCTGGCCACATACAGAGGCCGAGTACAGCTGAGTATGGCAGAGTATGGCAGAGTATGGCAGAGTATGGCTGAGCATGGCTGGGTATGGCTGGGTATGGCTGGGTATGGCAGAGTATTGCAGAGTATGGCAGAGTATGGCAGAGTATGGCAGAGTATGGCAGAGTATGGCTGAGTATGGCAGAGTATGGCAGAGTATGGCAGAGTATGGCTGGGTATGGCAGAGTAGGGCTGGGTATGGCAGAGTAGGGCTGGGTATGGCAGAATTTTGCGAGGTATTGCAGGGTATTGCGGGGTATTGTGGAGTATTGCGAGGTATTGTGGAGTATTGCGGGGTATTGCAGGGTATTGCAGGGTATTGTGAGGTATTGTGGAGTATTGCGGGGTATTGTGGAGTATTGCAGGGTATTGCGGAGTATTGCAGGGCATTGCAGGGCATTGCAGGGTATTGCAGGGTATTGCAGACTATTGCAGAGTATTGCGGGGTATTGCAGAGTATTGCAGAGTATTGCGGGGTATTGCAGGGTATTGCAGAGCATTGCAGGGTATCGCGGGGTATTGCAGGGTATTGCAGAGTATCGCAGAGTATTGCGGGGTATCGCGGGGTATTGCAGGGTATTGCGGGGTATTGCAGAGTATTGTGGGGTATTGCAGAGTATTGCAGGGTATTGCAGAGTATTGCAGAGTATTGCGGGGTATTGCAGGGTATTGACGGGTATTGCAGGGTATTGCAGAGTTTTGCAGGGTATTGCAGGGTATTGACGGGTATTGCAGGGTATTGCAGAGTTTTGCAGGGTATTGTGGGGTATTGCAGAATATTGCAGGGTATTGCGGGGTATTGCAGGGCATTGCAGGGCATTGCAGGGTATTGCAGGGTATTGCAGACCATTGCAGAGTATTGCGCTGTATTGCAGAGTATTGCAGAGTATTGCAGGGTATTGCGGGGTATCGCAGGGTATTGCAGAGTATCGCAGAGTATTGCAGGGTATCGCAGAGTATCGCAGGGTATTGCGGGGTATTGCAGAGTATTGTGGGGTATTGCAGAGTATTGCAGGGTATTGCAGAGTATTGCAGAGTATTGCGGGGTATTGCAGGGTATTGCAGAGTATTGACGGGTATTGCAGAGTTTTGCAGGGTATTGCGGGGTATTGCAGAGTATTGCGGGGTATTGCAGAGTATTGCACAGGGAATTGCAGAGTATTGCAGAGTATTGCGGGGTATTGCAGAGATTGCACAGGGAATTGCAGAGTATTGCAGGGTATTGCAGAGTATTGCACAGGGAGTTGCAGAGTATTGCTCAAGGAATTGCAGAGTAGTGCAGGGCATTAGAGTATGGAGGGATGGCTGAGCATGGATGGATGGATGGATGGATTTAACTGCACATGTCACTGAGCAGCGCTGTGGGCACTACACATCCAGCCCACAGCGCTGCTACCATTCGATCCCTCCCCCTCTGTACCATTCGGTACAGAGAGGGGAGGGAGGAACCGGCGTCATAACATGACGCCGGTTTGTTTACATGTGATCGCCCCGTCAATTCATGGAGCGATCACATGATAAATGGCAAAGCCCCCCTCCATTAGTACAGACCCCCCCAGGACAAAGTCCCCCCTCCATTAGTACAGAGCTCCCCAGGACAACCCTCCCTTCCATTAGTACAGACCCCCCAAGGACAAACCCCCCTTCCATTAGTACAGACCCCCCAGGACAAACCCCCTCCTCCAATAGTACAGACCCCCCAGGACAAATCCCCCTCCATTAGTACAAACCCCCCCCACAACAAACCTCCCTCCATTAGTACAGACCCCCCAGGACAACCCCCCTCCATTAGTACAGACCCCTAGGACAAAGCCCCCCTCCACTAGTACAGACCCCCCAAGACAAACCCTCCCTCCATTAGTACAGACTCCTAGGACAAAGCCCCCCTCCATTAGTACAGACCCCCCAGGACAACCCCCCTCCATTAGTATAGACCCCCCAGGACAACCCCCCCTCCATTAGTACAGACCCCCAGGACAAAGCCCCCCTCCATTAGTACAGACCCGCCAGGACTAAGCCTCCCTCCATTAGTACAGAGCCCCCAGGACAAACCCCCCTCCATTAGTACAGACCCCCAGGACAAACCCCCCTCCATTAGTACAGAGCCCCCAGGACAAACCCCCCTCCATTAGTACAGAGCCCCCAAGGACAAAGCCCCCCTCCATTAGTACAGACCCCCCAGGACAACCCCCCTCCATTAGTACAGAGCCCCCCAGGACAAACCCCCCTCCATTAGTACAGAGCCCCCCAGGACAAACCCCCCTCCATTAGTACAGACCCCCCAGGACAAAGCCCCCCATCCATTAGTGTAGACCCCTCAGGACAAAGCCCCCCTCCACTAGTACAGACCCCCAGGACAAACCACCCCCCCTCTCCATTAGTACAGACCCCCCAGGACAAACCCCCCTCCATTAGCACAGACCCCCCCAGGACAGACCCCCTCTATTAGTAGAGACCCCCCTCCATTAGTGTACATAAAAACACCTGGGCGGCAGCTAGTGAGGAGAGGACACTGTGCAGCCACGCCACCCGGGTGGAGAGCAAATGGAGACTTGGGCAGGAGTGAGAGACAGAAGAGGAGAACACGTCAGGCACGGACCGCCCCCCCAAGTGATGTCACTGCATGGCTGGTCTCTGTCCACACAGAGACCAGCTGCTCTGATCTCTGGCGGTTGCTCTCCTTCTCTGATAGGAGGAGGGAGGGGGAACGGGCTTGAGCCTGGAAAAATACAGCGGCGGCGGTGACCTGCGGAGGGAGCCGCCTCTGGACACAGAGAGGAGGAGGAGGGAGGGGAGCACTCTGGCGCTTCAGCACCCCCACCTCTCTGGCGCCGGGGTGCACTGCACCCCATGCACCCCACCTGGGATCGGCCCTGTTCTCATATTTAACCACTGGACCACTGAGCACTTAAACACCCTTAATAACCAGACCAATTTTCAGCTTTCGGTGCTCTCACATTTTGAATGACAATTACTCAGTCATGCAACACTGTACCTATATGAAATTTTTGTCCTTTTTTGCACACAAATAGAGCTTTCTTTTGGTGGTATTTAATCACTGCTGGGTTCTTTATTTTTTGTGCTATAAAAGAAAAAAGACCGAAAATTTTGTAAAGAAATGCATTTTTCTTCGTCTCTGTTATAAAATTTTGCAAATTAATAATTTTTCTTCATATACTTTGGCCAAGATTTATATCGCTACATATCTTTGGTAAAAATAACCCAAATTGGTGAATATTATTTGTTTTTTGTGAAAGTTAAATGCCCCGTACACACGGTCAGACATTGATGGGACATTTCGACAACAAAATCCTAGGATTTTTTCCGTCTTGCATACACACGGTCACACAAAGTTGTCGGAAAATCCAATCATTCTGAACGCGGTGACGTAAAACACATACCTCGGGACTATAAACGGGGCAGTAGCCAATAGCTTTCATCTCTTTATTTATTCTGAGCATGCGTGGCACTTTGTGCGTCAGATTTGTGTACACACGATCAGAAATTCCGACAACGCATTTTGTTGTCGGAAAATTTTACAGCCTGCTCTCAAACTTTGTGTGTCGGAAAATCCGATGGAAAATGTGTGATGGAGCCTACACACGGTCGGAATTTCCGACAACAAGGTCCTATCACACATTTTCCGTCGGAAAATCCAACCGTGTGTACGGGGCAATAGAGTCCAAAAGCTATGCTGCCAATATCTGAAAATTGATCACACCTGAAGTACTGACGGCCTATCTAATTTTTTGAGACCCTAACATGCCAGAAAAGTACAAATACCCCCCAAATGACCCCTTTTTGGAAAGAAGACATTCCAAGGTATTTAGAAAGATGCATGATGAGAATAGAGAATACAATGGCGGTCGTTGCAACTTTTTATCTCGCACGGTATTTGCGCAGCAATTTTTCGAATGCTTTTTTTGGAAAAAAAAAACAGTTTTGTGCTTTAAAAAAAAAACAAAACAGTAAAGTTAGCCCAATGTTTTTGCATAATGTAAAAGATGAAGTTATGCTGAGTAAACAGATCCCTAACATGTCACCCTTCAAAATTGCACACGCTCGTGGAATGGCGCCAAACTTCGCTACTTAAAAATCCCTATAGGTGATGATTTAAAGTTTTTTACTGGTTACATGTTTTGAGTTACAGAGGAAGTCTAGGCCCAAAATTATTGCTCTCGCTCTACCGCTCGCAGCGATACCTCACATGTGTGATTTGAACACCATTTTCATAAGTGGGCGGGACTTACGTATGCGTTCGCTTCTGCATGTGAGCACAAGGGAACACGGGGGAAAAAAAAATATTTTTTTTATTGTTCATTTTACTTTATTTATATTAGTTTGATGCTTTTGTCCAAAAAATAAATTATTTTATCACTTTTATTCCTATTACAAGGAATGTAAACATCCTTGTAATAGGAATGTGGCATGACAGGTCCTCTTCACAGTGAGATATGGGGTCAATAAGACCCCACATCTCACCTCTAGGCTGGGAAGCCTGAAATAAAAAAAAAGAAATCCTGGCTTCGATCGTAGCGGTGAGTCGGTAGAAGCACCTGAGGGCGGCGGGAGGGGGGATGTCCCCTCTCGCCTCCCGTAAAAACGATCAAGCCGTGGAACAGCCGCTATGATCATTCTTATGGTGTAGGGTAGGGATGAGCTTCGTGTTCGAGTCGAACGCATGTTCGACTCGAACATCGGCTGTTCGATCGTTCGCCGAATTGCGAACGTTATGGGCCGTTCGCGCTAAATTCGTGTGGCGCGTCACGGCCCATAATTCACTGTGGCATCGCAGTGCATTGCTGGCTGATGATTGGCCAAGCATGCACTATGACCCGCATGCTTGGCCAATCACAGCGCCGTCAGTAGAGAGAGCTGTAATTGGCCAAAGCCAGGGTGGCTTTGGCCAATTATGGCTCAGGGGATTTAGTACACACCCCACACTATATAAGGCCGCCTGCACGGCGGCCCTGTGTAGTGTGTGTTCCGGTGTGCTGAGAGATAGAGAGAGAGAGAGACAGTGTCATTTGATTTGAGTTAGATAGATTAGGCAGAACAGTCAGTCAGTTAGCTGCACTTACAGTGTATTGTGTATATATATGCATCCCAGGTGTTGCATATATATATATATACACTGTATTCAGTTTAGCTAGATCCGTTCCTGTTATCTTCTATCTAGACTATTTACATTTAATGCAGTGCGTCCTGCTCACAGTGTTCAGCTAGATCCGTTCCTGCTATTTACATTTAGTGCAGTGCGTCCTGCTCACAGTGTTCAGCTAGATCCGTTCCTGTTATCTTCTAGACTATTTACATTTAGTGCAGTGCGTCCTGCTCACAGTGTTCAGCTAGATCCGTTCCTGCAATTTACATTTAGTGCAGTGCGTCCTGCTCACAGTGTTCAGCTAGATCCGTTCCTGCTATTTACATTTAGTGCAGTGCGTCCTGCTCACAGTGTTCAGCTAGATCCGTTCCTGGTATTTACATTTAGTGCAGTGCGTCCTGCTCACAGTGTTCAGCTAGATCCGTTCCTGCTATTTACATTTAGTGCAGTGCGTCCTGCTCACAGTGTTCAGCTAGATCCGTTCCTGCTATTTACATTTAGTGCAGTGCGTCCTGCTCACAGTGTTCAGCTAGATCCGTTCCTGCTATTTACATTTAGTGCAGTGCGTCCTGCTCACAGTGTTCAGCTAGATCCGTTCCTGCTATTTACATTTAGTGCAGTGCGTCCTGCTCACAGTGTTCAGCTAGAGCCGTTCCTGCTATTTACATTTAGTGCAGTGCGTCCTGCTCACAGTGTTCAGCTAGATCCGTTCCTGTTATCTTCTAGACTATTTACATTTAGTGCAGTGCGTCCTGCTCACAGTGTTCAGCTAGATCCGTTCCTGCTATTTACATTTAGTGCAGTGCGTCCTGCTCACAGTGTTCAGCTAGATCCGTTCCTGTTATCTTCTAGACTATTTACATTTAGTGCAGTGCGTCCTGCTCACAGTGTTCAGCTAGATCCGTTCCTGTTATCTTCTAGACTATTTACATTTAGTGCAGTGCGTCCTGCTCACAGTGTTCAGCTAGATCCGTTCCTGCTATTTACATTTAGTGCAGTGCGTCCTGCTCACAGTGTTCAGCTAGATCCATTCCTGTTATCTTCTAGACTATTTACATTTAGTGCAGTGCGTCCTGCTCACAGTGTTCAGCTAGATCCGTTCCTGTTAAATTCCTACTGACAGGCAGGCTTGTCTGGTTACAGTATATAAAGCTACCTGAAGAAAATTACAGGTGTTCTATTTGATCCTATTAGTACCACGGTCAGGCAGCTAGACTATTTACATTTAGTACAGTACGTCCTGCTCACAGTGTTCAGCTAGATCCGTTCCTGTTATCTTCCTACTGACAGGCAGGCTTGTCTGGTTACAGTATATAAAGCTACCTGAAGAAAATTACAGGTGTTCTATTTGATCCTATTAGTACCACGGTCAGGCAGCTAGACTATTTACATTTAGTACAGTGCGTCCTGCTCACAGTGTACAGCTAGATCCGTTCCTGTTATCTTCCTACTGACAGGCAGGCTTGTCTGGTTACAGTATATAAAGCTACCTGAAGAAAATTACAGGTGTTCTATTTGATCCTATTAGTACCACGGTCAGGCAGCTAGACTATTTACATTTAGTACAGTGCGTCCTGCTCACAGTGTTCAGCTAGATCCGTTCCTGTTATCTTCCTACTGACAGGCAGGCTTGTCTGGTTACAGTATATAAAGCTACCTGAAGAAAATTACAGGTGTTCTATTTGATCCTATTAGTACCACGGTCAGGCAGCTAGACTATTTACATTTAGTACAGTGCGTCCTGCTCACAGTGTACAGCTAGATCCGTTCCTGTTATCTTCCTACTGACAGGCAGGCTTGTCTGGTTACAGTATATAAAGCTACCTGAAGAAAATTACAGGTGTTCTATTTGATCCTATTAGTACCACGGTCAGGCAGCTAGACTATTTACATTTAGTACAGTGCGTCCTGCTCACAGTGTTCAGCTAGATCCGTTCCTGTTATCTTTCTACTGACAGGCAGGCTTGTCTGGTTACAGTATATAAAGCTACTTGAAGAAAATTACAGGTGTTCTATCCCAGCTTAGTGCAGCTACAGGCCATTAGTATGTCTGGAAGGCCAAGAAGGAGAGGCAGACAGTCACAAGCCAATAAGAGAGGGCAAGCAGGCTCTGTGTCTAGTGCTGGTCGTGGAGACGGTGCATCCTCATCAGCACGTGGCCATGGGACACGCTTGGCCTTTTTTTCGGCAGCTGGCCGTGTTGAGCCGCAACATGCGGAAGACTTGGTCGAGTGGATGACCAAGCCGTCCTCATCCTCCTCATCCTCTCTCACCCATGCCCAGGGTGCTTTGTCTGGCAAAGCAGCGGCCTCTTCCCTCAGCTCAATGTCATCAGTGACTCCTTCCCTAGCTCCACCATGTCCTCATGAGGATTCCCTCGAACTGTTTGACCACAGTGTTGGGTACATGCTCCAGGAGGATGCCCAGCGTTTGGAAGGCTCTGATGACGATACTGAGCTCGATGAAGGCAGTAACATGAGCGCGGACAGAGGGGGTGCCCAAGAAGGACAGCAATCTGGCAGTCATGCTCCCCCTGCTGCAGCATACTGCCAGGTTTGCTCCAGTGATGAGGAGGGAGGGGATGATGAGGTCACTGACTCAACGTGGGTGCCTGATAGGAGAGAGGAGGAGGAGGAGGAGGAGGAGGAGGAGGCGGCAGCACATCACCAACGAGGCAGGATGCCCTCCAGGGGCCAGCCTAAGGGCAGCACATTGACTGCATCACACCCCAAAGCTCCACATGTGCAGGGCGCTGCAGTCTCTGCGTGTTATTCAAAAAGTTCTTTGGTGTGGGCCTTTTTTGAGACGAGTGCATCAGATCGCACCGCTGCTATTTGCAACATATGTCTCAAGCGTATCTCGCGTGGCCAAAACATCTCCCGCTTGGGTACCACATGCTTGACCAGACATATGTTGACCTGCCATGCAGTTCGTTGGCAAGCGTATCTAAAAGACCCACACCAAAGAACAAAGAGGATCTCTCCTTGCTCCTCATCAGCTGAGATTTCCAACCCCACTAGACCTTCAGTCCTCTCTGAGACCTGCAGTGAGAGGAATGAAGGTGTAGAATTAGGTGTGTCACAGCCAAGTACTTGTGGGCAATCTGCTTTTGGTACACCGACGTCAGATTGTACCAGGCAAATTTCCCTGCCCCAGCTGCTGCACCGCCGAAAGAAGTTTGCTCCCAGCCATCCACATGCCCAGCGGTTGAATGCTAGCTTGGCAAAATTGCTAGCACTTCAACTGCTGCCTTTTCAGTTGGTAGACTCTGCCCCCTTCCGTGAGTTTGTGGAATGTGCGGTTCCTCAGTGGCAGGTACCCAAACGCCACTTTTTCTCACGGAAGGCGATTCCGGCTCTCTACCGGCATGTGGAAGGCAATGTCCATGCCTCGCTGGACAGGGCGGTCAGCGGTAAGGTGCATATTACCGCTGACTCATGGTCCAGCAGGCATGGACAGGGACGTTACCTAAGTGTCACGGCGCATTGGGTGACTCTGCTGGCAGCTGGGAAGGATGCAGGACAAGGTGCAGTAGTGTTGGAGGTTGTTCCGCCACCACGCCTCCAAAATGCTGATTGTGACACACCTCTCTCCTCCACCCCCTCCTCTTCTTCTTCCTCCATGGCCTCTTCCTCGGAACCAGCGGTGCTCCGTAGGCGTTCAAGGGGCTACGCAAGTACGCAGGCCAAAAGATGCCATGCGGTGCTTGAGCTGGTGTGCTTGGGGGACAGGAGCCACACTGGGGCAGAGGTTCTGTCAGCTCTGCAGGGGCAGGTTCAGAGGTGGTTGACGCCACGCCAACTTAAGGCAGGAATGGTGGTTTGCGACAATGGCACCAACCTCCTCTCTGCCTTCCGACAGGGACAAATGACCCATGTGCCCTGTTTGGCTCACGTCCTTAACTTGGTGGTGCAGCGGTTCTTGGGCAGGTACCCGGGCTTACAGGATGTCCTGAGGCAGGCCAGGAAAGTCTGTGTGCATTTCCGCCGGTCATATAATGCCAGTGCTCGGCTGACGGACCTCCAAAAGGAGTTTAACCTGCCCAAGAACCGCCTAATCTGTGACATGCCCACCAGGTGGAACTCAGCGTTGGCCATGCTGCAGCGGCTGCACATGCAGCAGAGGGCCATCAATGAGTACCTGTGCGACTATGGCACCAGGACAGGGTCAGGGGAGCTTGTTTTTTTTTCCCCACGCCAGTGGGCCATGATCAGGGATGCATGCACTGTCCTGTCACCATTCGAGGAGGCCACGAGGATGGTGAGCAGTGACAGTGCATGCATCAGTGACACTGTCCCCCTTGTCCACCTGTTGGAGCACACGCTGCGTGGAATAATGGACAGGGCACTTGAGGCAGAACAGAGGCAGGAAGAGGAGGACTTCCTTAGCTCTCAAGGCCCCCTTTATCCAGACAGTGTTCCTGCGTGCCCGCCGATCACACAGGAAGAGGACGAGGAGGAAGAGGAGGAGGAGGAAGATTGTGTCAGTATGGAGGTGGAGCCTGGCACTCAGCATCAGCAGCAGTCTTTAAGGGATCAGTCCCAAGAAACACATGGACTTGTACGTGGCTGGGAGGAGGTGGCTGCGGACCATGTCGTTCTTAGTGACCCAGAGGACTCCGGACCGAATGCCTCAGCAAACCTACGCTGCATGGCCTCCCTGATCCTGCAAAGCCTGCGTAAGGATCCTCGTATTCGTGGTATCAAGGAGAAGGACCAATACTGGCTGGCAACCCTCCTTGATCCACGTTACAAGGGTAAGGTTGCGGACCTTATCTTGCCATCGCAGAGGGATCAGAGGATGAAACATCTTCGGGAGGCCTTGCAGAAAGGTCTGTGCAACGCGTTCCCAGAGACTGGGAGGTTACAAACTCCTGTTTCTGGACAACGTGTTGCTGAGGCTTCGGTCAGTCAAAGAAGGAGCGGTGGAGAAGGTGGCCGTCTGACCGATGCGTTCGGACAATTTTTTGGTCCGCAGCCCCAAGGTATGATCGGTTCCAGCAACCATCGCCAGCGTCTGTTTTACATGGTGCAGGAATACCTAGGGGCAAGATCAGACTTGGACACCTTTCCCACCGAAAATCCTCTGGGTTACTGGGTCTTGAGGATGGATCACTGGCCAGAGCTTGCACAGTATGCAATTGAGCTACTGGCCTGTCCTGCATCCAGCGTTCTTTCGGAACGCACATTCAGTGCTGCTGGAGGCGTGGTAACCGATCACAGGGTGCGTCTGTCCACCGACTCGGTCGATCGGCTGACCTTCATAAAAATGAATGAGTCTTGGATCACCACCAGCTACCAAGCACCTGATGCTGATGTAACCGAATAATTTTTTTTGAAATCTCAGATCCCTTCAAAGACTGCCTATGCTGATGCTGAGTGACTATCCCTGAGTAATTATCCTCTTCCTCCTCAATCATCACGCTGATATCTTGTAAGAACATTTTTGGTTCTGGGCGCCACCACCAGTGCCTAAGGCACAATTTTTCAGCCCCTGTTTAACAGGGGCGTGTAATTACAATTTTTGATGTAATACTTTGCAGCAGGGCTCGTTCCTGCATTCCAACTAGAGTGTCTGTGAGGGGTTGCAGTGTTGTGGCACCAGCACCAGTGCCTAGGGCCCAATTTTTCTGCCCCTGTCTAACAGGGGCATGTAATTACAATTTTTGATGCAATACTTTGCAGCAGGGCTCGTTCCTGCGTTCCAACTAGAGTGTCTGTGAGGGGTTGCAGTGTTGTGGCACCAGCACCAGTGCCTAAGGCCCAATTTTTCTGCCCCTGTCTAACAGGGGCGTGTAATTACAATTTTTGATGCAATACTTTGCAGCAGGGCTCGTTCCTGCGTTCCAACTAGAGTGTCTGTGAGGGGTTGCAGTGTTGTGGCACCAGCACCAGTGCCTAAGGCCCAATTTTTCTGCCCCTGTCTAACAGGGGCGTGTAATTACAATTTTTGATGCAATACTTTGCAGCAGGGCTCGTTCCTGCGTTCCAACTAGAGTGTCTGTGAGGGGTTGCAGTGTTGTGGCACCAGCACCAGTGCCTAAGGCCCAATTTTTCTGCCCCTGTCTAACAGGGGCGTGTAATTACAATTTTTGATGCAATACTTTGCAGCAGGGCTCGTTCCTGCGTTCCAACTAGAGTGTCTGTGAGGGGTTGCAGTGCTGTGGCACCAGCACCAGTGCCTAAGGCCCAATTTTTCTGCCCCTGTCTAACAGGGGCGTGTAATTACAATTTTTGAAGCAATAATTTGCAGCAGGGCTCGTTCCTGCGTTCCAACTAGAGTGTCTGTGAGGGGTTGCAGTGTTGTGGCACCAGCACCAGTGCCTAAGGCCTAATTTTTCAGCTCCTGTTCAACAGGGGCATGTAATTACAATTCTTGATCTAATATTTCACAGCAGGGCCCTGTGAGGGCTTACAGTGTTGTGGCCACAGCAACACCTAAGGCCCAAATTTCTGCTGAGTATATAGGGCAGGACCCTACTTTCAAACATCTAACTTACAAACGACTCCTACTTGCAAACGGAAGGAGACAACAGGAAGTGAGATGAAATCTACCCCTAGGAAGGGAAATTCTCTCCTGTAAGAGTTAATATGGGAAAACAATTTCTCCTTTCCACTGATGCTTTCCAATCCTTGTTCCACAAAAAAACCCAAATTTTCAAAAAACATTTTTCATTGGGACAAAAAAGTGAGGTGAAATCTTCTGAAGAGGAGGAAAGACAGCAAAACAAATGTCACAGGGGTGATAACCCTTCCCTATGTTTTCCAAAAAGCTTAGAAAAGATTTTTTGGCTGGAGCTAAACACGTTAAAAATGTTCAAAATTACAAACAGATTCTACTTAACAACAAACCTACAGTCCCTGTCTTGTTTGCACCGCCTGTATACTGCTGTTCAGAGTATATAGGGCCTGGTGGCCCCACACCTTTCCTTATTTTAATTTGGGTGCGGGGTTCCCCTTAATATCCATACAAGACCCAAAGGGCCTGGTAATGGACTGGGGGGGTACCCATGCCGTTTGTCTCACTGATTTTCATCCATATTGCCATGACCCGACATGACATTAAACCCGCAAGCAGTTTTAAATGAGATTTTTTCCTTTAAAAATGACATTTGGTGCAGGGACTGTTCTAAACATGGGAAACACGCGTCACTTTACAGGCATACTATAGACACCCCCCAGGTACGATATTTAAAGGAATATTTCACTTTTTTTTTTTACTTTAAGCATCATTAAAATCACTGCTCCCGAAAAAACGGCCGTTTTTAAAAGTTTTTTTTGCATTGATACATGTCCCCTGGGGTAGGACCCGGGTCCCCAAACCCTTTTTAGGACAATACCATGCAAATTAGCCTTTAAAATGAGCACTTTTGATTTCGAACGTTCGAGTCCCATAGACGTCAATGGGGTTCTAACGTTCGTGCGAACTTTCGGTCCGTTCGCGGGTTCTGGTGCGAACCGAACCGGGGGGTGTTCGGCTCATCCCTAGTGTAGGGAATGGCCGGCTGAAAGAGCTGATATCTGAATGATGCCTGTAGCTGCGGGCATCATTCAGATATCCCCGCACAAAGTCAAGGACGTCGTATGACGGCCGGTGGGCGGGAAGTGGTTAAAATGCATTTTTTTTTAACACAAAGTTGTCCATTTATACAATATTTCTAACACATAGCATGTACATACCAAAAATGACACCCCAAAATAGATTCTCCTACTCCTCCTGAGTACGGCGATACCACATGTGTGAGACTTCCACAGCTTGGCCCCATACAGAGGCCGAGTACAGCCGAGTATGGCTGAGCATGGCAGAGTATGGCTGAGCATGGCAGAGTATGGCTGAGCATGGCAGAGTATGGCTGAGCATAGCTGAGCATGGCAGAGTATGGCTGAGCATGGCTGAGCATGGCTGGGTATGGCTGGGTATAGCAAAGTATGGCAGAGTATTGCAGAGTATTGCAGAGTATGGCTGGGTATGGCAGAGTATGTCTGGGTATGGCAGAGTAGGGCTGGGTATTGCAGAGCATGGCAGGGTATGGCAGATTATTGCGAGGTATTGCAGGGTATTGCGGGGTATTGTGGAGTATTGTGGGGTATTGTGGGGTATTGTGGGGTATTGCAGAGTATTGCAGGGTATTGCGAGGTATTGCGGAGTATTGCAGGGTATTGCGGAGTATTGCAGGGCATTGCAGGGCATTGCAGGGTATTGCAGACTATTGCAGACTATTGCAGAGCATTGCAGAGTATTGCGGGGTATTGCAGGGTATTGCAGAGTATTGCAGGGTATTGCAGAGTATCGCAGAGTATTGCGGGGTATTGCAGAGTATTGCAGGGTATTGCGGGGTATTGCAGAGTATTGCAGGGTATTGTGGGGTATTGCAGGGTATTGTGGGGTATTGCAGGGTATTGCAGGGTATTGCAGAGTATTGAAGGGTATTGCAGAGTTTTGCAGGGTATTGCGGGGTATTGCAGAGTATTGCAGAGTATTGCAGGGTATTGCAGAGTATTGCACAGGGAATTGCAGAGTATTGCAGGGTATTACATAGTTACATAGTTACATAGTAGGTGAGGTTGAAAAAAGACACACGTCCATCAAGTCCAACCTATGTGTGTGATTATGTGTCAGTATTACATTACATATCCCTGTATGTTGCGGTCATTCAGGTGATTATCTAATATTTTCTTGAAGCTATCAATGCTCCCCGCTGAGACCGCCGCCTGTGGAAGGGAATTCCACATCCTTGCCGCTCTTACAGTAAAGAACCCTCTACGTAGTTTAAGGTTAAACCTCTTTTCTTCTAATTGTAATGAGTGGCCACGAGTCTTATTAAACTCTCTTCTGCGAAAAAGTTTTATCCCTATTGTGGGGTCACCAGTACAGTATTTGTAAATTGAAATCATATCCCCTCTCAAGCGTCTCTTCTCCAGAGAGAATAAGTTCGCTCGCAACCTTTCCTCATAACTAAGATCCTCCAGACCCTTTATTAGCTTTGTTGCCCTTCTTTGTACTCACTCCATTTCCAGTACATCCTTCCTGAGGACTGGTGCCCAGAATTGGACAGCATACTCCAGGTGCGGCCGGACCAGAGTCTTGTAGAGCGGGAGAATTATTGTTTTATCTCTGGAGTTGATCCCCCTTTTAATGCATGGCAACATTCTGTTTGCTTTATTAGCAGCAGCTTGGCATTGCATGCCATTGCTGAGCCTATCATCTACTAGGACCCCCAGGTCCTTTTCCATCCTAGATTCCCCCAGAGGTTCTCCCCCCAGTGTATAGATTGCATTCATATTTTTGCCACCCAAATGCATTATTTTACATTTTTCTACATTGAACCTCATTTGCCCACCCCATTAATTTGTTCAGGTCTTTTTGCAAGGTTTCCACATCCTGCGGAGAAGTTATTGCCCTGCTTAGCTTAGTATTGCAGAGTATTGCACAAGGAATTGCAGAGTAGTGCAGGGCAATAGAGTATGGAGGGATGGCTGAGCATGGATGGATGGCTGGATGTGACTGCACATGTCACTGAGCAGCGCTGTGGGCACTACACATCCAGCCCACAGCGCTGCTACCATCCGATCCCTCCCCCTCTGTACCGATCGGTACAGAGAGGGGAGGGAGGAACCGGCGTCATCACATGACGCCGGTTTGTTTACATGTGATCGCTCCGTCATTTCACAGAGCGATCACATGGTAAACGCCTGTGATTAGCGGCCGTTTACCGTGATCTGTGAGGACCCGGCGGTCACGGATGTTCCTGTGTGCGCGCCGGAGCGGTTTTCTGGGATCACGTCATATGACATGCTCCCAGAGTTATCCAACCGCCCTGCAGCCATCATTTGGCTATTGGCCGATTGGCAACTGGTTAATATATGGTTGAAAACACGCCTTACCTAGGAGATCCCTTCCCTTTTATTTCTTTTCCTCTCTCCTCTTTCCCTTCTTTTCAAACCCTTTCGCTATCCTACCTTTGTTTTTCCTTTCTTATACTCCTTTCTCTTCATCAGATTCATATAGCATCACTTTTAATTATATTTAATTTTTCTATGACGTTATTAACCATTGGAACTTCCTCTTACTTGAAATATGAGAGCGACGAATGTAACTGCATTCTGATAGTCACACACTGTGTGGGATCATGTTACATTCCAGTTATATTTCTTATCACTTCTGATTCATATAGCCTTAGAATATATAAGTGAAATAAGGAAATTCTTGTTCAGTTATATATTATCAGGTAATAACAATAGATTTATTACTTTTTAGGACAAATATGTTCAATAATCCAGAAGTAATGGAAGCTTTTTCTTTCTTTTCTTAAAACAAATATATTATTACCTAACTAGGTCCTAGAATTATGTTTTTGTTTATTCTAATCTGAAGCAATACAACCTCAATTTTATGAGTTAACATTTCTAAACAGTTGCATATGAATAAAATATATAATTGTTTACTCTAAAAGGGTTAAAATCCCAAAATAATTCAAACTATCTTCATCAATACCAATGTTATTAACAGTACCTTTCTAACTGAATTATTTAGCCTAGGGCAAAACTAACCATATACAACCACCCTGGAATAAATAATTTCAACAAAAACTATATTCTGCACTCCAATTAATGAAACATCATTTTGATGTCTTTTGACATAGCACTTCTCTCCTGTAAGCGGAAGATCCGTGTACCCCCATTAGCCCTCCTCATTCTCCCAACCATATTATGTGGGAGTGTGACAAAGGCACTTATTCCCCTGAGAGAGATATTTATTCTCTTTCACGGGTAAATTGTGATTACTTGCAAAAAATAATTTATACAATATATCATCTAATCTCATATGTTTTTTGTTTACTCTTTACTCCAGAATTCACTGGTTTCTTTTCTATCTTTTCATCTCTTCAGTCCACACAGGTTGATCTGCACAGTCAGCTCTGCATAACAAAAAGTAAGTCAAAACTATTTGATCTGTTGCCATGGCACCACTGAATATACTCTCCCTGAATGTTCAGGGAATAAATGTCCCTCAAAAAAGGACCAAAGCCTTCCGTACTTTCCATAACAAGAAGGCTCACATAGTATGCCTCCAAGAAACACACTTCACCAAAGATTCTACTCCAAAATATATTTCTCCTTTTTATCAACAAATTTACATGGCTTCTGCCTGTACCAAGCAAAGGGGAACTCTAATTGCATTTCACCGATCCACACCATTCACCTTATCATCAGAAATTAAAGACCCAGAAGGTAGATACCTGATACTCATGGGTTATATAATGGATACAGCAATCACGGTGATTTCCTACTACGCTCCTAACAAACAACCTACACCATTCCTCTCACATATATTACAAGTGATTAATACACACAAAATAGGAACAGTGATAATGTGTGGGGATTCGAACCAGGTCCTCCTCCCATTTCTAGATAAATCACCTTTTACACCATCCAAAATAACCTCTAGATTACCTTTTTCTCAACTTCTTTCCAAATACAATCTGGTAGATTCATGGAGAGAAAGTAACCCAATGAAAAAGAAATTCACTTATTTCTCGCACCCTCATCAAACCTTCACCAGAATAGATCATATTTTTCTAACAATAGGAATGATACCAGAAATTATTGCATCAGATATAATTCCGATTCCGTGGTCTGACCATAATGCAGTATACACTACTATAGCCTCAGCCATACCAAAAGCGCATGACCCAACATGGTACTTACCGGACATAATGCTCAAACACCCACTACATCAGATGGCCATTGAACAAGCTTTAAAGGAATACATATCAATTAATAATACAACAGACATCTCCCCAATAACACTGTGGGAAGCTCATAAGCCTGTCTTGTGTGGTACAATACAAAGACAAATGGCACTATTTAAATGGGAACGCAAAAATCTAGCAAAAAAACTAGAACTCAATTTTAATGCAGCCTACATATCATTCCAAGATAATCCATCTCAGACTACAAAATCTCATCTGGAAAAATCTAGATTGGAATACGATCTATTTCTCACTGAGTCAGTTGATAAATCCCTCAAACGCTCCAAACACAATTTCTACATGAATACAAACAAACCAGGTACATATTTGGCTCGGGCATTAAATTCAACTAACAAATCTTTCAAACCAATACGTTTGAAATTATCAAAAAATGTTTATACTTGTAATCCAGTTAAAATAGTCCATAAATTTCACTCACATCTCGCAACTTTATACAAGACAAACAATGAATTTAATCCTACAGAGGCTGAATCCTTCTTCTCAAAAATAACCTTACCTGAGTTATCTCAGAATCAAAAAAGCAGTTTGGATGAGCCTATAACTATAGATGAAGTTGCTAACGCCATAAAAGACCTAAAACTTAACAAAAGACCAGGCCCAGACGGCTACTCGGCTTTATACTATAAAACATTCTCAGAAATACTCTCTCCCATTCTCACTGAAACTTTTAACAAACTTCTAGATGGACATTCTTTTCGGCAAGAAACAATAATGGCAATTGTTTGTATGATCCCAAAACCCCTTTCTGATGATACTTCCTGTGTGAATTATCGGCCTATCTCTCTGTTAAACCTTGATATTAAATTATTAGCAAAAATAATAGCAAAACGCCTCAATAGCATTATAGGAAAATTAATACATAGAGATCAAGTAGGCTTCATGCCAAATAGACAGGCAGGCGATAATATACGCAGGGCAGTGTTATTGGCACATATTGCTAAAAAACGGAAAATCCCTTTATGTTTTCCATCTCTCGATATTAAGAGGGCATTTGACACAGTATCCTGGCAATATATGCAATATTCATTACAAAAATGGGGTTTTGGACCCCACTTTTTAGCATGGATCAAAGCATTATATAATAAACCCAAAGTCTATATAAAATATGCTGGATACAAATCTGATGCCTTTAATATCGAAAGAGGTACCCGACAGGGTTGCCCATTATCTCCCTTATTATTTGCCCTTATACTCGAACCCATGGCCCAATACATCAGAACAAACCAAACTATAACTGGCATTGAAGTAGGAGGTATCACACACAAATTATGTATATTTGCAGACGATATATTACTTTTTCTATCATCACCACAGGTCTCTGGTCCTAACTTAATACCAGCTCTTGATGGATTTGCAGCCCTATCCGGCCTTATGATTAATCCCAAGAAATGCCTAGTGCTTAATATTTCACTCACAAACATGGAGTTGATCCCGGCTAGGGCTGCACTCCCATTCACATGGGCAGAAAAATCAATCCCATATCTTGGAATTCATTTAACAGCATCTCATTCTGACTTATTCTTAACCAATTATCCTCCTGTATTAAGACAGATCACAAATCTAATAAAACGATGGTCGCAACTTCCTTTATCCTGGATAGGGAAGATTAATGCAATCAAAATGACTATTCTACCCAAATTGCTTTATCTATTCAGAGTCCTCCCTATTCCAATTCCTTCCTATTTTTTGAGAATAGTACAAAAAAGAGCAACTTCGTTTATATGGGGCTCTTCTAAACCACGTATACCTATACACACACTACATCTTCCCAAAAATAAAGGAGGCCTGGGATACCCTAATTTTACTAACTACTACAGAGCAGCACATTTGGCCAGTCTGTCCAAATACCATGCAAAACAGGAAATCCCATTATGGGTATTTATAGAGGCTTCAGAAAATGACCCTCTATTAATATCAAACTTGTTATGGCTTGATCCTAAAGACCGCTTTAAAATTCATAATCCCATAACTAAACACTTCTTATCTCTCTGGGATAAACTAAAAACCAAATATCAGTTACAATCTCCACACAATCCTCTCCTTTCTTTTATCAGAAATCCGGCCTTTTATCCGGCATGGATCTACCCAAATTCTTTTAAAGCTTGGACAACATCAGGCATTCAGACACTAAATGACTTCATAGCATCTAAATCATTCCTTTCATTCCCATCGCTTAGAGAAAAATATGATCTACCAAACTCTGAGATATTTAGATATCTCCAAATCAAAAATTTCTATACACCATTCCTAAAGGGGGATACACCATTATCCCAATTATCCATTTTTGAATCAATCTGTACAAAAGATCCATTTGCTAAAGGTACAATTTCATCACTTTATAATCAATTATATGGAGTACCAAATCTTAATAGACCCTCTTACGTTCAGAGGTGGGAGGAGGACCTGGGACGAACTTTAGAAGACACGGACTGGTCTAACATATGGCTCACATCTAAGTCATCTTCACCCAACATCTTAGCACTGGAGACAAATTATAAAGTCCTAACTCGCTGGTACCTTGTACCCGCTAGAGTGGCAAAATATTCACCTAATACCTCAGCTCTTTGTTTTCGAGGATGCCCAGAAATAGGCACACATTTACACATATGGTGGACGTGCCCAGTAATCCAAACCTTCTGAAAGGAAGTCTTCGTGATTGCATCTAAAATATTTAAAAAAATAATACAACCAGATCCTTATATAACTTTACTTAATCTAAAACCGGAATGGTTAACACTCTCTCAATTCAAACTTATGATCCAACTAACAACGGCTGCAAAACAAACAGTGGCCAAGGCATGGAAATCTCCTACATTGGTACTAGCAGAAACAATTCACAGAATGAATAATACAATGTCCCATGCTAAGATGGTAGCCATCGATCAAAATCAAATTCCAAAATTTGAAAAACTTTGGCATCCTTGGATAAAACAACAGTTCCTGTCAAACTTCAATGACTCTGTCCTGTTGCCATGGTAGCAGATTAAATGACTTACAGAGACACCCATTCTAAGGCTTCAAAGAGAACTAAAAAGAATAATAAACTGACGAGCGGGACAACCTTGTGGACCATACCTCTGCCTTTCTACCCTTTTTCTTCTTTCTCTTTCCTTTTCTCCACCTTACGATTAAAGCTCATTATCAGAATTTATTTGACCTATATACACTCTACCTGTAAACAATATGTATAGTAGGTATAAATCATTTAAATACCTACAAAAGTAACTAAGGAAATGATATATATCTTTAATTTAGGTTTACATGAACCCAATGTTTAATATTTGAAATTTCATGATATTTACCTATAAACCCTACTGTAAAACAATGAGCTTACTTTATAGATCCTTGTAAACTTACTTTATGTATCTTTATAATATTGTATACTCAATAAACTTCTTTTGACAAGAAATATGAGAGCGACAATTCCTTAACGCTTCTTTTATTAAAAACTTTAGATATTCTCAAATTATAATTTTATTGAGATTACATTATTCTATCATAGTCTATGTTTAGACATTTTTGCTTTCTTAACACTATAGGAAATGTCTCTCTGAGTTGACAATTTTTTGTTTAAAGTAAGAGACAACTTTATCTTTTGTCATATTATAATGTTATACTATACCTTACTATTGTATATTCCTGCATTGCTTTTGAACCTGTTCTCTGACTTATAAAATTTCAATAAACAAATTTGACAAGAAATGCTGATCCAGTCTGCGAGGTGCTTTGCTGACCCATGATGTTAGTAAAGAGGGAGGCCACACTCCCTGTTGCTACACATTCACTGATCAATGAAGAGGAGTGGCCAGGTATTAGGGGCAATATTACTGATACCATTCTGGGACCTCTACCAGCGGGAGCCAAAGGATCTTGGAGAATTTTGGAAGATCATCAAGGGATCATAGGAATGTCCTGCAGGACATTGAACATGAATTCTTCCTGTTTACATACCTTTTGAAGTATTCTTTAAATTGACAAAGCTGCACACTATATCCCTTGGTGGATTCAAGTCTCCCCTGCAAGGTCAGAGAGCTCTATGAGCTCATTCAAAGACAGTGGGTGTCTCTGGTGGTGTCTCCAACAGATTGTTAAAGATTTATTGGAGTGTTTGTAGGATCTGTTCTAGCTCAAATGCTTTAAGGATACCACGGATCCTCAGGTTTATGTCTGCCTCTATTGTCCAGGTTCTTGACCTGTCTTTGCATGTCAAAATAGTGGGTCTTGTGGTGTGTTGTCACCTGCTGTAGACCAAGGAAGCCTTTTCATGGCAGGTACACCTCTGTTTCAGCACTGCAAGTCTAGGTTTGACAGCGCGCAAGTTCTCCCTAAGATCAGTGATTGCTTTAGAAAAGGTATTTTTTTATGTCTGATGCTATAGCTTGCAGATTTTGGTTACCTGCTTTATCAATCCCTTGATTGTAGAATCATCCATGCTGTCCCTACCATGTGCTCATGAGCTCGTTGAAGGGCAAGCGGCATCAGCCTGTTTATGAGCCCATTGGAGCATCTATTGACTGTTATCAGAAAAGTTCTGGCCCAGTATTGCCCCAGTTGCAGCTGGCGTGTCTGAGAAGAAGGGATGGATCACCAGGATCTTTCCTATTTCCCAAGTTCTAGCTGCACAGCTGATAAATTTCCCTTCATGTTGCCAGAACTCTCTTAACATGTAGCCAGGCCATGCCCTCAATTATGAATGGTTACTAATCTGTTACGAATATGGCATCTAACTTGTTTAGATGTAGGAACTCTCATTGTTGCCTCAACTGGTAGTAAGTTCAGATCAAATGTGGTCCCAATGTTTACTGTTATTTAACAATTGTTCAACACTCAGGCATGATTTCACACCAAGTATGCTCATTTTTAATGCAGTGATGGCGAATCTTGGCACTCCAGATGTTTTGGAACCACATTTTCCCATGATGCTCATGCACTCTGCAGTGTCGTTGAGCACTATGGGAAATGCAGTTCCAAAACATCTGGGGTGCCAAGGTTCGCCATCACTGCTCTAGAAGATTCCCAAATGACATAAACACACAATTAGATTTTCTTTGTTTCAAAAAAGATGACTTGTACATTGTCCCATAATCATTTTCATTAAGGGCGGTGATTAGAATTATTTCCAAAGTATTGATTAACTGAAATAATGTAAATAATACCAATAAAGTGGGTTGAATCTTGTCACCTTAGAGTTTGTGGCTGAATTGTCTCAAAAGTAGCAGTTATGGTTCTTGAGAAGTATCTCAAGTAATTTGGTTAGTTTTATGTTCGCTATTAAAACTGTAGCCTTTGATTGTCTCCCCCCATTTCTAGCCCCCCACTTATTTAAAATGAAAAAAAAAAATCAACATACAAAATGTTTCTGTGCCCTCAGTTCAGTCACAGGTCCTGTTCTTTCTCGTCTTTCCGTGGTGGTGGAGGGGTTCCTAATGCTGCAGAGTTTCTCCAGGCTAGTGTGATGATGCGCTCCCAGGAGGCAGGTTTCTGACAGCCTGGGCTTACAGAAAGTGAGTTGAATTATACTGGCCATCATTCAGCATGGAACTCTGGTGGCATTTAGTGGAGAAGTACTGCTGTAGGGAAATATGGCTTGTTACTATGGTATTCAACCTCACTGGTCTATAAGTGGTAAAGGTCAGGGATATCACAGGATTAGGGGAACTTTGGTGATCTATGTGAACCTAATACTTTATATTTTTGGAATGACTGTAGATAAACTTTAAGGCATTACCATACATAAAGCTCTCAAACTCATATTCTTTATTTTCTTTTTGTTCTATAGAATAAGCAGGATTATCAGTTTTTCTGAATAAAAAATGTCACAGTATTCTGAAATAAGATTCCAGATATAGATCAGTTGGCATTTTAGGACAATAGTTCAACAACAGTTCACAATCTCTAAAGCATATCACTGCTTCACTAAAAAGAGAGATAAAATAGTCTGTACAAAGAGAAAGTCAACAACTGCATTATAATACCATGTGCCATCCACTTGGGCACAAACACACAGGCACTTCACTTTAAACAATGTGTCCACTGGACACAACAGATCACACAAAAAGGGTGCAAAGCCTCTAAAATTGGCTCTGTGCTGTGTGATCTCTGTGACCAGTTACAGCATCACAAATTTAAACACAGGCTACAATTTTCAGCTGGCTCTTTCTTTCCTCTCATCGATCTACTGTGAGGGGAATAGGAGAGCTTTACATCTCAATTAGTAGCAGCATGAGTACCATTGTCACCTAATACTAATGTAGCCCAGCACCAATGTTTTTATTGCTAACCACGCCAGTACTAGTGTCACCTAGTACCAGTGTAAGCCAGCACCACTGTCTTGACCATCAACCACACCAGTGTCACCTAGTACAAGTGTAAGCCATGATCAGTGATAAATTTAAATGTATCACCAGTCTCCTGATCACCACAAGCACCAGTGTCACCTATTACCAGTGTAAGCCAGCACCAGTAGCAGTGTAACCCAGCACCAGTGATCTTCTTCAGGGGTAAAACATACTCTGTATACTACTGTATAATATAAGCAGTGAGTAGTATTTCAGTAAGGTTTACACATATTTTCATAAATATATTATACTTTTGTATTAACATATAGACTCTACAAAGCTTACATGGAATGGGTTTTTGATAGGCGCAGAATTTCTAGACAACAAAATCCTCAAGGTCCCAGCTGATAAAACCAAGTGCCAAACCATTAAACGGAAAAGGAATGGATGAACACAAAAGTCCTCCATGGCATCTAATGTAAATTCCCATATAAATACAGAGTGCTTCACAGTATATAGATATTAGTCACTGTAAAAAAGGGAACAATTAACCCAAACAAAGAGTCCAAAAAATCAGCGATTTTTAGCGGGACTGCATCATTGTGATGGACAGATCGGTCACTGTTGACACTTTTTTGGGGCCATTGAAATTTATACAGCGATCAGTGCTATAAAAATGCATTGATTACTGTGTAAATGTCACTGACAGGGAAAGGTTAACACTAGGGGGTGATCAATTGGTTAAATTTGTTCTCTGGAAGGTGTTTCTAACTGTGGGGAGATGGGACTGACTGAAGAAGGAGAAAGTTCGCTGTTCCTGATCACTAGCAACAGCAGATCTCTCTCTCCTCCCATGTCAGAACGGGGATCTGTCTGTTTACATTGACATATCCCCATTCTGGCTCATCGCGGCCGCCGACCACACGCTTGGGCTATGGCGTTGCACCCCGGGCATGCGCACGCCTCCCACAGCTCTTAAAGTGCCCGATATGCACCTACAGCGGTTTGCTCAGCCGTGCAACCAGCCACCATATAATGACGGTGGCTGGCTGGCAACAGGTTAAATATTTAAGCCATTCAAAAGAACACCAGCAAATAGCATTATTTTCACATATTTCCCCAATGAACTGGCAAAACTTTCTAAGTTGTTTAGATCTAAACCATTTATAATTTGTGGGGGTAATTTTTGCACGTGCCCTTTGTTTTTGGACACCATATAGATTTATCCTGGCTTTAAAATGGTCCCTCTCCCTTAGGATCTTTTGATGAGTAGTTCTAAAAGGAATGCTGCCAAATTTAATTGACAAACAGTTCATGGACAAAAAGACTTGCCTTCCCTCCATAAAAATTCCATTGTAGTTAGCAGGAAAAAAATAAGTTTATGTAAAAAAAGCAACGTTTGAGGTCTAATACAAGATCTTTATTAGTCTTCTGTGGGGAACTAATGATAAGGGACGTACTGCTCGTTCCAGAAGGCGTGCGCCTATGCACATGCGCGAGTCATGGATTTTGCGCACGGATGTGCGCATGCGCGCACGTTAGATGCGCTTTGGCACCCAACAGTCCATAAAAGACGCTCAATGATGCTGCCCCTTGCGGTTTGATCTGCTTCTGTTCCCTGTTTTCCTGATTCCGTACCAGTACTCTGTTCCTGTGTTGACCCGGCTTCCTGACCCTGCTTATGTCTCCAATCCTGACCTCGGCTCATTTGACCCTGCTCTGTTACCTGCCTGATTGCCTGTTGCCAAGGCCCAGCCTGGACTCTGACTATTCTCTGCCTGCCGTTTTTGCTGTATTCCCTGATGTGTATGACCCGGCTAGTCTGACTCCGCTACTCTGCAAACCTGCACCTGCTGACCTGCATCTGCTGCTCTGCAAACCTGCACCTGCTGATCTGCATCCGCTACTCTGCAAACCTGCACCTGCTGACCTGCATCCGCTACTCTGCAAACCTGCATCTGCTGACCTGCATCTGCTGCTCTGCAACCTGCATCCGCTATTCTACTAGCCTGCATCTGCTGACCTGCATCCGCTACTCCAGCTTCCACGCGAGGAGACCACTTCAAGCAGTAAGGACTCAGCAGGCACCTTTACCTCACTGTGCTCTTACCGCCACTGTTCCCACTCCAGTGGTCTCCAAGCCAGGGTGGTACGGGAGGTCTCACTCCGCACATTCAGGCTCACATCCCAGGTACGTTACAGTATCAAACCGCCATGTCTGAGCCTGCAGGAGGGACCTTACCTATGGACTTTGTTTGTCAAACTCTCACAGCCCTCACTCAGGTCATGGAGACCCTGCAATACAGCCTCGTCCGAATGGAAAAGCGGACACAAGACTTGACCATCCTGGCAGGCCCACCTCCTGAGCCTAGGGTGCCTGTCCCTGAGAGGTTTTCTGGAAATCTAAATGAATTCCGGGCATTTCGCAACGCATGCAAACTGCATTTATCATTGCTACCTCGGACTTTCTCATCTGAAATTACCAAAGTAGGCTTTGTTATCACCTTGCTGCAGGGGGGGTCCCAGGCCTGGGCCCATCACCTACTTGAAGTCCGTCATATGGCTCTGGACTCTTTGTCATCCTTCCATGATGCCATGGCCCGACTTTATGACGACCCCCAGCGGACTTCCACTGCCGAGGCTGCCCTCCACGTGCTCCAGCAAGGCCGCCGAGCGGTCGAGGACTATGTAACCGATTTCAGACGCTGGAGCGCAGACACCCAGTGGAATGAGGCTGCCCTTCGACACCAGTTCCGTCTCCGTCTTTCTGAGAGTTTAAAGGACAAATTAGCCCGGGTTGGTATCCCTGATGCTCTAGAGACTTTAATTACATTATCCATCCAAATAGACCGACAACTCCGGGAACGCAGAGCAGAAAGGTCTACTCAGCAGCTCTGCCCAGCTTGGATGCTATCCCGGATGCCAGCTTCCGTGCATCCCGTCAACACCAGTCCAGTTCCAGTCAAGTCTGCATCTCTTAACCAGACTTTTTCTTCCATTAAACCAAAGCAGCTTGGACTGATGAAACATTCCCTGTCCACCCAAGAACAACTTCGTCGGCAGCAGAATTATCTATGCCTGTACTGTGGAGAAGCTGGTCACTACGTCTCCTCTTGTCCTGTCAAGCTGTGCAAGGTCCTGCTACCTCTTCTCCCAACCACGCACCTCCCACTGCCAGTACCACTCACCTGGCCCTACCCATCTCATTCCAATTGCCGGGAAGAACAGTACCAGTGACTGCGATAATCGACTCAGGGGCATGTAGTTGTTTTATTGATTTAGACTTTGCAGCTCAACAACGCATCCCTCTCCAACCCAAGGCCCAGGGACTCTACATCTTCCTGGCAGACCGGTCCCGCATCAAGTCTGGAGTAGTGACCCAGGAAACCCCTCCTTTGCCTGTAATCACCTCTATGGATCATAATGAACTATTAAGCTTGGATGCCATTTCATCTCCCCTGTTCCCAGTCATCCTGGGCCTACCCTGGCTCCAGGCACACAATCCACAGATCGATTGGGAAACCGGAAGTGTTAAGTTCCAGTCATCTTACTGCCTGCACCATTGCGTGAAATCATGTCCCAGCACCTCTGGTCCTTTGCTATGCCTGGAACCAGATCCAGAGATATGCTCTTCTGTGCCCAAACAATACCATGAGTTCTTGGACGTTTTCAGTAAACGTGGGGCCGAAGTTCTTCCACCTCATCGTCCATACGATTGTCCAATCGAGCTTCTTCCCGGTGCTGAGATCCCTTTTGGACGCATCTTTCCTTTATTTGAACGGAAACTAGGGGTGCTGAAGAAATATTTTGATGAGAATAGAGGGGATTCATCCGCCCTTCCACCTCTCCAGCAGGAGCAGGAATCTTTTTCGTAGAAAAGAAGGACCACTCTCTCCAGCCCTGTGTGGACTACCGGGAGTTGAATAAGATCACAGTTAAAAACCGATACCCTTTGCCTCTGGTACCTGAACTCTTTCAAAGACTTAGAACTTCCTCTGTGTTTACCAAATTAGATCTGCGGGGGGCTTACAACCTGGTCCGCATCCATGCAGGGGATGAATGGAAGACTGCTTTTCATACCAGGTTCCGCCATTACGAATACTTAGTAATGCCTTTTGGGTTATGTAACGCCCCTGCCACCTTTCAGCACCTGATTAGAGACTGTCTGGATATTTATGTAGTTGTCTATCTAGATGATATTTTGATTTTTTCCTCTTCTCTTGAGCAGCATCAAGAACATGTCAAGAACGTACTCTGTCGCCTCCGTCAACATGGACTATACACAAAACCAGAAAAGTGCGAGTTTGAGCGACAGAGTATCCAGTTCCTTGACCTTGTGATCTCAACAGAGGGATTCAAGATGGACCCTCAGAAAGTTTCAGCCATTCTGGATTGGCCTGCACCTTCAGACAAGAAAGGGGTGCAGCGCTTTGTTGGCTTCGCAAACTTTTATCAGAGGTTCATCAAGGGCTTCTCTGCTATCATTTCCCCAATTACGAAGCTGACCAAGCAAAATGCCCGGTTTCATTGGACTCCCGAGGCACAAGCCGCCTTCACAAACTTAAAAGGACTTTTCACGTCGGCTCCTATTCTGAGTCATCCTGATCCTGTGCTTCCTTATCTGCTTGAGGTAGATGCCTCAGAGACAGCGGTTGGAGCTGTCATCTCCCAATGCCAGGGTCTCAAGAACTTGATGCTCCCCATAGCCTTCTTCAACCAGAAGCTCACCCCATCTGAGAAAAACTATGACGTTGGGGACAGGGAGCTACTGCCCATTAAATCTGCCCCTGAGGAGTGGAGGTATTTGTTGGAAGAAGCAGCGCATCCTATACTCATTTATACAGATCACAAGAACTTGGAGTATCTGAGAGCTGCCAAACGTCTGAGACCTCGCCAGGCACGATGGGCATTGTTTTTCATTTCACATAACTTACCGGCCTGGTTCCAAGAACACCAAACCGGACGCTCTTTCCCGCATGTTTGATGATCCGAAGGAAGTACCAGGCCCAGACACCATTCTATTGGAAGGTAACTTTTTACTTTTACAAATTGATCTAATGTCCAGCTTGAAGCAAGCCTCTGCAGGTGTGTCTGGTCCTCCTGGAGTTACTCTGTTACACAAGGATGGACTACTGTGGAGAAATCACAAGATCTTTGTGCCTGAAGAGGTCCGAGTCACAGTGCTGAATTTGTGTCATGATCATCCCCTGGCAAGCCATTTCGGGATGCATAAAACTCTGGAACTAGTCCAACGTACATTTTGGTGGCCGGATATTGAGAAGAACTGCAGGGAATATATAAGCTCTTGTGCTACCTGTACCCATAGCAAGACCACTAGAAGCAAGGCCTGGGGTCTGCTCAGACCCTTACCAGTCCCTGACCATCCCTGGAAAATGATTGCCATGGATTTCATAGTGGAACTTCCCCCATCAGATGGTTACTCAGCCATTTTTGTTGTGGTTGACTGTTTATCCAAGATGGCCCACTTTGTTCCACTAAAAAGCACACCCTCTGCCATGGAAACTGCCCAGGTCTTCATTAAAGAGATAGTAAGGCTACATGGGGTTCCTGCGGACATTGTCTCGGACAGAGGGGTGCAGCTCACCTCTTGCTTCTGGAGGGCTTTGTGCAAGGCTCTGTAGATTGAACTGTCCATGTCCTCGTCCTATCACCCTCAGACCAATGGGCAAACTGAGAGGACAAATCAAACGCTCAAACAATATCTCCGATGCTTCACCTCCTTTGTTCAAGATGACTGGGTAGCATTACTACCCCTGGCAGAATTTGCCTTTAATAATGCTAATCATTCGGCTACACGTCAATCTCCATTCTTTTCCAATTACGGGTTGCATCCAACCTTCCTACCTTATCTCATCCCAGATTCAACAGTCCCGGCGGTCCAGAGTACCGTCGATTTCCTGACTCGTAACAGCAAGTTATTGCAGGAAGCCATGACCAGGGCAACAAGCGACCAATAACAGGATGTTCGACAGGAAGAGGAGAGGGGAATTATGTCTGCAACAGGGCAATCAAGTATGGTTATCCACCACCAATCTTAAAATGGCTTGCCCCGCAAGGAAATTGGCGCCTAAATTCATCGGTCCCTTCCCAGTAAAACGGAAATTAAATGACGTTTCCTACGAACTTGCCTTACCGGAGTCCTTGAAAATACACCCGGTATTTCATGTTTCGTTATTAAAACCTGCAGTGCCTGATCCTTTCCCAGACAGGAGATCAGGACCACCTGAACCTGTGATCATTGACGGAGATGAGGAGTTCGAAGTGGAGGCCGTCTTAGACTGCCGAAGAAGAAGGAACCAGCTGCAATTGTTGATCAAATGGAAGGGTTACGGTCTGGAAGAGAATTCCTGGGAACCCCAACAGAACATTCACACTCAAGAATTAATTCAGGCCTTTTTCCGCAGTCACCCCCAGAAAAGAGTTCTCTTGGGCACCCGGAGGTTGCCCTTAAGGGGGGGGCACTGTCAGGGACGTACTGCTCGTTCCAGAAGGCGTGCGAATGTGCGCATGCGCGCACGTTGGACACGCTTTGGCGCCCAACAGTCCATAAAAGACGCTCAATGATGCTGCCCCTTGTGGTTTGATCTGCTTCTGTTTCCTGTGTTCCTGATTCCGTACCAATACTCTGTTCCTGTGTTGACCCGGCTTCCTGACCCTGCTTATGTCTCCAATCTTGACCTCAGCTCGTTTGACCCTGCTCTGTTACCTGCCTGATTGCCTGTTGCCAAAACCCAGCCAGGACTCTGACTATTCTCTGCCTGCCGTTTTTGCTGTATTCCCTGATGTGTATGACCCGGCTAGTCTGACTCCGCTACTCTGCAAACCTGCACCTGCTGACCTGATCCGCTAATCTGCAAACCTGCACCTGCTGATCTGCATCCGCTAATCTGCAAACCTGCATCTGCTGACCTGCATCCGCTACTCTGCAAACCTGCATCTGCTGACCTTCATCCGCTGCTCTGCAACCTGCATCTGCTGACCTGCATCCGCTATTCTAGTAGCCTGCATCTGCTGACCTGCATCCGCTACTTCAGTTTCCACACGAGGAGACCCCTTCAAGCAGTAAGGACTCAGCAGGCACCTTTACCTCACTGTGCTCTTACCGCCACTGGTCCCACTCCAGTGGTCTCCGAGCCAGGGTGGTACGGGAGGTCTCCCTCCGCACGTCAGGCTCATATCCCAGGTACGTTACAATAATACTTAAACTGATTGTAAATTTTTTTTGTTTTTTTTTTTTAATAACAAGCATGCCATACTTACCAGCTCTGTGTATTGATTTTGCACAGAGCATCTTCAACCCTCCTCTTTTGGGGTCCACCACTGATGCTTGTGGCTTTTCCCCCCTGCCGAGTGCCCCTATAGCAAACTACTCCTTTCTCATAGGCTGTGATTGACAGCAGCAGGAGCCAGTGGCTTTGTCCAGTGAGGAGACGGAGAGAGTGGAGAGAGAGATGTTGCTCTCAGGCACAGCGCTGAATCAAGATTGGCTTTGGCAGGTTTAGGGAGGGGGACATTTTACCTTAATGCTGAAATACATTAAGGTAAAAAATCTTCTGCATTTGCAAACACTTTAAAGTGAACCTGTGCCTAGACTATGCCTGCTAAAAATGTACGTTTTCTAAAAGGCAGTAAATGAAATGTAAAACAAACCTTACATAGTTACATAGTTGCTAAGGTTGAAAAAAGACACCAGTCCATCCAGTCCAACCTGTGGTTTGTGTGCGTGTGTGTGCATGTGTTTATGTCAATGGTAAATCCTATATCCTTGTATGTTTTGTAGCGGTACCTCCGTAAGGGCTGCTGAGTGATGTGGCCCACCTGTCACCCTGCCCAGCCCGGCATTCACTTCCAGACACTCCAAGACAATGAACAAGTCTATCGGCTTTGTTTTTGTATTTTATTGAGGGATTAGAACTTGGATGCGGTTAAGGAATTCATGGGATGCCCAGAAAATTATTCTTGCATGTTATGGGACAATTTAGATAGTCTCCTTCTTCACAACACTTGCTGCAGACTATCTCTCCTTCTCCCTCCAGCACAATTCTTCTGGCTCAGCTAGCACATGGTTAGGCCTTACTCTGGTTTCAGGCAGGCCTTAGCAAAGTTCCTTATCACAAGGAGGGACCTCAGGCCCCTTTAGTGTAGCAACAAAAATAGGAAAGTCTTTAGTGCTAGCTGACCTTTTTGGTGGATTACTGATCCCAGTCAGCCCTTTGGAGACCCTGCCAGCTCTCCCAGCTGCAGCAGCCCGACTTTACCAGTAGCATCACAGTCTCTCCCATTGGCTCTACATCCATCACTGACTGCACATTCCCAGTCCTCTCCGGCATGCCTCTCTAAGCTCTCCTGACTGTGCCTGCCACTCACCGACACCTGATGGATCCCTCCTGGAGACTTGCCCGGCCGTATTACCCGCTGTCCTCTCCAGCTTCTGTTCAGGACACCCCTTGTGTTGTACAGGGTTCCTGTTAAGCTCCGAGCCCCTGGCCCAAGGTTACCCCCCCCAGACTGGTGGGGCTCCCTCCAAGGCCCCGACAGCCTAATACTCCATCTCCAGTTCTTCCACCCAAACAAATCCTCCCACCTGGACTAACCTCAGGTATTTAAGGAGGCCTGCCCCCTGCCAATTCAGGTTGGAGATTGGGCAGGACTCCTTAGAACACCCCAGGCAGTTCCACCTCTCTTCCCCATCTTCCTTCTAGAAGCAGAAGGGAGGTAACCGAAAGGTGAAACTAGCTGTGAGTCACCAGCCTATTCTACGCTACTCCCAGCCACAGATCAAAACAAACAGGCCTAGCTTTCAGCTAGGCCTGCCTAAATTTACCTGTACTGACAAAAATCTCAATTCTAGCGCCCACCTAAGTAGAGGGTGTTACACTTGTGATCGTTAAGATGCCCATCTAATGGTTTTTTGAAACTGTTGACTCTCCCTGCTGATATCACTGCTTGTGGAAGAGAATACCACATCCTTACCGTTCTGACAGTAAAGAACCCTGTACGCAGTTTAAGTTTAACTGCTTTTCTTCCAATTTCAGTGAATGGCCACGTGTCTTTTTCAACTCTCTCCCACTGAAAAGTCTTTTCCCTATGCTAGGGTCAGCAGTAAGGCATTTGTACATTGCTATCATATCCCCTCTCAAGCATCTCCTCTCCAGATAAGTTCAATGCTTGTAGTCTTTCCCCATAGCTGAGATCCCCTTGTCCCTTTATTAGCTTTGTTGCCCTTCTCTGAACTCTTTCCAGTTCCAGCACATCTTTCTTGAGGGCCGGTGCCCAGAACTGGATGGAATACTCAAGATGTGGCTGGACCAAAGTCTTGTAGCGTGGTAGAATTATTGTTTTAACCCTGAACTGAATCCCCTTTTTAATGCATGCTAATATTCTGTTGGCCTTACTTGCAGCTGCTTGCATTGCATGCCATTGCTGAACCTGTCATCTACTAGGACCCCCAAGTCCTATTCCAATCTGTATTCCCCCAGAGGTTATCCCCCTAGCGAGTAATTTGCGTTCGTATTTTTAGCACCCAAATGCATTACCTTACATTTTTTAACATTAAACCTCATTTGCCATTTAGCTGCCCACCTTCATTCACCTCTGTAGCTACAGTATCTCACAAAAGTGAGTACACCCCTCACGTTTGTAAATATTTTACTATATTTTTTCATGCAACAACACTGAAGAAATGCCACTTTGCTACATGTAAAGTAGTGAGTGTACAGCTTGTATAACAGTGTAAATTTGCTGTCCCTTCAAAATAACTCAACACAGCCATTAATGTTTAAACTGCTGGCAACAGTGAGTACACCCCTAAGTAAAAATGTGAGATACTGTATAGACATTCATCTTCTTCTAAGTTTATAATAGCAAAGGCATAGAAATTTCTTACTTTCTATTACAACAGAATCTTGGCAGCCTGCCAGACTTCTAATGTAGACACACAGCAGATATTTCTAAGAAATTCATCAACAAAGACTTTAAAGTTGGGCTTAGAGTCTGGCTGAAACACAAATTTAGAATCTTTGTTGTAAACTTTGTGGCTCTATGAAAATTAATGACTCCACGGTACAAACAACTAAAGAGGTTGAGAATGGCCTATTTTAAGCTCTTTTAAAAATTTGTAAATACTTTAATGTCCATAGCCTGGACACAAATGTACCTTAAGTTAACCACAGCCACAACACAAAGGTGCACACTCTGGGAGGTTGGTTAATGTGCCAATACAAAGAAATATTGTTTTTTCTTCCTTGTAATCACATACAGTACATATGCATGCCTGTAAGTTAAAAGTTGATTGATAGATTTCAGTGCTGTCACTAATGTGACATTTTTGAATATGTTGTATATTATATAACATGTTAGGATATCTGCATCACATGCCATTAGTAGGTCAGAACTTCAAATTAAAGTGCATGTAAAAGCAATTTCTTTCAGTTTTGTGTAGGGTAGAGATGAGTAAAGACCTCTGTCATGTATTTATAGCTCTCTGTGAAGGGGGGATTCGCCATTTCTATTTGTCCTGGTATTTATTGTCATTGAGACAGAAAGTGATGGGAAATCCAAAATTTTACAATTGTCACGAGAAGTCAGGGGACATCTTCCAATTGAGACTCTGGCTGATATGGAAACTCTCTGAGATTGGAATTCCGTTCCCTTTAAAGGAATTCCTCATTTTATGTTGCATCCTCAGGACAGGAAGTGAGGGGAAATCTCCTCAGCCAGACATAGGTGGCATAAAATAACACTTCTCTACTCTATCTTAAATCCCCCCAAATGTGCCTTTGCTTACAATTTAGGCTTGGAGATTGCAAATAGTAAACACAGTGTACCTACTTTATGTAGTACCTATTGTAGACCAGATCATTTAATAAAATCTTTTCAGTGACCTAGAAGTAGGAGCCCCTTTGGGTTATCTATTTATAATGCAGTGACTGCTTTAATTTTGTCTCTCACAAAAGGAGGAAAGATGTATCATAATGTCAGTACTAAAGGCCTATTCACAGCTATGTGTTGCGGTTATCACAAGGCAGGGAAATGCACCATACCAGCATTAGTGCACATTCATTTGCAATGGCACCCCAATGCACTAAGGGAACAAACCCATGTTGCGGCGCACCATGACTCATAGTACACATCAACATGCATTGCGGTGTGCTGAAATACAAAAAATGGTGCATGTCCTTTTTTTCTGTCTGTTATGGTACAATGGCAACACATTCAAATTAATGTGCTGCTTTAACATTTGTGCATTAATGCATCACGGTCATTAATTATAAACAAGCCTTTGAGAGCCATATAAAAGAATCTTATTACAAAGCCTTTAGATTAGTATAATTTTGTTATTGTAATTTTTATAGCTTTCATTTCATGTATTTTTTTTAGCTTTCATTAATGATATTTTATACTTTATATCTTTGTCAGCACCCTTGGTTATTAAAGCACCAACATAGCTTCAAGTGCCCAGACACTATACAAAATGCAGAGAAAGAATAGCATATTAAATTAAAATGTATAACTTAAAGGGTAACACATTTGTGGGGAAAAAAATAGCAAATAAAGAAAAAAATAATATAGCACATATTGCGACACTAATCATATTGTAATTGAATGTTATTAAAAATTATCTTTCCATTTCAATCTGCTGCCATTGTAATTTTCTGAGAATGCATTGCAATGTGGCTACATGGAGTTGTTCTGTACACAGATTGTGTACTGACCACTCCTCAGAAACATAATTTCCTGCTCACCAATTTTCCCAGAAGTCTGCCTAAGATACAAGTCAGATTTCAGGCATCCTCTGCAACAAAAATGTAATTTTTGGAGAGATACTTTCAAAACCAAAATGTCTAAAGGGATGCAGGCCCAGAAGGCCCAGCAGCTTTTCTCATTAGTGCCCTGTAGCTGCCACAGCTGACAGTTAATTATGAAACCACTCCCATTAGACCCACTCATTACAGAGGCACAGACAAACACACATTGATTTCTTCAGAATAACAAAAGGTAGGAATCTGCAACAAAGATTGTTATAATCTTTGCAATGTACATAGATCACCCAGAGGGGAATGTTTTTTCTCAACAAAAGTGGAGTTATGCTTTAACCATTTTGTTTTTGGGGATGAGAGCTGGATTTGCCGTTACCATGGGCTCAAGGTGAATACTGTTTGTTTAAGATTCAGAACACAGAAATTCTAATTCTTGTAGTAAAGTCACAGCATGTGCCCTTTGTCTCTAGTAAATTTGGGAAGGACCTAGCTATTGAAACCTGTCCTGTTTCTGGACAATTTTATGCTGCTGATCTCTTAATTTATGTAGTAAAACACATGCCTGTACTTTTTTTTATCTTTAGTACATTTAAAAATGTTCTCCTGCTGGCTAAGTTTACACTGCTGTATAATCTGTGGTTCCTTAATTTTTGATGAGAGCTAGAAATTGGCTAGCAGGACAGTTTTGCATCAAGGAAAACAGGGACAGCCACATTGAACTAATGGCCAATTTCTTTCTGCACCGGCATCTTTACTATGGGCACCCGGCTGTGAGAGCTTGCGGTTTAGCAGCTGGGTGCCCACTGTGCATGTGTGAGCAGCCCTGTGCTCTGTGAGTGGTCCTGGAGTCTTCTGGGACCTGTCATGTGTCTCAGAAGACTTTGGGAGAGAGGGTGGAAAGATAACTTCTTTTTCTGATCGTCTAATGTGATCGCAATGGAAGTGGGAGCAGGTACCTGTCAAAATAGGTTACCCGCTCCCCCCCTGTAACCCAAAAGCTCCATTTCACAAACAGGAGCTCGGGAGGAGGCCTTGAAATGGAACTTCCCTTTTGGGTGGAGCTCCACTTTAAAAAACATTTAACAGTTCAAAAAAAAAAAGGAGTATTTGTAATATGTCCAAAACCAAAACAGGCAGAATTCTGAAATAAAGTTGCCCTTTTAAGAAAAGGCAAAATGTGTCTACCCTATAGTTAAACTGAAAAATAAAACCAAATCCCTTACAGTATTTAGTTTGTACTTTGCTAATAATATGAGTGAATGGTAGTATATAAAACTAGGTAAAACATTTGGTAGCTTGATTTGACACTGTGCACTGAGCAGGTAGGGCCCCCTAATAAATCAAATACTGTAAATCTGCTTGCATTCCAAAATGTCGAGAATATGGTTAGTGTATGATTTTCTTGCATTCATTAATGTCGTTCCATCCAGGCAATGACGTACTTTATCTCTATGCATTAATTTAATTATTAAATAATTAAAGATGCCTGGCCTTGCCACTTCCTAATAAAAACACTTAATTTAAGGAGAATGAAATATGAAAAACAGATCATGTTTCTATTTTTAAACAAAGTTGTCTTGCTGGTGTATTTCTCCTGAAGCATATCTTGGAAAAAGGGTCATAGATTCCAAAGAGGTGATATTTCAAACTGTGTGCTCAGAATATTCATTTGACACTTAGAAATGAAGTCAAAATGTAACACATGGTAACATGATCAGCAAATGTAAAATATTTTTTTCATTTTTTTTTATCCTAATATACTAACCCAGTTGTTGATATTATACATGTATTAAAATAATTTACCATCTGTCCAGTAAAAAAATACAGCATGCCAATTTAAAAAAACAGCAGGAAATTACAGAAAATGCTTTTACATTTTGAAATCTGTAATAAGGATTAGAAAATCCTGTGTTAACTATATGAATTTCACTAGGTTATACAGAACAGGAAAGCATCAGCAATGACAGGAGTAGTCATGTAATGGTTACAGCCCCTATAAGCAATATACAAAGTAAGAAGAAATATCTCCAAAGTGAGAAAATCCCCTGTAAGACACATGTGACCAAAACAAGTGTCTCCATAGGCACATTTACCCTCTATTCCTGTATTGGTGACACTCAAAAATTTCCATCATTCCCTCTATTTCAGCCTAAAGGCCCATACACATGATCAGACTTTTTGACAACAAACATGCAAATTAGCTGTTTTGGAGCAACATCCGATCGTGTGTACGCTCCATCGGACAAACTTTTTCTGTTTTCATCGGACTTTTGTTGGCTGTGCGAACGGACAAACTTTCCGGCAACAAAAGTCCGATGGAGCAAAGTCCGATCGTGTGTACACAAAAACCATCGGACTTTAGTCCAAAGTACAAACACGCATGCTCGGAAGCAAGGACCAGCACGAAGCAGTGGGTTTTGTAAAACTAACGTTCGTAATGGAGATAGCACATTCGTGAAGTGTCAAATTATGAAATTTCTAAATGCAGCGCACCATTCTCTTCTTTTTAATGGCTTAATAATAAATCTGCTTTGCTGGTGATACTGACAGAGTACAGACAAACATATTTTACATAGGATTTGTGTTCTAGTGATATCAATAAAAAAATGTTGTGTTTTTTTTGGCCATTTTGTTTATTGTGCATTCACAACATAAATAAAATTACTAAATTATTAGACATATTCTCTGTCATCACAATTAAAAATTCAAAATTAGAAACCAAAAGAGCAAATGATAAACAGAAAAATAACAAAATATAGCCTATTAAATCATACTCAAATCAAAAAATACAACATGCTAAATTAGTAGCCCCTAAACTCCCCAGACCACTGGCCTTGTAGATCCTGGGGCTGATTTTGCCACTGACCACCATGCTGCTGAGGTGGGTGGGCTTGCTGGGGTGGGTTGGCTTGCTGGGGGTGGGCTTGCTGGGGCGGGTAGGTTTACTGAGGTGGGTAGGTTTGCTTAGGTGGGTAGGTTTGCTGGGGTGGGTAGGCTTGTTGTGGAGGAGGTGGAAGTGTGTGGTCCAAATAACACATGAGATTTAGTGGTTAGTTCTCGTTTCCTGGCCTTGCTGAAGAGCTGGATGATTAGACCACTCTCAGATAGCTCCCTTTGATCTGCGTCAAGCTCACTGAGCTTATTAGCAGTAAAACAGCCAAACCCTTCAGCACTATCGGGTGCTGTGGTGATCACAGATATAGCCCTAGTTAAGAACTCAGCTGTGGCCTCATCCAGGTGTTGGCTCTTCCTGGCCCTTTTTTTGGGAGGACGCAGGGGAGGGATTCTGCACTCAGTTGTCGTCTGGCTGCTGGGCCCAGCCTCTTCTTGGCTCAAAAGTTCCTGTGTGTGTAAAACCAACATCATTTTAATTTTTGGACATCAGTCACAAACACTTTTCAGGTCATGACTTTTTAATTTGGAATGTGTCCAAATAGTAAAGACTATCATTCTAACTCCAGCATTTCTCATTCTTGTCCTAATCCTTTTTGGCCACTACTGTCTATTGATATGGAACTCACTTTTTTAAGACAACAAATTACTATGCATTACTACCATCCAATTAAATCATTTATATTTTTTAGGTAAGCTTTTAAACAATGCTATACCTGGGTCTAGCTGAGCTCCTCTTCATCCTGTGTAGGATCAGGCTCAGTATCGGTGGCCTCAGCTGATGCAGAGGGTAGTGTAGAGAGAGATCTGTGTGGTACAGTTTGATCCGACAAAAAATGGAGGCTGTTGAAATACCACAACTTGGGAACACGGACATCTTCAGCTGCTGCTCCTGATTTTTTTGATTCATCAATCTTCTTTCGTTCCCTGTAATACATGCTTCTGAGGCCCCTAATATTGGTCTTTATCAAACTGTGGGTTGCTCAGGGGTACACAGTCTTCTCAAATTCCACCAGTTTATCAATTGCTGCCATCCTCTTGGTTTTATTGCAATAATCTTTTGAATCGTTTGACTTGCCACAGACACGTGAGCTCTTTGTATTGTTCGATAAACTGGCTAAGGAATTCGTGTGAATTCAAAGGTGACAAGTATCAGATGTCTGCAAAACAGAACACAAGACAAGCCATAATGGGTGGCGTATAGCTCATAATCTGGTCACAATATAGGCCTTTATTTAAGCAGTAGGGACGGGCTGTATGTTCGAGTCGAACATGAGTTTGACTTGAACATTGGCTGTTCGCCCGCTCGCCGAATAGCAAATCGTTTATGTTGTTTTTGGCAAATTCTAAAGCCACGGAACACCCTATAAAAGTCTATGGGAGAATTCAAAAGTGATAATTTTAATGGATATTATGTAAGCTAATTGCCATTAGGGATGAGCCGAACACCCCCGTTCGCACCAGAACATGTGAACAGGCAAAAAATTTGTTCGAACATGCGAACACCGTTAAAGTCTATGGGACTCGAACATGAATAATCAAAAGTGCTAATTTTAAAGGCTTATATGCAAGTTAGTGTCCTAAAAAGTGTTTGGAGACCCGGGTCCGACCCAGGGGACATGTATCAATGCAAAAACAAAGTAATAAAAATGTCTGTTTTTTCGGGAGCAGTGATTTTAATAATGCTTAAAGTGAAACAAGAAAAGTGTAATATTCCTTAAAATTTAGTACCTGGGGGGTGTCTATAGTATGCCTGTAAAGGGGTACATTGTAATAAGAATATTCCTGCACTACCCAATTGGAAAAAGAAAAGAAAAAAAAACTCAGAAAAATAGTAAAAACGCACGTATGCGACTGGACAGCTGCATGCACCGAAGCAAGGGTCAGACATAAGCCCAAAATCAAACTGAGGTATAGGGGGGGAGGTGCTGCCCTAACCAGAAGAAAGCTGTAAATCTCTGTCTGTGGTCAATTAATAAAATGACATAAAATCGCATAAGTAAGTGTTGACACTAAAAAACATTCAAGTCTTAATAATCAGCATCATGTGTATGTGAAAAAAAGTGCATAAAAAATCCCTTTCAATTGGTATATACTAAATAACAAAAAAATCACATGTTAAATCGCATAAATAAGTGTTGACACTAAAAACATATAAATCTAAATAATCATGTGTTGGTGCGCAAAGGGACATAAACACTACTTCATGTGAATAATTCTAAATAAAAATACATAGAATAAATCAGAAATAACCATCAAAGACATATCCTTATAAATGGTGCAAAACGTACAAAGTGCCAGTGCTTAAAGGTGATCTAGATATCGCAAATAAAACACATCAATCCAACGCAATATGGATAATAAATAATATAAATAAATGTCCCAATAATAGTGATATAAAATATATTGTGCTGGCCTGTGAAACAAATGACCAATGACATGCCAGTAAGTGCAGCAAACTTAAAGTGCCAGTGTAAAAGTCATTGAAGGTGCAAAAGCAAGTTCTGGTGTATTCAGTAAAACAACAGTGGGGTGTCTGGGATGCAATTCACTCAGTGTCCTCTTCGTGCATAAAACACTAATGTAAGCAGTGGCCCCTTACCTAGCGGTGCTAAGTCAACCGCATGAATTGTAGCTAAAACGCCAGGTCCTGAGCCTCAATCGCGTCCCTATATCCACGCTTGCCGGTGTTGGGTTATCCTAATGGCAGCTGATTACAAGTGGCTATGGTCCTATCAGGGGTCCTGTACCAGCGCGGATCCTAGCTCAGCCTCCACATCTCAGGTATGTATGTACAGGAATATGCAGGACAAAGGTACTTGATAGTGAAGTATGTATTAACCAGGTAATGCTTTATTAAAAATCTTTAAGTAGATGTACTCACATAAAAACAATGCAGCGCAAACCTCTCTCCTACGAGCAGCGAACTCGTTCTGTGTCTAGCAATGTGAAATAGCCTATTCCGTCCCTACGCATGACATCACCAATCACGTGACTTCTTCAGGGGATCCTGTGTTTCCCGTGTCCCATGTTTCCCGTGTTTAGAACAGTCTGACAGCAAAATGACATTTCAAAGGAAAAAAAGTCATTTAAAAGTACTCGCAGCTATTAATGAATTGTCGGTCTGACAATACACATAAAAGTTCAGTGATAAAAACGGCATGGGATTTCCCCACAGGGGAACCCCGAACCAAAATTTTAAAAAATGGCGTGGGGGTCCCCCTCAAAATCCATACCAGACCCTTCAGGTCTGGTATGGATTTTAAGGGGAACTCCACGCCAAAATTAAAAAAATAATGGCGTGGGGTCCCCCCAAAAATCCATACCAGACCCTTATCCGAGCACGCAACCTGGCAGGCCACAAGAAAAGAGGGGGGGACGAGAGAGCGCCCCCCCTCCTGAACCGTACCAGGCAACATGCCCTCAACATTGGGAGGGTGCTTTGAGATAGCCCCCCAAAGATCCTTGTCCCCCTGTTGATGAGGACAAGGGCTTCATCCCCACAACCCTTGGCCAGTGGTTGTGGGGGTCTGCAGGTGGGGGGCTTATCAAAATCTGGAAGCCCCCTTTAACAAGGGGACCCCCAGATACCGCCCCCCCTGTGTGAAATGGTAATGGGGTACAAAAGTACCCCTACCATGTCACAAAAAAGTGTCAAAAATGTTAAAAATGACAAGAGACAGTTTTTGACAATTTCTTTATTTCAAGTCTTCTTTTTTCCATCTTCTTCAGGTCTTCTTCCTTCCTTCTTCCTTCGATTTCTTCCTCCATCTTCTTCTTCCTCTGGTTCTTCCTCCGATCCTCTGCTTCTTGCTCCAGTGTTCTCATCCGGCATCTTCCTCTGCGTCGTCTTCTTCCCCACTTCGTTCTTGGGCTGCTCCGCATCCATGGGAGGCTCCCGCTGTGTGACGCTTCTCTTCTTCTGACATTTCTTATATAAGGGTGGGCGGGGCCACCTGGTGACCCCATTCCCCTCTGACGCACGGGGACTTGATGGGGACTTCCCCTATGGCTTTCCCCGTGCGTGGACGAGAACACCAGAGCAAGAAGCAGAGGATCGGAGGAAGAACCAGAGGAAGAAGAAGATGGAGGAAGAAACCAAAGAAAGAAGGAAGGAAGAAGACCCGAAGAAGATGGAAAGAAGAAGACTTGAAATAAAGGAATTGTCAAAAACTGTCTCTTGTCATTTTTAACATTTTTGACACTTTTTTTGTGAAATGGTAGGGGTACTTTTGTACCCCATTACCATTTCACACAGGAGGGGTAGGATCTGGCAGTCCCCTTGTTAAAGGGGGCTTCCAGATTCCGTAAAAGCCCCCCGCCCGCAGACCCCCACAACCACCGGCCAAGGGTTGTGGGGATGAGGCCCTTGTCCTCATCAACATGGGGACAAGGTGCTTTGGGGGGCTACCTCAAAGCACCCTCCCAATGTTGAGGGCATGTGGCCTGGTACAGTTCATGAGGGGGGCTCTCTCATCCCCCCCTCTTTTCCTGTGCCCTGCCAGGTTGCGTGCTCGGATAAGGGTCTGGTATGGATTTTTGGGGGGACCCCCATGCCGTTTTTTTATTTTGGTTCGGGGTTCCCCTGTGGGGAGATCCCATGCCATTTTTATTAATGAACTTTTATGTGTATTACCGGACCGACAATTCATTAATAGCCGCGAGTACTTTTAAATGACTTTTTTTCCTTTGAAATGTCATTTTGCTGTTAGGCTGTTCTAAACACGGGAAACATGCACCCCTTTACAGGGATACTATAGACACCCCCCAGGTATGAAATTTTAAGGAATATTACACTTTTATTGTTTCACTTTAAGCATTATTAAAATCACTGCTCCAGAAAAAACGGACGTTTTTAAAACTTCTTTTTGCATTGATACATGTCCCCTGGGGCAAGACCCAGGTCCCCAAACACTTTTTATGACAATACCATGCATATAAGCCTTTAAAATTAGCATTTTTGTGTTCTCCCATAGACTTTTAAAGGGTGTTCCGTGGCTTTCAAATTGGCCGCGAACACTCCAAATTGTTCGCTGTTCGGCGAACTGGCGAACAGCCGATGTTCGAGTCGAACATGAGTTCGACTCGAACTCGAAGCTCATCCCTAATTGCCATAAAAAGTTTGAGAACCTGGGTCCATGGACTTTAATAATGTTTAAAAGTGAAACAATAAAAGTGAAATATTCCTTTACATTTCATAACTGGGTGGGGGTGTGGATGTCTATAGTATGCCTGTAAAGTTGTGCATGTTTCCCTATGTAAAAACAGTTTGAGAGCAAATTTACATTTCCAACAGAATTTAGAAACATACCTTCTTTTCGCGGCTACTCTCGGATTCCATTCGTCTTACGCCTAATCAGAACGTAACATTACATCACACGCTCGTTCTATTGATATACACTACCTATGCATGAAAACTCCGCTCTCTGAACGTCATGACGCATTCGTTTGTACCGCGTGTTAACTTGACATAGACGGCGTATGCGTGAAACTCCGCTCGAGTCGTCCGCCCCTGACGTTCTTTTACTATAATATTCCCCGCCCCTTCTCTCTTCGGTGCGCAGTGAGGAGTAACATGACGGAGACACAGATGTGTGATGTGTCATCTTCTAGTGGGGAGGAAAGGCCACAGGCACAAACATCACGATCCAGGAGGAGGAGATGTAAGGCCATTTTCCTTTGCTGAAATGGTGGAGATGGTGGACATTTTAAATAGGGAAGATTATGACGGGAAACATGATCCATACGCCCATCCTAATTTACAAAAGGACCAAATCCTGTCTCGTGTCGTGAGGACTCTGGACCGCAAGTTTGGGGTACGGCAAAAGAAGGACCAACTGAGGAAGCGCTGGTCCAACATAAAAAACAGGGAGCCGGATCAGTATCTGAAAATAAAGAAGGTGCTCCGAAGAAGTAAGTACTTGTTGTGTGTCCTATTTATGATTATTTACTTGCATGCTGCTCCATGTGTTTTTCTTTACTGTTGTACTTAATCGTTCGTAGTGACTTGGTTAAATTGATGATAAGCAACTCCTATCCTCATATTGATTAGTGGTTCCAAATTAATAATAACTACTGCAGTAGGAAACAGACACAAAAGATACGCTCAGCATCTTTCCAAATAACTGTTCTGCTTTATTATGACGCAATTGAAGGTTTTTATGCATATGATTACGTAGGTATCACATTAATATTACAATTGTACGTTTATGGTAACAAGGGGCGTTACATAGGCAGGCTAATTCTAATCAGGACTCGAAAGAATGTAAACATTTACTGAAAACATTATTAGTGCTGTGTGCACAGTAAGGGCAGTGTACAATACATACAAAATACAATACAATTATATACAGAACTTACAAATTTCCATTACAGTCTCCCCTCTTTTGATCAATATTTTGATCACTAACCATACCTGCTATAACCTTTAACCTGGAACCTCCACACGCTTAGGTGGAGGTAGTCCTGGCCAAAGAGGCAAAAAAACTCCATTGTGGAGGAAAAAATAGCTGAGCAACTTTTTTCATTACCAAATGACTTTTCATTGTGAAAAACAAATGATTGATAAAATATATTTACAGAGTACTGGCTGTACACTCCTGTGGCCAGAATGGCCTTCTAGCTGAATTGTGGGCATGCTGACTTATCAGCATATGTAAACACAGACAATTCTACATAAAATGGAAGACATACAAAAGACAAATATGACTTCAACATGGCTAAACTACTTTTCAAATATATATATATCCCTTACAATTAAAGTAATTTAATCAAAAAGTACCCTAGACTGTGATCGCAAGAGGGAAACAAATCAAACACAGAGATTTCTTTAATTTAGTCATTTTTGCAGTATCTGGTGTGGATCCAGGTGACTTTTCCTTCAAGTTTTGCAAAAACTGTACATGAAATAGATGCTGTATTGAGTCTCCAAACATTTCCTTATATATAAATGTCTCTTAACAATCCACAAGTCACCTGGCTTTAGTTTTAGATGCTTCCAAACTTTTAGGATCTGGAATTGGGGAGAAAAAACATAAATTAGTTTGTCAAAAAACCTTAAAAGATCAGCAACATTCTCTGTGAGATCTGAATGGAGGACTTCAGCTGCTGAGACAAAATATAAGCAAGTGAGTAACACACTCCCAAACAAAATCCCATAGGGAGAGAGTCAAACATCCCCCTTAGGGGCTTGATAAAGTAAAAGAAAACATTCAGGCAAAAGTCTTTTAGTTTTTTTTATTCTACTTTGTCCACTACATTGTAGACAGTAGGGGGTGTAAAAATAAAACCTCAAAACTTCTAGTAAGGACTCTCCTATAAAAAATGACTTCCTCTGTTACTCTCTGTACTTTCTGGCACTCTGTACTTACAAACTACTTCTGATAACACTTTTTACTGTGGCCTTTGCAGTAGCATTTGCCACTGGACATCCAAAAAACATGTCCATACAGAAAAATGCATACTCGTAAGATCCTGACTTGGGCATCTGGATATATCTTTTTTGTAATCTCTGGAAGGGATGTTCAGCTTTTGGTAACACCTTTGGTAACAGGTAAAACAAGAAGTGGTATGTTATAAAAACAACTGTGGAGAACCCTGGCTCTATCCCATGCTCATTTACTAAGGCAGCCATAACTGCTTGTGACTGATGACACGGTCCATATGTCAAGCTGGAGGGAAAAGAGTGGTTGGCAGACATAAATGATCACCTTTTTCCAAAGTCCTGTTTCATAAGAAGTTGCCCCCTGTGGACCACTTGTTCTTTTCGTTCTGGGGTCCTTAAAGTTGAATTATTAATCCCAGCTATACTGGGCCAGAACTAGGGTGGAATCTGTGAGTTGCACAGACCCATCAAGTGTCCGGGGCTGTAATGCAGCATCCTTAGAGTCGCCTGGTCTGCTTCCATGTGTGAGTTTTAAAGTTAATATGGCTACCTCAGCAAGAACCTGGAAGGCTGAAAACAGCCAATCAAATTAACTTGGCATGCTTGGTTGGTTTACCTGCCAAGGTAAAAACAAACTTCTGGCCCTTTAAATGGAACCAAAAGCTGTCTATATCTCAACTATCTATATAAATATACACTTTTTTTTATAGCTCACAGGCTTTGCTAAAACATGGAGCTCTGCTTCTTGAGCTGGGGAAAAAGGATCTAATGACTTTGAATACAGAGTATCCTTCTGGGTGATAAACTGCAAACTCAAATCTACAAAAAATTGAATATCTGGGTCTTCAGGGAGTGTGTCCTGCACTGGGCTCACAGCAGCTGATTCCTACACCATCAATTTAACACATGTGTCTTTCTTTGTCTCCAGCCTCCTCCAATAGAGGCAATAAGGTGGCTGGATTCAAATGTACGCATTTTTCATTGTTAGATTTGTACATAAACAAACTCATATTTTAAACCTTTCATTAGACAAACATTTAGTTAGCTGTATATTTGCTGCGCAGAATGTCGGACCATTAAAAATTAAATGTTTGACCAAAACAATATCTAACTTTGTCTAATAGCACCTTTGCATAAAAGCTACAGCTCTGATATATCGGGGTGAACCCTTCATTACTGGGTCCAGCTTGCATTATTATATATTACAATGGCTTGTTTTCTATCATGCTGTTTGTGTAAGAACTCCAGTTTCATGTTTCAAAAGACAACTTCTTCTTGGCAATATTATAATAAATGATAACAATACCCTGCGGTCATGGAGAGATGCCCATAAATCCAAACTATTCTTCTGCTTATACCACTGTACTTACAAGAAAAAGGGGCACATCATTTCACAATCCACATATTCTGCTTTGGATTTCAAAAATAAAAATAAATAAAACAAAAGGACCAGCAATCTGTATGATGGACCAGAAAGCATCAAAAACGAAAAAACAACTGGCTGCAGGTGGCATCTATCCTAACAGGGTGTGTGGACTTGATGTGATGGGTCTGTTATATTTAAATTTTATTTATGATTACTCTCACATCATGGACCGCACATCAAGGTATTATCAAGAACCTTAAAATTTAATTTTTGTAGAAAAACTTCTTATGTATCCCATCCATCTTGGCTTTGTTAAATATTATGGCAGCTGTATTCCAAATAACAACCTCATCTTAATCTTTTTTTCTCTCAATAAGGGCTTATTGTATAAATGTAAAATTACAAAATTGTTATCTTAATCTAAACTAATCTCATTCATTACAAATTTCCCCATTAACCTGAATTTCATTTCCAACCAAAGGTTGTCTAAACCAGTTTCAATATATCTATATTATTAATAAAATTGTTAAACTCATATTAGAAATGAATACTCATTATTACTTAATTTTACTTAATTTCCCTTTTTTAAATGCACTGTTTCCACTATCAAAGGATATTCAGTTTGTGTAATACACGGTTAAATGTAACCTTCATTTTACCATGTTTGGAAAACAGATTCAAAAAATAATTGTGATCACATTGTTTACCACTAGATTCGGTAACCCGGCACATTTTGTTATAAACATTTTGTCTAAAAAACTGGAATTGGCATGGTGTCCTTCCAGCTTATCACTGACCTCTCATCTCAGCCACATTCTTTCAGGAGAGCACAAAGGAGGGAGTCACACAAACAAGCGATAGAACTAAAGGTTCCAGCATTCACACACATACACGAATATCTCTCTAAAATCGCTTACATTTTTCCCATTTGTACACAACACATGCATATCATTCTCTCACTTTCTTTTAACTTTTAACTTTCTTTTAAATGCACTGTTTCCACTATCAAAGGATATTCAATTTGTGTAATACACGGTTAAATGTAACCTTCATTTACCATGTTTGGAAAACAGATTCAAAAAATAATTGTGATCACATTGTTTACCACTAGATTCGTTAACTCGGCACATTTTGTTATAAACGTTTTGTCTAAAAAACTGGAATTGGCATGGTGTCCTTCCAGCTTATCACTGACCTCTCATCTCAGCCACATTCTTTCAGGAGAGCACAAAGGAGGGAGTCACACAAACAAGCGATAGAACTAAAGGTTCCAGCATTCACACACATACACGAATATCTCTCTAAAATCGCTTACATTTTTCCCATTTGTACACAACACATGCATATCATTCTCTCACTTTCTTTTAACTCTCATTAATATTTCTCTGCCTAAATTCTGCTTTCCTTATTTTGTTCAGATATCTTTTATTTCTAGCTTCTATGATCAGACAGGCAGCCAGAGTGTTCATCCCATCTTCCCTCTCTACATATAAAGTATTCTGTTTTACCTCTCATTTCTCTGTTTCTGATTTTACTAGTTGTAGTGCCTGGCCCCAAATTCATCCCACAACTTAACATGAAAATGTCCCTTTCTGTCTAGTGTTAATGTCACCCTTGATCCATCCTGCTCACATAGCTAGCTGTTTCTCTAGCTGTTTACTCTGCATGATTCTTAGTCCCTGTGGACCTTGGTAACCCTGTTACCCATTGTGGATCCCTGTACACTTTAACCATTAATCTAGGGGCTCAGTATAGGCAGAACCGCACATTCGGTTCATATATAGCGCTCCTCTTGCGCTGGGCATTTTTGAGGGTCTCTTACCCTTCATTCCTTACTTAATTCAATGCCCATAATGACTGGCCAGTCTTCTCTCTTCTCTATGTGTGCCTATACCCTCTTGCCTCTAAACTACTTTATTTAGCAGATTTACTACATATACCTGTGAACAGCACTATTCTTCCCTTTCTTATCTATAACACTCCGATGGACAATAGACAGTGACAACGTAACATATAACCACCAATCAATACAGTTCGATTAAGGGGAGTAAAATAGGTACCCTTTGTCCCGAAAATGCCTTACCGATCAAGGAAGTCTGATAACTCAAATGTAAGCAAAAGGCTTACCTCAGCCGGCTGATTATCAGAAATTCACGGATCGTCTCAAGCTCCTCGTTTCGGATACTCAGGGTCACCTGGAAACCCCTCCTAAGGCAAAGCTCGCCATGCTTACTTGGTTAAATTGATGATAGGCAACTCCTATCCTCATATTGATTAGTGGTTCCAAATTAATAATAACTACTGCAGTAGGGAACAGACACAAAAGATACGCTCAGCATCTTTCCAAATAACTGTTCTGCTTTATTATGACGCAATTGAAGGTTTTTATGCACATGATTACTTAGGTATCATATTAATATTACAATTGTACGTTTATGGTAACAAGGGGCGTTACATAGGCAGGCTAATTCTAATCAGGACTCGAAAGAATGAAAACATTATTAGTGCTGTGTGCACAGTGAGGGCAGTGTGCAATACATACAAAATACAATACAATTATATACAGCATCAGATGGAAAACCTAGTGCCAAAGTACCTCAATAAGCAGGGTGACTCTGCAGGTACTCAGTAACGGTTTGTGCCAACGTCCCCAAAAGTTGGATTATAGATAAAAAGATTCTAGACATGGGACTTTGGAGGCACAATGGTATTAGACTACAGAAAGTAAATTTGATAAAGGAATTTTATTAGAAAATTATAAAAGACAATGGACACACATAGATTATTTAAAAACAATTCAAGCTGAATGTAAACCCTAATAGTCATACACCGTAAGGATCCTATCCTGCAGATTTGTATAGCATAAAGAGGATTATAAATGTATACATGAATCACTTAGTTCATATATAGGAGAAATACTTCCCCTAGGCATTGAACAGTAGATAGGTACACAATTGTGGCAAACAAAATGCAGCAGGTTTGGTAATCCGCGGTGAAATATTCTCTAGTTGCTCTACATGTTTCGCGTTACGCAGAACGCTTCCTCAGGAGCTAGAGATCCAATTGGGTAAGGTAAAAATGCATAAACCTATCAGTAGTGATTATATGCAAATGATCACAATCTGGTCATGGGTATAAAGTATCTAAATTGGCCACAGCACCGGTCCCTGCCAGATCGGATGACGCACCCCTGTGCTTCCTCTCATCTACCTAAGGCACTACAATGATGAAGTCTATGCTTCCCCTCCTATGGATACTTGATGCTACATTTTTTTGAGAGGTGCCAGGCTGTGGCCGAATGCTGTTTCCAAACTCAATTTAGATACTTTATACCCATGACCAGATTGTGATCATTTGCATATAATCACTACTGATAGGTTTATGCATTTTTACCTTACCCAATTGGATCTCTAGCTCCTGAGGAAGCGTTCTGCGTAACGCGAAACATGTAGAGCAACTAGAGAATATTTCACCGCGGATTACCAAACCTGCTGCATTTTGTTTGCCACAATTGTGTACCTATCTACTGTTCAATGCCTAGGGGAAGTATTTCTCCTATATATGAACTAAGTGATTCATGTATACATTTATAATCCTCTTTATGCTATACAAATCTGCAGGATAGGATCCTTACGGTGTATGACTATTAGGGTTTACATTCAGCTTGAATTGTTTTTAAATAATCTATGTGTGTCCATTGTCTTTTATAATTTTCTAATAAAATTCCTTTATCAAATTTACTTTCTGTAGTCTAATACAATTATATACAGAACTTACAAATTTCCATTACAGTAGGTAGGAAATAACATTCGTAGGTAGGAAATAACATTCGCAGTGACAAACAGTGATCGTTTGCTAATAAATATGATGCTTTTAGCTGATACAGGCTTATGACTGTTTTGGTCATGATGTTAAGACATTGTTGTCTAGACGTCTTTGAAATTTGAATTAATTCCTAAATAGATTCAGTGGAATGTAAAGAGAGGACACTCAGCAGCTGTTTACACATCTGGACTCAGGAGCACTAGTGTGGGACACCAGAGAAACTTGGCCAAAAAGGTTTGCATTTTGGGTAAAAGGGAATTTGAATCATGTCTTCAACTTGGTTCTCTGCCTAAACAGACAATTGTACACCACTTGAAAGCAATGTTTCATATTCCTATTTCTGGCCACAAATATCTGTGTGCTAAGTATACCTTTTGTTTCTTTCTCATAGGGGATAAAAGACGTAAACAACAGGGTCGCCAGGACCCCCAACCTCGCCAGGACCCCCAACCTTGCCAGGACCCCCAACCTTGTCGGGACCCCCAACCTTGCCAGGACCCCCAACCTCGCCAGGACCCCCAACCTCACCAGGACCCCCAACCTCAATGTGAACTGAGCCCCAGCATCACTGAGGATGTGGAGGAAAGAGAGGTGGAGGAAGTGGGAGAGTGTAACCCACCAGGTGAGTGTCTGACACCCCAGCTTCAGGTAATCTATGTATGCCTGCATATTTCTAAATACATGTTTTTTAACCCATTTTTAGGTGATGTGCTGGTTGTGGAACAAGAAGCAGAACGTTTCACGACAGACAGCGCCCAAAGGCTCATTGGGCAGCTCATGGCCTGGAATGGCGAAATTGATGCCATGTGGAATCGCCTGGACATAATGCAGCAGGGAATGATGAACATGATAGATGTTTTGGGTAGAATATAAACCCTTTTTACGTCAAAAAAAACATTTATCATGTTCTTCATTTCCTGCTGCATGATGATGTCCACATTCCAATTTGTATACGTTGAACTTTGTGAGTTCCCTAGTTGTCTGTTATGTTTTTAAACATGGCTATTTAAAAAAAAAAAAAAATTATATATATATTTTCTTTAAAAAAAAAACATATATGTGTAATATTTGCATAGTTTTTTGAAGTTGAACTTTGTAAGTTCCAGAGTTAGTTATGCAAGTTCTGTTTTAGAACATGCCTGTTTCTGAAAAAAAAAATCAAAACGCACATGAATATGCACAGATAAAAAATTTTAACCAAAAAACAATGTGTGGTTTCTTATTTCAGTGCTCAATACCAGTTAATTTGTTAAGTTGGTGTAGTTACATTGACAGTGTACTCTAAAATGTGTGTAGCCGAGACACAGCACAATATAATAGTTAGCTCAAAGCAAGATTGTCACCTCATGTTGCACATCAGGTTGGTTTTCACTAGTGGCAAAAATGACAAAGATCAAGGCTATTTGCAAAGCTAGTAAACACAGACAACAGTAGTTCAAAGGAAATATTATTTTATTAATAAGTCAGCAAGTAAATTTTGCTGCCAAGACACTGCTCCTCTACCGACAAAGTAGTCCATATATTGTTCACGGACAAGACGGGCATTCTGGGAGCCCAAACCAGCACGCATCACAGCCTCTTCAGCTGGTTGGGAAAAAGGCTCATCACTTTGCCCTAAGGGAATGTAGCTGGAAGCATTTCTCCTTAAAAAATTATGGAGGATGCAGCAGCATAAAACTACATGATTAATTTTATATTCTGCCAAGTTAATGGCAGTTAAAAAGAGACTAAACCTACTGGAAAGGATGCCAAATGCATTTTCCACAACCCTTCAGGCACGAGAGAGGCGATAGTTGAAAATTCTTTGTTCGGGGTGAGGTTCTGCATTGGAAACGGTTTTAGAATATGTTCCCCCAAAGAAAAGGCCTCATCTGCCACAAAGACAAAATTTAGTCCCTCAACATTGTCCTGAGCATTTGGCAAATGTAAGGTCCCTTTTTGTAGACAATCATAAAATTCTGTACACATCATCACACCTCCATCAGAGTGGCGTCCATTCATCCCAATATCAACGTAAATAAACTCATAGTTGGCTGACACCACAGCAAGCAGAACTTTGCTGCAAAACCCTTTATACTTAAAATAATATGAGCCCGAGTTTGGTGGTGGGACTATCCTCACATGTTTGCCATCATTGGCACCTCCACAGTTGGGGAAATTCCATAAATTGTCAACTGGGCCGCCACATCCTTCCATTGCTGGGTGTTTGAAGGAAACTGTGGAGTCAAACAAATAAAAAAATTAAGACTTGAGCACATAAAATTGCAACCATATTTGACACAAACATTGTGGGGCAACATAATATTATAACATTTAAATGTGTATTTACAAAAAAAAGGATAAGTTATAATTATATGCTCCCTCACCCCTTCTGGTGGCACATTCTAAAAATGTTAGGGGGGGAGTTGAATGGGTAGCTGTCTTTGACAAGTAAACCTCTACACTTCCATGAGAGCTAAATGCTTTCAAAATTAAGTTTAATTTTGCCTGACCATCCATCTTTACAAGATTGGCAGGCCAGTGGACAGGTAAGAAGTGGCATAATCCACAAATAAGAATGCACATTGTCCAAATCTATACACATTTTGACATACATCGGACAAAATAATAACAATGTTCCTTAATTATGATTATTCGTTATGATAAAGTTAAAAACCCAGGAAGTCAGCACAGCACAGGGATGGTGGGAGCCCCTCATAATGAACACAGCACAGGGATGGTGGGAGTCCCTCATAATGAACACAGCACAGGGATGGTGGGAGCCCCTCATAATGAACACGTCATTCCTCCACGCCATGCACGTGACGTCCGTCACGTTGTCGGCGTTGTGTTTACATCCTTGCGGACACGTGGATGGCGGCGTCCCCAGCAGCTGTGGGCGGCGAGTGCCGCTGCGCTGGAGGAGGCCTCGTTTCGCATGGTGTCTGCAGTGCCTGACGCTGGGGGGAGTTTCCCTGCGGGGGGGTGGCTGGGTGTACATAAGGGCCCCCATTTCTCTCTGCTAGCCTACCATCTGGCAGCATATCCATCACTGGGCAGGTTACATGTATGGCCATCATCCATCACCTAGGTAAGAGGGTATCATATGCTAATATTCTCTTCACATTTACTCTGGGATTGGGGGCCTTTGCTAGCCCAGGAGCATACCTTATATACATTACTCTTTATCATTACCACAGACTCACTCCTCTCATCTCAATACCAGTGTGGATACATTACTCTATGGGGACTCCTTCTGTGTGCGCCTGCCATTTTCTCTCTCCCCCCCTGTTTTTGAGTGCTCCCCCCTCAGCTCCCGGACCTGACTCAGTCGATGGCCTGTGACTATGGAACCCATGGTGGTCCACACTCTCTGGTCAAGTGAGTATACATCTGGGATATGTGGCCTTCTAGCCTCTCCTTTATGCATACCCCATTTTTTCCTCATGCACTATTATTTTTTATTATTTGGATTTTTTGTTTTCCTTGCTTTTAGATGTTGGTGCTTAATTGCCCCTGAAGAGTGTTTGATACACGAAACGCGTCGGGCTTACCACATGCACCATATCTTTTATTGAGTGTTATATAGCAATGTTGTGACCTTGTGCATTTTATGGATATTGTAATCTTTCAATCATTTCTTGCCCTGCATCATTTGGGTTTTGTTACCTACATTTACCATGTGTATATATGCAAGGATGTACATGTACCTATGATGGTTTTATGTATACTTTTGGAACTATACTGTGCCACCTGACTATTGTCAATCAATAAATGGTTTTGTTACATAGTGACTGATCCCTTGGTCTTTTTTGCACACCTCACTCAAAGTCCCACTTCTCCAGTTTCTAGTATGCATAGGGATGGAGACCTAGGTCTCATTTAAAGTCCCAACCTGTTCCAGTAAACTCATAATGAACACAGCACAGGGATGGTGGGAGCCCCTCATAATGAAAACAGCACAGGGATGGTGGGAGCCCCTCATAATGAAAACAGCACAGGGATGGTGGAAGCCCCTCATAATGAACACAGCACAGGGATGGTGGGAGCCCCTCATAATGAAAACAGCACAGGGATGGTGGGAGCCCCTCATAATGAACACAGTACATGGACGTGGGAGCCCCTCATAATGAAAACAGCACAGGGATGGTGGGAGACCCTCTTAATGAAAATAACACAGGGTTGGTGGGAGCCCCTCATAATGAACACAGCACAGGGATGTGGGAGCCCCTCAAAATGAAAACAGCACAGGGATGGTGGGAGCCCCTCATAATGAACACAGCACAGGGATGGTGGGAGCCCCTCATAATGAACACAGCACAGGGATGGTGGGAGCCCCTCATAATGAACACAGCACAGGGATGGTGGGAGCCCCTCATAATGAAAACAGCACAGGGATGGTGGGAGCCCCTCATAATGAACACAGCACAGGGATGGTGGGAGCCCCTCATAATGAAAACAGCACAGGGATGGTGGGAGCCCCTCATAATGAAAACAGCACAGGGATGGTGGGAGCCCCTCATAATGAACACAGCACAGGGATGGTGGGAGCCCCTCATAATGAACACAGCACAGGGATGGTGGGAACCCCTCATAATGAACACAGCACAAGGATGGTGGGAGCCCCTCTTAATGAACACAGCACAGGGATGGTGGGAGCCCCTCATAATGCTAAATTCATCATAACGAACGTATAATTTGTACCTTTTGAATGTAATCAGGCAGGACCTTGCACTACATGCTTTTGAGAATTTATGCAGCAATCTTAACTCAAAAAATAAGGTATACTGTGTATGTGTTTATCAAAATCAGCAGATTTAGTTCTATCAGTTGACTCTGCATTTTGTTTTTTTGTTTTTTTTGGGGGGGATAAATAATATGTGTTTGCACCACCAAAAAAGGACTCTTGCACTCTGCATGAATTTAAGGACAGGAATAAGATTGGGACACATTTTAGGGGGTGTTTAGGGTAAACATAAAAATGAAGCATAAAAAAATACAGTGTTAAGTTACTAGGCTAGGTGTGTATGGGCCCAGGGTAGCATGCTGGGGAGGTTAGTGAAGGAAAATATGCATGTTGGCCACCAAAAAGGTTACAGCATGCATGAGGACAAAGAGGACATTCATTCACAGCATATTACAAAAATGGGAAGGATGGAATACAAAATTTATAAAATACATTAGAAAACATGAAGGTGATATTACAGCAAAAAACTTACACGAATATAGTCCTTCTGCAGGACTTGGATAATAGCACTACATGTCTCAGGAATAATGACTCCCAGAGCCTGGGGAGAGATACCAGTGGTAAACTTGATATCCTGGAGACTCCTCTCTGTCACCAAATAACGCAAGGTGGCTATTAGCCTTTGCTCTGCTGGAATAGCAGCCCTCATGCAGGTGTCCTGCTTCATGATATAGGGGGACAGCAAGGACAATAGTTGCTGAAAGCAGGAGTCCGTCATCTGGAGATAATTCTGATAATCATTTGGATTATTCTCCTGCAGCTCACGCAGCAAGGCCATATGGCTAAATTGGTCACGATTAAGTAGCCAAGTTTTGGCCCAAATACTCATCCTACTACGACTATTCCTGGACCGGGCTAGAGTCACAGCAAGAACTCCAAGCCCATAAACAGCAGGCTCTCTCCTAGGATTGTGCAACATGGCTGGTTGCCCTACAAACGGTCGGAAACGCAAAGTAACGCACGGAACTGAAAACCGCGAATCAGCACTGACCAAACGTCTACTAATTAGAAATTAGCAGAAGAAGCCCAAAGGGTGACACCAGAAAATTGAACGTCTTCTTTTGAAGTGTCGTCAGTACGTTGTAACGTCATTACATTCATGTTTGTTGCCTAAAAGTCCGATCGTCTGTATGCAATACAAGTTCGAGGACAATGCTCTTTGTACAAAAATCCATGGGAAAGTTTGTACAAGGTCCGATTGTGTGTATGGGGCTTTAGTGACAGTCATAACCAGGACAAATTGAAAGAGTTGAAGCCCCAAGTGGAGACACAAACATCAGTAAAAAATATACAGGGTTTTTAACACCTTACCATTATATCCTATTCAATTAAAAAATATAAAAGAAAGCTGAAGTGAGGCTAGGGTAAGTTCTTGGACATGTTTTTACAAATGTTTGGAATATTAGTTGGGAGGCCTCCTACCACTAGGGATAAATGAATCAGGGGAAATGTATTCCTCTTCAATTTGCTACTTGCATCCATCACTGTCCTGGTACTGATTTACAATACCTACCTTGCTTGGACTTATATTGAGATATGTAATCTGTTGGTGGTCATTTAAGAGACTGTCCAAACCCTGCCTGTATTAGGATGCGTGCAACACAGTGGTATTGGTTGACTCTTCCAAAGTTTATTCAATTAATCCTATGAACAGCCTTGTTTTGTGTGCATCCCATACTAGCTCATTATGAAATACTTACCTTAGATCAAAGCTGTTACAGCAGCCCCACACACCGCTGTAACCGGCGACATGTCTCCCAGAGTTATCTCTGGGTTCACAGGCTTTGACACAGTGCCAGTCACTGCACCACTGCTGAAGAAACGGCATGAGCGGGCTATTTCTTCAGTGTGCATGCGGCGATGACATGGGCGCAAACGTATATGGTAAATATCTCCTAAACTATGCAGGTTTAGGAGATATTTACAGTACCTACAGGTAAGCCTTATTATAGGCTTACCTGTAGGTACAAGTGGTGTAACTAGGTTTACAACCACTTTAATGCAATCACCAGATGAAGATATTAATTGTCCAAGAACAGAATGGGAGGTGTGAAAGATTTTGAAACACCCTGTTCTAATTACATAATCCTAGAAAACAGAAGCTAATAGTGTTTGGTAAATCACACAGCAAAATTCTACTTAACTTAACTTTTCTTTTCATTTTGGATAGAGGTAGGGTTATAACCAGGATTTTTTTTTTTTTTTTTGCAATATGTGTCCCATTGTGGAGATTTCCCTTCACTTCACTTTAGACAAAACAGTAAGTGAGAGGAAATCCTTCCAAAGTGAGGGAATCTGGGGTGTCACCAGCTTCACCAGAACTAGTGTCCTCACTGGAAGATTTCCCCCCTTTTCCTGTTCTGATGCCAACCCAAAATCTGGGATTTTCTTTTACTTTCACTTTCTCGTTAAATATTTTTATTGAAAAGTTTTAACAATAATGTAATACATCGTTATAACAATTATCCTCATCTGAGAGCCAACATAGCCCTTCGATAGGGTTTGTCAAATACAAAATTTTACTGTAGAACAGTGTATCAAAGTAACAATGTAAGGCATACCTCGGTGATACCCGGACCCTGAAGGCTTACTATGACCCATTAATCTGAGCTTTATAGTGATAGTAGAGACCTTCTGTGCCGCATATCTATAAGGTAGAGCTTGGGGAAGCTGATGATTAATTTTGGGTTCTTCTCGGGTTGGCGCCAAGGGGACACACACTGGCCACCCCAAAAGGGATCACACTGTGGTCTGCACATGCCCCCTCAACCCCCCCCAGATTTTCGGTCCCGTCCTTCCCCTCCTCCCCACCTGGCCATTTCTATTTATCAAGAAAAAGCGGGAACTGCCTTGTGACTGTGTTCAAAATGTTGTGGTCAGTAAAAGATGACTTTGGTCATATTGAAATCAAAAGTAGCTAACTTTAAACAGGTGGAACAAATCCCTAAGTGAACATAATTGAAATAAACACAGCCTTACTTTCACTTTCAATGATAACAGTCAATAGGACAAATCGAATGGGTTAATCTTCCTAACATGGGCAAAGAAAGCAATAAAACCTGAGTGGAGTTCTAATCCCTCACCACTCTATCATAATACAGGACACATGACACACTATTAGTGCATGAACTAAAGAAGCACAGTGACTAAAAGCACTTGCACAATGTCTATTACCAAGGAGGACAATGTTCAGGAACCCAGGAGAAAGCAGGATTTCACAACTCTACAGCTTTCCTTATCATCTTTTGACATCCGTGCTGGCAGTCTAGAACTCTAAGTAGAATTTTGCAGGCAGATTTATCAAACTCCATTCTTTTTTTTTTGATTCATCTTGTAGGACCACAATTGTGATTATGGATCCATTTGAGACCATTACTGGAACTGTTACTGTACACTTGAGTCCAATTTTTATATATAATTTCATTTCTTTGTACTTCACCATCTTTCACATAAATTGATACTGACAGTGACTCTGTTTTTCAAACAATCTACTATTTGAAGTAATGTGCATGTGTGTGTCTGTGTATGTATGTGTGTGTATATATATATATATATATATATATATATATATATATATATATATATATGAAAAAGTGTGATCGTGCTGCCTCAAGGTAAGGTATTGACTGAAACGTGACAATAAATAACTAAAAAAATAGACATTTCATATATATACAGTACCAGTGCAAAATATATCCGTGAACATGCATATATATAAATAGTGCAAAAAAAGTCAACCTAAATTGAATATAAATAATAAATCTTTTTATGAATTGTGCAATTGAGAAAGTCTATTCAATAAAGTGCTTCACAGAAAAAAACACAGTATTTCAAAAATACCAACTTGTGCTCTTTTCACCAGGTGAAGTACAGGCTCACCCTCATTATAGACCCCAAAAGGGTCAACTATGCATGTAGGCAAATCAATCTGATTGACCAAACACTGATGTTCAGGTTCCTTTAGGAGTGATAAGGTTCCCTCTCTAAAAGGGCTCCACACAGCTCACAAGCAGGTCATAGGCAACAAACAGAAAAGAACAGCCTCCAATAGTACAGTTCCAGGGTTAGTACATTCAACAAACCGCATAGACCCCACACCATAAAATACACTCACATTTATTTGGTAAGAAACATCCAGCATCTCACGTAATCCAGTGAATACCCCCACTGCCAGGCTCAACCTCTACGCATTACGCCACCAACACACGTGGCTTCATCTGGAGGAAAGCCTGTATATATTTTTATTACTATAATTATTTTGCAGCTAAAAATAGCGGTTAAAAATAACAGATCCATTATCCCTTGGTCATGACATAGCTAACGACTATTGGTTTGTACTTTGTTTACTAAGCTGCCACCTCTGCTGCCCCCTTCCCCCATAACATTTACATGATTCTAGACATAGCATAACAAAACATGTAATTTTAACATTATCCTATTAGATACAGGTCCCATTCTTAAAGTGAATCTGTGTCCCGAATATGCACCTTAAATATTTACAAATTCTTAACAGTCAGTAAAAAAGACTGTTAACATTTTACAGTTATCACTAGAACATAACCTGGAAGCCTTTCGAAGGAGACCACTATTAAAGGCTTTAGAAACTTTTCCATGCTTTTGTGGAGAATCCCACACACATCCTGTCCTGTCTTTGGGACAAGAAGTGAACAGAGCAATACAACGCTGATGAAGGTTCTAGCTCTTTCCCGCTCTGTACAAAAACCAAAAAAACACTTTTGGCTGGAATTCTGCTTTAATCTAGCTGCAGAGCCATGCAGGGAAATGGTGGAGATTGTGCTGGGACTGCAGAGACACTGACCCAATCTTTAATTTGGCCATAGATTATTTGTTTTTTTCGATAAGCCAGAGAACTGATCACAAAAAAAAGAACTGATTCCCCCATCGACACAAGCGATGTGGAGGGAGGAATCCTCATTGCTGTGCTATTGTATTCTGGCAGCATGGACTCCTCCGCTGTCGCTGATTGATGAAAGTTTTTAACAGCCTTTTTTGACAGAAGTGATTTGTGAGATCGACTTCTGTTGAGTGGGAATGACCATAGATGGATTGTAATTCGACTTGCTCCTGATGAAACAGCTGAATTTCAAACCATCTATATGGGCAGCTTTAAGTTTGACATAGATGCCTAATTTTTTTTTTATCGGCCAGAAGGTTGATTGAAAAAAAAATGCATTATCCCATCCACCCAGGAAGGAATCCTCCCTGCTGTGCTTTTGTATTCTGATAAAGGGGGCAGCGCCACGGAAATGCATCACCGCGTCCACTTCTTCTTCACTGTGGTGTGTCACATCATGGACAAGCCTTCATGCTTGCACAATCACTGTCCACAGCATTGTTCTTAGATCTGACAGAGTTTGCATGCAAGCATTGGCAATTCCCTGTTCCTGACAAGCACTCGTTAGGACTTACATTTTGGAATAGAGTGATGTTCTCATGAGGGATGATTCTTTTTAAGCCTCTTTGATTTGAGTGTCATGTGAGTGGCCTGCATGTAAAGTGCATATTTACTTACTCCAGTGCCACACAAGGACTCTGTTATCTACCTCCCTATAAGTACCTTTCTGCTGTATCCCCCCCTACTATGTGCTACCTGTGTGTACCCTAAGTTGAGGCCTGGCCACACAAGGACCCAGTAATGTGCTGCACTGCAAGTACCTTCTTGCTGTGTTCTACTTCTACAATGTGCTAGCTGCATGGACAATGAGTTAAGGCCAGACCTTGTTTGTTTTTTGAACCCTTTAGTTTATTCACCTAAACTACTGGGTCTCAACTACTTTTCTGTTCTGCCCACTCCTCCATCATATTGCCTTTAGTAAATCAACCCCCTGAGTAGTATTTAGGAAAAAAAATGCAATTTTGTACTCAGGGTAGCTGTCAAAAATGATTATCGTTGTTGAAAAGAAATGGCAGAAAGCTCATCAACCTATAATTAGAAAAAATGGGGCATGCGAAAAGACTAATAAATATTCATTAAACAATTGCAGCAGCAAATAATGCAAACAGCCAAAAAAGGGATTCAACAAAATCCACTTATAACATTTTACAAAAAGCAGAGGTCTTAATTCCATATGTTCACAATACACACGGAAGCCTCACAGCAATTAAAAGATTTGATTTTATTCAAATCTCTGAGAGCACAAACACTGAGATGCACAGTATCTCACAAAAGTGAGTACACCCCTCACATTTTTGTAAATATTTTATTATATCTTTTCATGTGACAACACTGAAGAAATGACACTTTCCTACAATGTAAAGTAGTGAGTGTACAGTTTGTATAACAGTGCAAATTTGCTGTCCTCTCAAAATAACCCAACACATAGCCATTATTGTCTAAACCGCTGGCAACAAAAGTAAGTACACCCCTCAGTGAAAATGTCCAAATTGGGCCGGTGTCATGTGACTCAGTAGTGTTACAAGGTCTCAGGTGTGAATGGGGAGCAGTTGTGTTAGATTTGGTGTTATCGCTTTCACTCTCTCATACTGGTCACTGGAAGTTCAACATGGCACCCCATGGCAAAGAACTCTCTGAGGATCTGAAAAAAAGAATTGTTGCTCTACATAAAGATGGCCTAGGCTATAAGAAGATTGCCAAGATCCTGAAACTGAGCTACAGAACAGTGGCCAAGACCATACAGTGGTTTAACAGGACAGATTCCACTCAGAACAGGCCTCGCCATGGTCGACCAAAGAAGTTGAGTGCACGTGCTCAGCATCATATCCAGAGGTTGTCTTTGGGAAATAGACGTAGGAGTGCTGCCAGCATTGCTGCAGAGGTTGAAGGGGCGGGGGGTCAGCCTGTCAGTGCTTAGACCATACACCTCACACTGCATCAAATTGGTCTGCATGACTGTCGTCCCAGAAGGAAGCCTCTTCTAAAGATGATGCACAAGAAAGCCTGCAAACAGTTTGTTGAAGACAAGCAGACTAAGGACATGGATTACTGGAACCATGTCCTGTGTTCTGATGAGACCAAGATAAACTCATTTGGTTCAGATGGTGTTAAGCGTGTGTGGCGGCAACCAGGTGAGGAGTACAAAGACAAGTGTGTCTTGCCTACAGTCAAGCATGGTGGTGGGAGTGTCATGCTCTGAGAGTGCTGCCGGCACTGGGGAGTTACAGTTCATTGAGGGAACTATGAACGCCAACATGTACTGTGACATACTAAAGCAGAGCATGATCTACTCCCTTCGGAGACTGGGCCTCAGGGCAGTATTCCGACATGATAACGACCCCGAACACCTCCAAGATGACCACTGCCTTGCTAAAGAAGCTGAGGGTAAAGGTGATAGACTGGCCAAGCATGTCTCCAGACCTAAACCCTATTGAACATCTGTGGGGCATCCTCAAACGGAAGGTGGAGGAGTGCAAGGTCTCTAACATCCACCAGCTCAGTGATGTCATCATGGAGGAGTGGAAGAGGACTCCACTGGCAACCTGTGAAGCTCTGGTGAACTCCATGCCCAAGAGGGTTAAGGCAGTGCAGGAAAATAATGGTGGCCACATGAAATATTGACACTTTGGGCCCAATTTGGACATTATCACTTAGGGGTGTACTCACTTTTGTTGCCAGCGGTTTAGACATTAATGGCTGTGTGTTGAGTTTTTTTGAGGGGACAGCAAATTTACACTGTTATACAAGCTGTACACTCACTACTTTACATTGTAGCAAAGTGTCATTTCTTCAGTGTTGTTACATGAAAAGATAGAATAAAATATTTACATAAATGTGAGGGGTGTACTCACTTTTGTGAGATACTGTCAGTAGGTACACAAAGAAAAATTACCAAGAGGTTACCACCACCATCCTAAAAGAACAATTGTCAGAAGTAGCATTGCATTAATACCTTCCTTCTGAAAAATTCAAAAATTCAGAATCTGCCTCTGATGCTTTCTGTCCCAGTGACCTGGAGTAAGTATTTATACAGTGAAACCAGAACTTCACGAAAATATTGGGGTTGATTTACTAAAACTGGAGAGTGCAAAATCTAGTTACAACTGGGCATGGTAACCAATCAACTTCTAACTTCATCTTGTTCAATTAAGCTGTGACAAAAAAACCTGGAAGTTATTTGGTATATGCTGCACCAGATTTTACACTCTTCAGTTTTAGTAAATCATCCCCATTGCTACATGCTGCACTGGGAGGCCATGGTGGTTACTTCTGTGACTAAATGCCAAGATAATTAATCAAGCCATCAATGTTGAACTGGATGATCCTCTTCTTTAGTAAAGGTCCTGTGACAAGGAGAATTATGAAACAGCAGCAGAAGTAATCTTTTCTTGGTTTTTACTCTCCATGCTGTACTTCCAATCTTATATCAGCTTATCTAATTTTAGCTGTTATATTCAGCTAGTGCACAAATGCAGGTAGTAAATAAAATAATAATTTGAAAATGCCAGCTTTTTCCTCTCTAGTAAAGGGTAAAAAAAAACAAAAAACGGATCCTGTTTCTTTTTACAGTGTTTGTGCTGTGCCATTTGGCCCCCTGTAACACCTGAAATACCTGGCTCATCCCGTCTGGCTATACCCTCCCCTCTGTAAACTGACCATGGTTTGCCATGCCTGCTGAGCCCTGACACCGTGGTCAGTTTACGTACCTCCGTCATCTGCAGCTCTCCTCTGCCCTCCTTTGTCCTCCTTCCTCCTCCCCCTTCCCCTCTCCCTGCCTGTCAGCTTGTACAAGTTCCTGCCCCTCCTCTCCTGCTGCTAAAATTACACTTAAATTTTAACACAATCTTCTCTGTTTGCCAATGACAGGTGTCCCAGTGTGTGTGCTTTATAAATAAAATGACATTCTATACCTGATTTCGGAGCACCGCTTGGCGCTCACGTGACTGGCCATCTCTCTCCTCCTCCCCTCCCGACTGACATCAGCGGGGGATTCTCGGCCCCTCCCGCTCTAGCTGTCAAATCGGGAGAGGGGAGAGGCATCCGTACACGTGAGCGCCAAGAGGCACTCTGAAATCAGTGGCTTAACAACCACTTTAACTATGGTTAAAATATTTATATTTACTGTGTTTAAAAAGTATGTAAAACCCACATTTTTTTGGTTTTGTATAGAATGTTGATGGTTAAAACCCCTTTGTCACCAAAACAGGAATAGAAAGGAAATCTTCCAAGTGGGACCCTTGTTCCTGTGACAATTGTCTGAGGGGAGATTTGTCTCACTTTGGAGATACAGTATATTCTTTCACTGCCTGTTGAATCTATTCGATAGAAAGTAGAGGGAAAAACTCCAACAAGGGTGTCAACCATTTCTTAGTCTATATGATAATAATAATAAAAAAGTATTGCTTCCTGTTATATATTAGTCTGCATATCTATGTTTATGGTGGGTAAGTGAGTGCTGAGTGCTTTTGTCAACATCAGGAATTTTATTCTATTGTGTATGGTTTATGGAGAAAGGTTGGTGTGGACTAGAGAATGTGTGCATGTTTCCCAGAAGAGGAGGATTTTTTTCTGGTTGCTGCAATTACTTTATTCTTTATGTGAAAAAAAGTATTCTGTACAATGTATGTATGTATTGTGCAAGTACATCACGGGATACTTTCTTGGGTAGAAAATCTGGTTTCAAAGTGTGGTTGCTTTATCAATCATAAGCTCATAATCTTTTGAGTCAGGAACAAGCTCAGCTTTCAGTTGCAAAAATTATTGTAAGTGAAAATGTGAGACTGTTTCCGAGAACTCTCCAAACTTAATGTTATTGCATCTAGATCTGTTTTCTAGATCAGCAAGTTTGGAGTTGACCCATGGAGATAAGAATTTTGGTCATTGTAATTACTAGGATATTATGAGCTTACATATGTCTCTCATGGTATTTTCAATGTGAGAGACTCTTTGATAAGGATGAGCCGAACACCCCCAGTTCGCACCAGAACTTGCGAACAGGCAAAAAATTCAGATGAACACACTAACACCGTTAAAGTCTATGGGACACAAACATGAAAAATCAAAAGTGTTCTATTTGAGCAGTGCAAGAATCACAGAGTAGGGATGGGCGAACGGTTCGGCCCGAGCATAAGTTCGGGCTGAACTTTGGTTGTTCGGACATTCGGCGAACAACAAACATGCCTTGTTCGCGGAAAATTCGAAAGCCGCGGAACCCAGTTAAAGTCTATGGGACACTAACATGAAAAACCAAAAGTGCTAATTTTAAAGGCTTATATGCAAGTTATTGTCATAAAAAGTGTTTGGGACCCGGGTCCTGCCACAGGGGGGACATGTATCAATGCAAAAACAAGTTTTAAAAATGGATGGTTTTTCGGGAGCAGTGATTTTAATAATGCTTAATGTGAAACAATATAAATGAAATATTCCTTTAAATATCGTGCCTGGGGGGTGTCTATAGTATGCCTGTAAAGTGGCGCAGTTTTCCCGTGTTTAGTATAGTACCACAGCAAAATGACATTTCTAAAGGAAAAAAGTAGTTTAAAACTGATCTCGGATGTAATGAATTGCCGGGTCTCACCAATATATATAAAATTCATTGAAAAAAACGGCATGGGTTCCCCCCAGTCCATTACCAGGCCCTTTGGCTCTGGCATGAATATTAAGGGAAACCCCAAAACAAAAATGTAAAAAAAAATTGCGTGGGGGACCCCCCAAAATCCATATCAGGCCCTTCAGGGTTTCCCTTATGGATTTTAAGGGGAACCCTGCGCCAAAATAAAAAAAATGGCATAGGGGCCCCCAAAATCCATACCAGACCCTTATCCGAGCACGCAACCTGGCAGGCCGCAGGAAAAGAGGGGGATCAAGAGACAAGGGCTTCATCCCCCACAATCCTTGCCTGGTGGTTGTGGAAGTCTGCGGGCGGGGGGCTTATCAGAATCTGGATTCTGGATTTAACAAGGGGACCCCCAGATTCTGGCCTCCCCCCCATGTGAATTGGTAACAGCTACATTGTACCCCTACCATTTCGCAAAAAAATGTCAGATATAGTAATGGTAAAATAGTAAAAGAGACAGGAGACACTTTGGGGCAAGTCCTTTATTAAAAAATAAAAAAAATGTCCCACGTTGTTCCATCTCACACCACCCGATGGACCGAAAAAAGAAAAAAAAAGGCAGGGTCGTCCGTTTACGTCACTGAATGGCCCCACCCTGAGCTATATAACAGCTGTCATCAAGAAGAAGCGTCAGTTGGCAGGAGCCTGTTGCAGCTTTTTTCTTTTTTCGGGTCGTCGGGCAGCGTGAGATGGATCTACATCGCGGGACATTTTTATTTTTTTATTTTTTAATAAAGGACTTGTCCCAAAGTGTCTCCTTTCTTTTTTACTATTTTTGACACTTTTTTTGTCAAATGGTAGGGGTAAAATGTACTTGTTACCAATTCACATAGGGGGAGGCCGGGATCTGGGGTCCCCTTGTTAAAGGGGGCTTCCAGATTCCGATAAGCCCCCCACCCGCAGACCCCCACAACCACTGGGCAAGGGTTGTGGGGATGAGGCCCCTGTCCCCATAGAAATGGGGACAAGGTGCTTTCAGGGGCTACTACAAAGAACTCTCCCCATGTTGAGGGCATGTGGCCTGGTATGGTTCAGGATGGGGAGCTCTCTCTCGTCCCCCCTCTTTTCCTGTGGCCTGCCAGGTTGCGTGCTTGGACAAGGGTCTGGTATGGATTTTGGGGGGACCCCACGCAATTTTTGTTTTTTTTAATTTTTGGCACAGGGTTCCCCTTAATATTCATACCAGACCCAAAGGGCCTGGTAATGGTCTGGGGGGAACCCATGCTGTTTTTTCAATGAGTTTTATTTATATTGTGGAGACCCGACAATTCATTACAGCCTCGATCAGTTTTAAATGCCTTTTTTTCATTTAGAAATTCATTTTGCTGTGGTATTGTTCTAAACATGGGAAATCTGCGCCACTTTACAGGCATACTATAGACCCCCCCAGGCACCATATTTAAAGGAATATTTCATTTTTATTGTTTCACTTTAAGCATTATTAAAATCACTGCTTCCGAAAAAACTTTAGTTTTTAAAACTTTTTTTTTGCTTTGCCACATGTCCCCTGGGGCAGGACCTGGGTCCCCAAACACTTTTTATGACAATAACTTGCATATAAGCCTTTAAAATGAGCACTCTTGGTTTTTCATGTTAGTGTCCCATAGACTTTAATGGGGTTCCGCGGCTTTCGAATTTGCCGCGAACACCGCATAATGTTTGTTGTTCGCCGAACGTCCGAATAACCAAATTTCGGCCCTAACTTATGCTCAGCCAAACCGTTCGCCCATCCCTACTCTGTGATTCTTGCACTGTGGTGTCATTATCATGTTGGACATATCAAAATGAAGGGAAATCAGTTTGTCAGTTTCTGCAGACTGGATCATGGATTTCCTCTGTTTGGCATGATGGGGTGTTTTAGTTGAGTGAACAAGCACTGATAGTGTAGTGAGAGAGGTCTCGAGGTAATTGCTCCATTTCTATACAGGCAGAGGCAGTAGTGTGACTTGGAGCCTTTTTATTCAGTGACCATCCTGGATGCTATCCGGCCATGCCCCTAGATCTTAGGTTAACATCCTACCTAGGTCACTATGTGCATTGGGTTTTTTATGCTCTTCCTGTATATGGGGGAAATATCCCTCAAAAGAGCACTTTTGAGTTATCTGGCTTGCTCCCTATTTTAGTGTATTATTGTGGGATTGGAATATAGTTTGTGAACTTCTTCAGGGGAAAGGAATTGTAAATGATTACAAACCTACTTTGTCACTCTTATTAATATCTTGTAATCCAATCCTCATCAGCTCTTCTCTACCTTTAACGCTCTGCTTTGTCCTCCACCCACTAACTTACTCACTGCCCAAGAGATTGCCAGTCACTTTTGTGAGGATGCCTCCACTATACAGATAGGGGAACCCCGTGCCAAAATTTAAAAAAAATGCGTGGGGGTCCCCCCAAATTCCATACCAAGCCCGTCAGGTCTGGTATGGATATTAAGGGGAACCCTGCACCAAAATTAAAAAAAAAATGGTGTAGGGGTCCCTCTCAAAATCCATACCAGACCCTTCAGGTCTGGTATGGATTTTAAGGGGAACCCTGCGCCAAAATAAAAAAATTACGTGGGGGTCCCCCCAAAAATCCCAGACCATTATCCCAGCACGCAAACTGGCAGGCCGCAGGAAAAGAGGGGGGGTGAGAGAGCGCCCCCCCTGAACTGTACCAGGCCACATGCCCTTAACATGGGAAGGATGTCCCCATGTTGATGGAGACAAGGGCCTCATCCCCACAACCCTTGCCCGGTGGTTGTGGGGGTCTGCAGGCAGGGGGCTTATCGGAATCGTGAAGCCCCCTTTAATAAGGGGACCCCCAGATCCCGGCCCTCCCCCCTGTGTGAAATGGTAAGGGGGTACAGGTACCCCTACCATTTCACAAAAAAAGTGCCAAAAATGTTAAAAAAGACAATAGCAGGCTTTTGACAATTCCTTTATTAATGTCTTCATCTTTCCCCACTCCTTCTGGTCTTCCTTCGATTTTCTTCTTCTTCCTCCATCTTGTTCTTCCCCCGCTTCTTCCTCTATCTTCCGTTACGTAAATGGGTGACCCCGCCCCCTCTGACACCATGGGGGAAGCCATAGGGAAGTCCCTATGCTTCAGAGGGGGGCGGGGTCACCGGGTTGCCCCATCCTCAGTTATATAAAAGCTGTCACAAGAACAGAAGAGTCACACAGCGGGAGCCCCCCACTGAGGCGGATCGTCCGGAGGAAGAAGCAGGGAAGAAGAAGCCGGAGGAAGATGCCGGAGGAAGATGCCGGAGGAGAAGACCAGAGGAAGAAGCAGAGGACCGGAGGAAGAAGCGAGGAAGAACAAGATGAACGAAGAAGAAGAAAACCGAAGGAAGACCAGAAGAAGCAGGGAAGAAGAAGCCGAAGGAAGATGCCAGAGGAAGATGCCGGAGGAGAAGACCAGAGGAAGAAGCAGAGGACCGGAGAAAGAAGCGTGGAAGAACAAGATGACGGAAGAAGAAGAGAACCGAAGGAAGACCAGAAGAAGCGGGGAAAGAAGAAGACATTAATAAAGGAATTGTCAAAAACCGGCTATTGTCTTTTTTAACATTTTTAACACTTTTTTTGTGAAACGGTAGGGGTACTTATACCCCATTACCAATTCACAATGGGGGTGGCCGGGATCTGCGGGTCCCCTTGTTAAAGGGGGCTTCCAGATTCCGATAAGCCCCCTGCCCGCAGACCCCACAACCATTGGGCAAGGGTTGTGGGGATGAGGCCCTTGTCCCCATCAACATGGGGACATCCTCCCCATGTTAAGGGCTTGTGGCCTGGTATGGTTCAGGAGGGGGGCGCAGCCTGCCAGAATGCGTGCTCATATAAGGGTCTGGTATGGATTTTTGGGGGGACCCCCACGCCATTTTTTTAAAAGCTTTTAATTTTGGCATTGGGTTCCCCTTAATATCCATACTAGACCTGAAGGGCCTGGTATGGAATTTGGGGGGACCCCCCATGCATTTTTTTTTTTTACATTTTGGTTCGGGGTTCCCCTTAATATTCATACCAGACCCAAAGGGCCTGGTAATTGGACTGCGGGGGAATCCCGTGCCGGTTTTATCAATGAACTTTTATGTGTATTGCCGGGACTGACAATTCATTATAGCCGCGAGTACTTTTAAATGATTTTTTTCCTTTAGAAAGGTCATTGTTCTAAACACGGGAAACATGCGCCACTTTACAGGCATACTATAGACACCCTCCAGGTAGAGGTCTTCTCCTCTACTCTTCCTCTTTATGTAGGGGTCCCCCAAGGATTAGTTCTTGGACTCCTTCTCTTCTCTATCTCCACCTCCTCCCTTGGTCACTTGATAACTTCCCAGGGCTTCCAATACCACCTCTATACTGATGACTAGGGATGAGCTTCGAGTTCGAGTCGGACTCATGTTCGACTCGAACATCGGCTGTTCACCAGTTCACCAAACAGCGAACAATTTGGGGTGTTCGCGGCAAATTCGAAAGCCGCGGAACACCCTTTAAAAGTCTATGGGAGAAATCAAAAGTGCTAATTTTAAAGGCTTATATGCATGGTATTGTCATAAAAAGTGTTAGGGGACCTGGGTCCTGCCCCAGGGGACAAGGATCAATACAAAAAAAGTTTTAAAAATGGCAGTTTTTTCGGGAGCAGTGATTTTAATAATGCTTAAAGTGAAATAATAAAAGTGTAATATTCCTTTAAATTTCTTCCCTGGGGGGTGTCCATAGTATGCCTGTAAAGGGGCGCATGTTTCCCGTGTTTAGAACAGTCTGACAGCAAAATGACATTTCAAAGGAAAAAAAGTCATTTAAAACTACTCGCGGCTATTAACGAATTGCCGGTCCGACAATACCCATAAAAGTTCATTGATAAAAACAGCATGGGAATTCCCCACAGGGGAACCCCGAACCATAATTAAAAAAAAATGACATGGTGGTCCCTCTAAATTCCATACCAGGCCCTTCAGGTCTGGTATGAATATTAAGGGGAACCCGGGCCAAAATTAAAAAAAAACATGACGTGGGGTCCCCCTCAAAATCTATACCAGACCCTTCAGGTCTGGTATGGATTTTAAGGGGAACCCCGCGCCAAAATAAAAAAAAAATGGCGTGGGGTCCCCCCAAAAATCCATACCAGACACTTATCCGAGCACGCAACCTGGCAGGCTGCAGGAAAAGAGGGTGGACGAGAGAACAGCCCCCCTCCTGAACCGTACCAGGCCACATGCCCTCAACATTGGGAGGGTGCTTTGGGGTAGCCCCCCAAAACACCTTGTCCCCATGTTGATGGGGACAAGGGCCTCATCCCCACAACCCTTGCCCTGTGGTTGTGGGGGTCTGCGGGCGGGGGGCTTATCGGAATCTGGAAGCCCCCTTTAACAAGGGGACCCCCAGATCCCGGCCCTCCCCCCTGTGTGAAATGGTAAGGGGGTACAAAAGTACCCCTACCATTTCACAAAAAAACTGTCAAAAATGTTAAAAATGACAAGAGAGAGTTTTTGACAATTCCTTTATTTAAATGCTTCTTCTTTCTTCTATCTTCTATCTTCTATTTTCCTTCGGTTTCTTCCTCCATCTTCTTCTTCTGGTTCTTCTGGTTCTGCCTCCGGTGTTCTCGTCTGGCATCTTCCTCCGCTGCGTCTTCTTCCCTTCTTCTCCTCAGGCCGCTCCGCATCCATGATGGCATGAAGGGAGGCTCCCACTGTGTGACGCTTCTCCTCTTCTGAGGGTTCTTAAATAATGGGGGGTGGAGCCACCTGGTGACCCCGCCCCCCCTCTGACGCACGGGGACTTCCCTGTGGCATTCCGCGTGATGTCAGAAGGGGGCGGGGTTACGTAACGGGTGACCCCGCCCCCTCTGACATCATGGGGAATGCCACAGGGAAGTCCCCGTCAAGTCCCGTGCGTCAGAGGGGGGCGGGGTCACCGGGTGGCCCCCCCCATTATTTAAGAATTGTCAGAAGAGGAGAAGCATCACACAGCGGGAGGATCCCTCCCTGCCATCATGGATGCGGAGCGGCCTGAGGAGAAGAAGGGAAGAAGACACCGGCGCCACGGAGGAAGATGCCGGACAAGAACACCGGAGGAAGAACCAGAAGAACCAGAAGAAGAAGAAGATGGAGGAATAAACCGAAGGAAGATAGAAGATAGAGGATAGAAGAAAGAAGATAGAAGAAAGAAGCATTTAAATAAAGGAATTGTCAAAAACTGTCTCTTGTCATTTTAAACACTTTTGACAGTTTTTTTGTGAAATGGTGGGGGTACTTTTGTACCCCCTTACCATTTCACACGGGGAGCGGGATCTGGGGGTCCCCTTGTTAAAGGGGGCTTCCAGATTCCGATAAGCCCCCCGCCCGCAGACCCCAACAACCACCGGGCAAGGGTTGTGGGGATGAGGCCCTTGTCTCCATCAACATGGGGACAAGGTGTTTTGAGGGGGCTACCCCAAAGCACCCTCCCAATGTTGAGAGCATGTGGCCTGGTATGGTTCAGGAGGGGGGCCGCTCTCTCGTCCCCCCCCTTTTCCTGCGGCCTGCCAGGTTGCGTGCTCGGATAAGGGTCTGGTATAGATTTTGAGGGGGACCCCACGCCATTTTTTTTTATTTTGGCCGGGGTTCCCCTTAATATCCATACCAGACCTGAAGGGCCTGGTATGGAATTTAGGGGGACCTCCATGTCATTTTTTTTTTATTTTGGTCCCGGGTCCCCAAACACTTTTTATGACAATAACTTGCATATAAGCCTTTAAAATGAGCACTTTTGATTATTTATGTTCATGTCCCATAGACTTTAACGGTGTTCGCGTGTTCGAACAAATTTTTTGCCTGTTCGCAAGTTCTGGTGCAAACCAAACAGGGGGGTGTTCGGCTCATCCCTACTGATGACACCCAAATCTATCTCTCTACTCCCCTCACCTCATCCCTTTAGTCTCCTCTCACATTACTAACTTACTAACTGACATTTCAACATGGATGTCACATCACTTCCTTAAACAAAATCTCTCTATAACCAAACTGATAATATTACCCCCCCTCGCCCGTGCCCCCCTCCATGACGTTTCCATCAAGATCAATAATGCCACTATCAGTCCCTCCCCTCATGCCAGGGTACTAGGTGGAACCCTAGACTCTGGCCTGTCCTTTCAGCCCCAAATCCAATCACTGTCAAAAGCTTGTAGACTTCACCTCTTTAACATCTCTAAAATTTGTCTCATTTTAACTAATGAAACCATCAAGCTACTCACTCACTTCATTGTTTTCTCTCGCCTTGACTATTGCAACTCCCTTCTCACAGGCCTACCTCCTCTTCAGTCTATCATAAATGCTGCTGCCAGACTCATCTACTTTACCAACCCCTCAGTGCCCACCACCCCTCTCTTCCATTCCCTCCACTGGCTTCCAATTGCCCAGCGAATTGAATTAAAAATACTAACAACATACAAAGCCATTCCCAACTCTGCCCCGAGCTACATCACCAATCTTGTCTTCAAATATCACCCAAACCATCACCTGTGCTCCTCCCAAGGCCTCCTGCTCTCAAGCTCCTTTGTCTCCTCCTCCCATGCTCGTCTCCATGACTTCTCCAGAGCATATCCCCATCTCTGGAATTCTCTACCTCAATCTGTCCGGCTATCTCCTACTCTAGCTGCCTTTAGGCGATCCCTGAAAACTCATCTTTTCAGTGAAGCCTATCACACTGAAATGTTATCACTTCCATCAGCTCATCTCCCCCACTTATAACCTTTTGTACCACTTGCCCCACCCTACTAGATTGTAAGCTCTTATGAGCAGGGTATTCTCAACCCTCTTGTATGTTATTGTATTGTAACTGTACTGTCTCCCTTTATATTGTAAAGCGCTGTGCAAACTGTTGGCACTATATAAATCCCGTATAATAATAATAATAATGATGATTGCACTTTGTAAAGTTCTCTATAATATACTGGCACTATATAAATAATGCAAATACATATTTAATAAACATCATACTGTATTATGTTTGTAAATTCATGACATTTAGCATTTTAATGTGTATTGTTAAGTTTATTACAGAGCAAGCAAAGCTTTTTTTGTAGCCGACTTGAGTATTTTCAAAAGGATTACTAAGTAAAACATAAAGCGTATAATAGTAAAATATTTCACTGTCATAAACCTTTCAATACCACAGTTTATTAAATCTGCTCAGTATAAACAAAGCACTTTGGGCAAGAAACTAACTTCAGTCTTCTGCCTCATAAGATTTATGGTTGATTTATGAATAACTACTGTATTCAGAGCTGTAAACTAATGCAGTAGAGCTTTTAAAAACAAAAAGAATGTCACACTAAAAATGCATTTCACTGATACAAGTAAAGACAAAATATATCTCAATCCACTGTTCCATATCCTTTGACACATGTGCATTGAAGTTTATTTAGTAACTTTGCTACCTCCGCTGCTCTTGCTGTGCTGTTAAAATTAGTGCAGCATATGTGACATTTTTTATATTCGCTGATTTGGGGCTAGTGAACTATTTACTGCATTTATAAGGCACATCCAGTGGAAAGATTTATCAACACATTTAATGGAAAGATTCAGCTGCACATTTGCCACATGTTACAACATCAACCAGCAGTTCTTCAGTGGGAAATTATGGGTACTGTACCACTCTATCATGTGAAGAATGTTGGAAGTGCAATTGGAAGTGCAAACAACTGTAACCATGTGGCCATTTATATTGAAAAAAGCAATAATAAAAATAATAATAATAATAATAGTATTAATTTGGCACTCCATATTGATGACACTCTGGTATTTTTATAATTTGTGAATGGATGTTGTTGATTTGTCTCAATAGTTTTTATTGAGTTTTTTTTAAAAGTATGGTGAAACAAAGGTAGAAGTCATACAATTTGTGTTAGTATAGATATTTTTTGCAGCTACATTAAAGGCTCTTCTAATAAACATATCGGTTCTAACAAAGGCAATGGTTTCAGCTAACATCATAGGTTAAAAGAAAAGGTGACTTTGCCACATGGGGAATATTAGGAGGTTTTCTTTGTGTGTTTGTTGGGCATATATAGGGGAGGGGATCAACTAAAAAGTTGTGTCAGTGGAGTTATCATCCCTATAGTAGATATATTGCAACAAAAGGTAGGTAGTAGGATTTTAAATACCCCTCCAGTGATCACACAAGTACATTTATGTAAGAAAAAATAGGTAAAAAATCTTTATTTGAACAATAAAATATTAAATACGCATGTCAAATTGTGATGGCTTGCATACTGAGACCGGCAAAACATTATCCACTACAAACGTGTATAGCTGTTTGTCAAGATGAGGAACTAGGGTCAATGCATTTTGCAGAAATGACCACCTCTTCAGGACCTCTTAAATGAACATGATCACACAGGCATTGAACAACTACTTCCTAACTGTATAGTAGATCTGTTACCCCACATAGTTGCCGACATCTAGAAAAGTGTGATGGGTAAAGAGTTTATCAGGGATGTAGCCTGCCTACTGTCTGGGTGCCATAGAAAGAAAAGGCACTTCATTGCATGCATTGAATCCCAAAATTATAGCACATTTGCTGCAATAACCAACAGATCATAATCATATAACAATGGTTAACCTGCAAAATCAATATCAATACAATATGAAAAATATATGATACTTAAAATAGACGAGATAAAAAAAACTAATCAAGAATTACTAAACTATTCTAAACTGATCAAACCACAGAATTACTAGACTTGGTATAAATAATTAAGCCATTTTTTTAAATGCCAAAATGTATTATATTTTCAAGATAAATGAAAATTTCTAAGGACAGACAATCAGGCTGTAAGCCAAATCAGAATCCTCCAAATTCAGGGTAGTTTTAAGGATTTGCAGAGGATTTGCTGCACATTCACCACAGTTCCTCCAAAAACCATACAGTACTCCTATCAATTAACATTTACCAATATTTCTTGTGTGATTTTATTGTGTGATTGACAGCAGCAGATATTCAAGAACAAACTCAAGAGAGCAAACTGCAGCAACCAATAACACACAATTGAATTCAGTTTATTGTCACCTGATCAATATAGTTTGGTTTCTAAGGGTTCCTGCACGTTAGGAGTACATTTAATATTTTTAAATGTGATTTTTCATTTAATTTTAGTCAAGGTGCCTGATTTATTTGTAATACCAATTGACTTTGACCTATAAGTGTAACAACACAAACAAAATAATATGACATAGATATACACAGATACAGTTAAATTACAACACTTTTACAACGCTGTTTACAAATCTGTGCTAAAATCAGCATGTGCTGACAGCATCAAAGATACACACAAAAGGCATGCAGTGTAAGAAAATATGTTTCATTTCACAGTTTCACAAATAATGAGTTCCTACGCCTGTTACTGTTCACATAACTCAACAGGGGCTATAGAACAAAGGTACACACACAGAGTGCAAGATAGGAACATTTTAAAGAAGTGTTTAGAAAAGCCACCTAGCAAAACAACAATATAATGCAACAAATAAAAAAACTTAAAGTGATCTTATCAGGTCCTAAAAATTGTCTAAAAATAAGAATGCTGCCAAACTGCAGTCAACATCTGTGTTATTCTTCAAAAATGTATTTGCTCCTGGAGGACTCTTGGATTTGGTGTATGCTGTACAAAGGGCCTCGACCTCTGTCCATGTCACCATTATGCTCCATCCCTGCTAGAACTCTACCTTTGGAATGTGCAATTGTGAAACAGGCCTTAGCTGCAGGAGGGGGTGAGAGGAGGGTAGTCATCATTATGCCCCAACCCCTTTAAAAGCTAATTTTGGGATGTGAACCTGAACCTGAACACTAGGCAACTCAAGAATATCAAATGGTGGACCACTACAAGTCCAGGAAACTTTACATCTGTTTGGCCTTGTTTACATGGACAATGATGCCCATATAGCGTGAAGAAGACATTTTTTTCTTATAGGCGCTGTGTGCAGTCAGCCCTTTGCAGTCTTATAGGATGTGTGACTGCATGGACACATCTGCTTGTTCTAATGTGACAGGCATGCAGGTGTGGGTGGGCAGCCCCAAGCGCAGACCGTGCATTTGAGGGAGCACACCTGCACCTACCTGCTTCGCACATCTGGATGAGTAGCTGTGTCTGTGCAGTAGCATGTAATATAAGGCTTCAATGGGCTGCCTGCAGGCAGCACCTGGAAGGTACAGATGCTGCAAAAAATATCCCTTTTGCGCTATATAGGCATTATCACCCCCATTGTCCCCTGCACTCTGTGGGTTTGCATTTCTGATCCCTGCACTCTGCATGTTATGCATTCTTATTGTAGAGCAGAGTAGGCCCAGGTTTTATTTAACCACACCCCTTTAAACCCTTCTCATTGTTAGCAAAACTTGGCCACACCGGCAATTCAGAGCAGTTTGCTATGCAAGCTGCTTTTAGCCCCTTCTGTCCCATGTCCACTGAGGGGTACAATTTATAGAAATGAGCTCCCAAGGGGTAAGCACCACTGAGCTATATTAAGCCACACCTTTGGTTTGCAGTGGAGGCAGATTTAGCACCAGGAGGGGCTTAATCTCAGGTTTCAATGTTTTACTATGTACAACCTGGATTTAGGATCCATGGGGTTCCACAGAGAAACAAAGATTCATTTGAAGAGTCATGAAGGAACTTGCAGGCAGTAAAGGTGCTTATACTATTCCACAGTTTTTACTCTGAAAATTTAGTGGTTTAATTCACTTTAAAATTGTTCTCAATGTGAGGATATGCTACTTTAAGAGTGAGCGTCTAGAAATATTATTTGTTGTTAAGCAGTACCCTAAAAAAATGTATACCCTTTGTCTGGATTTCTGGCTGCAAAATTGCATTTCACTTCCTGGCAAATGAGGGTGCATAAGCACTTCTGTACTTACAGCCTCATAGCTGTATATCTGCAACATGAGTTCTCAGGCACTGCTGCCTCTGAATGTTAGTCTTTTCAGATTTTGAGTAAGGTCTAGTGATTTCCATGCTGTGCTGCTCTTTGTTCCCCTTGATTCAAGCTCTGACATGGGAATCAAAGCCCTGTCAGTACCAAGATGACTTCCCTACACAGAGACACAGAACAGTAATGCCGCGTACACACGGTCAGACTTTTCGTCTACAAAAGTCAGACAGCCTGTCCGACAGACTTTCGACGGACTTTTGTCGGACTTTTGGCGGACTTGCAGCAGACTTTCTTACGAACGGACTTGCCTACATACGATCACACAAAAGTCAGACGGATTCGTATGTGATGACGTACACCGGACTAAAATAAGGAAGTTGATAGCCAGTAGCCAATTGCTGCCCTAGCGTGGGTTTTTGTCCGTCGGACTAGCACACAGACGAGCGGATTTCTGGGTCCGGCGTAGTTACGACGTAAAGATTTGAAGCATGTTTCAAATCTAAAGTCCGTCAGATTTGAGGCTGGAAAAGTCCGCTGAAAGTCCAGGGAAGCCCACACACGATGGGATTGTCAGCCAGCTTTAGTCCGTCGGCGTCCGTCGGACTTTTGTAGATGAAAAGTCCGACCGCATGTACGCGGCATTAGCCAGTAATGAACACATATCAGCTGCAGGGAGACCACAGTACTTCTGACTAATCCTTTTTCTCACTCCCTTTATTTGGGGGGCATAGCCTTTACATTTCAGTACTTCTTTAATACTGCAAAGTAAAAATAAATAAGTATAGCTGTAGGATTAAATTAATTGTGTCTGTTTCCCCACACCAGGGCTGGGACAAGGGGTGGGCAGGAAGGAGGGCTGCCCTGGGCACTGTAGTTTCATGTGAGGATGGAGGGGTGGGGTGCTTCAACGGGATCGAGGGTGGGAGGATTTGTGTTGGGAGGGGCAATTTGGGGGGCACCGGGGGGGGTCAAGATTTTTTAGGAGTGGTGATTTAGGGGGATTTGTTTTGGGTGGGAAGATGGTGGAAGAGGATTTGTGCCAGGTGGGGGGATTGGGGGAGGGGGGGTTGTGCTAGATGAGGTGATATGATGAAGGAGGCAGATTTCTGCTAGGAGGGGACATTTTTGTTTGGGTAGGGATTTGTGCTAGGAGGGGTAATATAGGGGGTGGATGGGTGGATTTGTGCTAGGAGGGGGGCCTTGGAGTGGGGAGAAGGCATGTGTACTCGGGGGAAATTTGAGGGGTAGAGGATTTGTGCTAGGAGGGGAGACTTATTTTGCGGAGAGGCATTTGTTGGGGGGATTTGGGGGATGGGGGGGCAAAGATTTATACTGGGAAGGGGGATTTCAGCAGGGGGTCAGATTTGTACTGGGAGGAGGGGGCATTTATGCTTAGGAGGTAAGCATGCAGGTTAGTGCTCAATTTTTTTTCGGGGGGGGGTTTGCTGACACAATGCTCATACATATTGAGGGGGGGGCGCAGTTTGGCATGTTGGCCCTGGGCTCATCAGTGCTTGCTTTCTTTATATGGCAAATCAAGGCTTTAAAAACATTTTTAAGCCCTGCTTTCACACAGTTGGCGTCATCTGATTTGCTAAGATACAATACAAATTAGCAATGGATAATTAGAAAAAACTTTCTTAAAATTCTGTACCAACACAGAATCTCACTATGAATTGGAATACCATATTCTATATGGCTCTGTTAGCTAATCCTATATACAATCTTATGCAATCTTTTTTCTATCATTTGCATTATACTGCATGAAAATAATCTTTGTACTGCTCAAGGCAAAGTAGAAGGCCCTCCTGAGGGATATCATTCCTCAGTGTATGAAAGATTATTTTCTAATTACTGCTCCCTGTCTTGACGCACTGACATATAGATTCTTGTCTAGGATTTTTTACTTTTAACTTTTTACCTTATGTATCGATAATAGTTGCATATCCATATTAAATGTACTATATATGTCTTCTGAAATAATTATGTTTTTATGAAATAGTGCCATAATATAACTGTGTTGTAACTAAAATGTTTGTATTCTTCTTGTCATACTGCACTTTTAAAACAAACATAGAAGCGCTTAGTAGCACTTAGAAACACTTAGTAATTAACGGCAATATAGACAGAACATGCTAATGGAAATTCAAGTAAGGAAAATTGGAGGCATTAGCGATAGCAGCCAATCAGATTCCAATTGGCACGTTTTGAGTACAGTATTTTAAAGCAAAATGAGTGTAATGGTTTTACCACTTTCATTAGATTGCTATTTTCTCAGGGAAATCACACACAAAATACACAAGAAATTGAAAACAAAGAAGTTAAACCTAGATCTTCAGATCTACAGTAACAAAACTGGTATCTAATACGGCTAATTTCAGACAATCAATCCTGTTTGCTGGAAACAACTTACCAGCGTCAGGATCACCAAAAGATTATTTACCTTTTATGCAATAACCAGCAAGATTTTGAGGCATGCCATTAAGGGAGTGACTTTATTAAGGGAAGTAATTCTCTCACCTGGGTGATTCTACTGCTAACATCGTGTCACCAGCTGCCTTCAGAATCATTAAAGATATTAGGAAATATGCCTATGAATATGTTTTGAAAAATGATCTAAAAATTGCTAGTGGTGTATGAATCACTGGACTGGCTAAATGGCTTACATATGCTTTCAGGACAGTGGGTTGTGTGTGTTATACATGTTACATCAGCGTTGATTAGGAATGAGGTTTGGGTTTGCAGGAAATTTTCAGTTTTGCCAGTTTGCCCAAACCACAAACGTATGGGATTGTTCATCTGAGTGTCAAAAGCGAACCTGAACAGTTTGATGGATGAACTATGGTCACATGACAGAGTATGGCCAAAAATGTGACTTGGAAAATAAGCCTGTCCCTTCCCTATATAAGTCAGCTGTCCTTTAACGCTTTGTGAGTATGTGTTAGAGTAGTGAAGGATAGCTGACAGTTCTGGGAGAGATAGTGCTATTGTGCAGTGCTATTGTACTAAATATAGAGCTATACAGTGTTAATTACAGTGCTGTGTATTGTCACTGCTACATTACGGTGAATTGTAGTGGCGTAGGTTACACAAAGTGAAGTGTATCTCCCCAAACCCGTATTCACTGTACTGTTCAGTCCTTCCATTACTGTGAATTACATTGAAGTATGTATCATCCATTGTGTTCACAGTGAATAGACCCAACAATCCTTTGTTAGAACTACTTTTTTTCTCAGTGTCAACAGCAACTTTTGTTGCTTTTTAGCTGCTGCTGATCCCCCCTTTCTGATGTTTTTATTGGTTTTATTTATTTATTTTTCACTTTATTTTAACAAATAAAATGTTTTGGTATTATTTTGTTTTAGGGTTGTTGTTTTGGAGTTAGTTTGATAGCTTCTTCTTCTTTTTTTTTTTTTGAAGGAGGTATATTCTATTTGAATATCATAACATATTTTGATAAGGTCTTTTAATTATTTTTCAGCATCATGAGCTTATTGATGACACAGGCACTGCCCACTGCTAGAAGAAGCAGATCACTGCGCACTATTGAAATCTACTTGACTTTGCAATTAAGCAGTAAAGCATTACATCCTCAATCCCTCTATTGCCATAGCTACTAATAAAATTATGATGTTCCTGCAACTTCAGCCTACTGCAAAATGAGCTCAAGCAGTGAGAAAAATGGGAATGATGCCATCCAGGGGCAGATTTCAGAATAGTGATGAAAGCAGCCACCCTATTCCAGTGGATGGCACTGCTATATGGATATAGGCGACTGGAATCCTTGGATTCACACCACAGGGCTCAGTAAAGCAACACAGTGTTGCAGCCTCTGCTTGTAATGTATGAAGCGTGGTAAAACTACCAGTCATTTTGGCCCTAGATGCATAAGGAAACACATGCCTGTGCACGAAAATGTTTGTTGGGAAAAGCAAAAGTCAGTACCTAAAGGCCCACATTCCTCTTCCATATTGTTCCCTTTCCACCCCTTCCACCACTACACAAGAATCTACCTCTGTATTCGCAGCTACACCTGTGGCTTCAAGTGATAGAGATGCAATTCTGACAAGGGGTTTGGAAACACAGCTTTTGGCACATTAAGGGGTGGAGAGGAACAACATGGGATCATGCTTAGTAGGGCCAAGCATAGGCTTCAACTGTGCTCAAAGTCCACTAATCCCATCTTGCTGCATTCAGTTATATCCTTGGCTAGGCAGGTGTCTCTTCATTCCTGCTGGAGCAGAAGAAAACATATGCGCTAAATCGCATCTCAGTGTTTCAATGCGAGCTAGGCAAAAATGCTGCCTTTACAGCTTCTCCCATTCCAGTTAGTGGAGTCTGCCCCTTCAAAGAATTTGTGCCCTGTGCTCTAACACATTGCAGATTCCTAGTCACCTAAGGGAGGTAATGTCTCCTTTTCACTGGAGCATGCAATCAGCAGAAGAGTCCACATGACAAAAGAGAAGTGTTCCAGCAAGTATGGGTAGAGATGTTAAATTTTCTTTATGGCTCAATGTGCTAGCAACTGGGAAATTTGAACCACTGTATCATGTTCTGCAACTAGGTGATAGTGACAGCTCAGTAACTTCTAGTCCTCCTCTTCATTGGCCCTAGAGATATTTGTTGCATTGTTTTTTTGAAATGCATTCCCACAGCCTGATTTATATTTATATTTCAAATGGAAATAATATATATAACCATATAGTGCCTGCTTTCCTCCATTTGTACCTCAAGATAGTGCTCTGGTTGCACCACACATGCGTGAGTGCTATGACGCGGTGACATCATTACAGACATGCGTGATGACATTGCTTGATGGTGTCATTACATGTGCTTGCATGATGACATCATCACATTAGCGGCATGGCAGCCATTTTCATTGTTAATGTTATAAATAGAGGAGATCATCCAGTGGAAGCCATATTTACCATGTGCTTTTTTGATTTATTTGGTTTTATTTGATGCACACTTAGATTCTCAATTTTAATTAGCTCCTCTTTAATTGAGCCAAACATGTTGAGTTTGTTTTTGCACCTTATTATTTCTTTTATTTGGGGGACACACATGATTCAGTAGGACGGTGATCGATAATTCTAATATTACCTCTGGTTAGTGGCAGAGATTACCCTGAGAGGTTTCAGTCACTTTTACCTCTGGGGGCTTTGTTGATGTTTTTTTATTACAGTGGAGGGAACTGAAAGGGCTGCTATATTGTCTATATTAGTAGTCATCTAACCTCACTGCTTATTTGCATGTGCTTCCCCTGAAGTGTTTCTGATATACTGTATATTTCTTTGGGGCTAGCCGACTAGTGGTGTGAATATTGTAATCATTGCCACATTGACTAGTGAGTCCAATTTTTGCAAATAAACACTGTAGAGGGGAGACTACTTTATTCAAAGTCAAGAGGTACTTTTTTGTGGTGCCCTAATTATGCCATATGGGGGATTTTTTATCTATGCGAGTGTAGGGCTATCACATATACTGTATATATTGTTTTTCCTGCTTGTGACATGGCTTAGGCTGAACCTCCTGCTCCACAATACCACAATTCTGGCCAGTAGAAATTGTGACATATATTTTCTCTCCTAGTCCACTTTTGGAGGGTTATGACTGTTGGTCCCAGTATTTGAAAAATAACACACACCACAATCCTGCCATTTATTAAAATCCTAATAAACATTAGGTTTATGATCCTCCGGTGGCTTTTGGTGTGTGGGTGTAGGCACCCCTGTTTCTCATTTAAGTTTATGTGCATGCCATACTAAAGGGAGTTAAATACATCAGGCATTAGTTCAAGTAAAATAAATAAATAAATAAATAGATCTGTGATTTAGATAATGTGGTCTGCAAGAAAATTTTACAATGATGTGAATGAATGCTGTGTGTGGTTTATTATTACAATTTTGTGTTATTCAAGAAATGTGAATTACAATTGTAAACATTTAAGCCCACAAGATGTGGATGCGGATTAGCAATGGAAAAACTGTGGGAATATTATGTATGCTGTATGCAGCATGTTACTTCTACTGTAATCCTAAAAAAATACATTTAAAATGATTTTGTTGCAAATTTGTTGAAATTGGGATGTTGTTTTGACAATAGGGCCCAACAAAATGGAAGAATAATTACCTATACAGTGAGAACATTATCTCGTACTTTATATAGTGGGATATACTCTGTTGTATATGTTTGGCCTGAACAATTATATGTTTTTGTCATGCCTCAAATACAGATGAAATGCTGTCTGTCTATGTAGTAACGTTTATTCCTTTTTCTTTGTCATATGTTCTGTGCTATATGTCTGTCTCTGAAATATGGCTTTCTTCATAACAATTGCCTTGACTCTGGATTGTTGGATGTTTTTTGAGTTATTTTTGTACACTCTCTGTTGATATTTATTAAACTCCGTAGCAGTGTTGTCAATCTACAAGATTGAAATTTACTGACACGACACCCAAAATTTACTGACACAGTCAAGTTTTTACTGGCATATCCAAAAGTTACAAAATGACAGTTTTAAGTGCAAGTTTCAGTATTTAGGATACAAACAAGTACAATATACAATTAGCAAAGTGATTTAAGGTAGATATTAAGGCAAAAACATTTTTCTTATTTTATTTTCAATATAGTAATTAAGTAGCTCATCAAGGAGGGCAAGAAATTAGAATGGGTGGCACACACACATGAAATTGACTCTCACAGTGACACTGACAGCAGTGTGCAGCAGCACAGGTGATGATGGCACCTCACCAACATGACACCTCCCCACAGTGACTCTCTCTTTCCATGCCAGGTGGTCCCTTCAGTCCACTCCCGGCTTGTCTTTCTCCCGTTCTGCAGACCTGCACATGAGGTTCCAGTTGCTCCATTCCCTTGCACTATGACTTCATGCGACACACTGCCGGCACAGTCCGAACACACTGTAGCAGGCCCTGGGATGGTTTCAGCCAAGTCACAGTCATATTTTTTACTGGCAGTGGCAACCTTTTTCTTTCACTGGCATTTACTGGCAGGAGAAAAGTGACAATTTTTTACTGGTTGCCAGTAAAAATACTGGCGGTTGGCAACACTGCTCTGTAGATGATACAGTCTTAAAGTGATACTAAAGACTTTTTTTTTTTTTTTATTATTTATCTTTTTCTCCTCTTGAAACTTTTGCTGCCACCATGACTAACTACTGTGGGAATGCCTTTGACAGCCTCATGGACCAAATCCAAAGTTCCCAAAATGTTGCCAGTGGTGGTTTATCGATGGATCAATTTTTCTTGAGGCATGCTTGAGAAGAAATAGAGACTTTTTTGGAACAAATGGTATTTTGCCAAGTAAACTGAAGATAATATCTCCCCATGGGGTTTGAGGATACAAATTTTCCCCACTATTACCCAATTGGAACCTAAGTTCAAATTGGAATAGGAAGACAATCTCCAGCTATGTTCCATGAAGATGATGAAACTACTCTGCAAACATTACACCACTGTTTTAACATCATTAGACAAAGAGATTGAGAAACTATATGAGGATAATCAATCGATTATCTCGGATAAGCTCTTCTCCACACGAGAGAGCACACTAAAAAGCTAACCTTGAAACTTATGTCGCAGAAATTTTGAAAACTAAGGAAAAGAAGTTTATCAGGGACAAATTACCCAGACCAACAACAAGAGTAGAAGGCGCACAAATAAAACACGTCACCCCAGAGAATCTACCAATGAACCCAATGATTCTGACTCTTCTGTTTCCTCTGTTTCTTCTTTACAGGCACAGGATAATACTAGAATCACCAGAACTCAGGGATCTATGAATCCCAAGAATGCCAAAGACAATGCACCAATCGGCAGCACAAGACGCACTCCAAGCACTAAAGCACCCATGAATACTCGGGCAGTTACTGCTAAAATTTTATCCACCAGTGCACCGGGTCACTTTGAATTAACTGCCAACACTGATTTAATCAATGCTTCATAAACACCGGTTTCTAGCACACAGGTAAACAACGCAAATCTTACTTCTCCACAATCGAATTTTCGTCCAGCACCCATTTTTTCCCAGCCCCTGCTGGACCCAAGAAGAATAGGAAATACGGATTCTCTGAATCCCAAATCGAAAATCAATTTGAGGTGATAAACCTATCCTCTTATCCTCTCTCAGAAGAGCAAATCTCTGTTTTAGGTCTTGGTCTGACATTTTGCCCTACGCAAATGGTGGATCAATTCCTTTGGTCTGGTCCTGACTCCTCCCCTCCTGCTCCTTCATCATCGCCCCTTCCTCCGATTATTTCCAAACCCAAAGACTACAAATCCAAATCCCGCATTTTTCCAACTTTACAAGGGAATCCCAGTGTGTGGGCATTTACCAATCAGGTGACCAAAGAAATCACCAAGACCAAATGGAGGGATTTGTCCCAATCAAACTTAACTTCCTCTCAAATACAGGCCTTGAGATCCCTACAGGAAAATAAAAATGTAATCATTAAACCTTCTGATAAGGGAGGAAATCTGGTGATCATGGATATTTACCAATATGAATCTGTGATCATGGCCATCTTGCAAAATCAGGAGTGGTATCATAAAGTATCTCCTAGTCATCCTACTCTATCACTCGTTATCAACATCTTATTGGTTCGGCCTATCACCAAGGCCTTATCAACAAGAAAACTTGGGAATTCCTTAATGTAACTTCCCCTCGAACACCAACCCTGTATGCACTCCTTAAGATCCACAAAAACGCTAAAAAAAACCCTGGTCGCCCCATAGTATCTGGGAATGGCTGCCTTACTGAGACAGCGAGCTAACTAATCGACAATTTTTTAAGACCCCATGTTGAGAGTCTCGTGTCTTATCTACAGGACACCAGTGACCTCCTTAGAACCTCAATGGAATTGTCATCCCTAAGGGATCCTGGCTGGTTGCCCTTGATGTGGAGGCCCTCTACAACTCCATCCCCATGACTTGAGGGCTTCATTTCTGAAAACCATGAGGCACTTAAACAGTACAATAAATTTATTTTGGATCTGCTCAGATTTATTTTATCCAACAACATTTTTATGTTGGGTAGCTCCCACTACCTACAGATACAGGGGGTGGCCATGGGGACCAAATGTGCCCCCTCATATGCAAACCTGTATCTGGGGGGGGTGGGAGTGTGATCTCTTTTTTAGGGATGACATGCAACCCTACTTTGAGCAGATCCCCGTTTGGAGACATTTCATCAACAACATTTTCTTTGTTTGATTGGGAACTAAGGATACCCTTCTCCTGTTCCTTGACAGTTTAAAAATCAATCAGTATAATCTAAAATTTACTTTTGAGCTAAGCCAGCAGAAATTAACCTTTCTAAATGTCCAAATTCTGGTCAATGAGGATGGCAGCATCAGAACAACTCTCTATCGAAAACCCTCTGCAGGCAACTCTTTGCTCCATGCTGCTAGCTCTCACCATGCATCTCTTGTAGCAAGTGTGCCCTATGGGCAATACTTGAGATTAAAGCGGAATTGCAGTGCAAACTCAGACTTCGAAAAAGGAAGCTAAATTGCTGGAATCACGTTTGCAGCAATGTGGCTATAGCAACAAATGTCTTAAAAAAGCCTACACCAAGGCCAAAAACCAAAATAGAACTTCCCTCCTACATGACCCTAAATCTAATAAAGTAAACCGAGGTGTTCGATTGATCACTAGATTCTCGGGTCAGCACCGACAGGTGCGAGATATCATGAAAAAGTATTAGGACCTCTTGATGGGGGACAAAAAGGTCTCCAAACATCTCAAACCATACCCTGAAATTAATTTTTAGGGATCTTGATCCCTTAGGGACAGTTTGGTACATAGCCATTATACCTCCCAAACTGAGATCTCCAGGGAATCCAATAAAGGCACTAGGCCTTGCCATGAATGCAATTTTTGCAGGTTCATTCATGCTGCACAATGTATTTCTCTCCCCAGTGGCCGTCTGTTTAAACCTAATTTTTCAGTAACATGTCAATCGATAGGCATTGTATACATCATGCAGTGTGAATGCGAAGTGTTCTACATTGGTTAAACCAAACAACCCTTTTTTGGCCGTATCCGGGACCATGTTTCCCTGATACATAAAAAAAAAAAGAATGGAAACCCAGATAAGTCGGCATATTGGCCTACACCATAATTTTGATAGTAGCAAAATGCATTTCTTTGCCTTAGAGCATATTCCACCTGGAGATAGAGGAGGTGACTATGACAGACTGCTTCTACAGCGGGAGGCGCGCTGGATACATGATTTATCAGCTTTAAAGTACCCCGGCCTCAATGATGCCTTCAGTTTCAAATCTTTTCTTTAAGATTTATTTTCTTTTCCCTTTTACCTTTATACAGTCGTTTCTAGTTTCATTTCATTTTTTCTATTCATTAATTTATTTATTTTTTTATTATTAATTAGCTTACTTATGATCTTAATACCTGATCGTAATTATAATGATATTGTATATATGCCCATGTTTCCCCTAATTTATATGTCAGGTACCTCTTGATCTCTTCCCAGGTTGCCATAAACCCATTTTTGATTTTTTATAATGCTATTATCTATATGCACCAGTTGAATTTATTCAAGCTCTTTTTTCTCCATCCATCTGTTACTTTGTACCTATTGGCTCACACGGACGCCAGGGGCACTCAGTGAATAATCAATTGCTCTTTACCTGTGAGCCCTAGAGGTTTCAGTCCTATGGCAGGCTTTATGTGGATGTTATACCTTGTTTCACCTTACTACTCTATTGGTGAATGAGCTGTGTTGCTAATATGCCACACATTTCATCACCAATGCAAAAGTATTTGCCTTCATACAGATTGCTCCCTCTTCCAAGATGGCGCCATCAGCTTCCGCCGTGGATGACGGTACGCTCTGTATATCTCGTCACCCGGCGCGTGCACACGCCAGGCTGTGACGCCTTCAGCATCACTCCACCTCCTACACAAGGTGTCAGGTACCTCTTGATCTCTTCCCAGGTTGCCATAAACCCATTTTTGATTTATTATAATGCTATTATCTATATGCACCAGTCGAATTTATTCAAGCTCTTTTTTCTCCATCCATCTGTTACTTTGTCCCTATTGGTTCACACGGACGCCAGGGGCACTCAGTGAATCGAGCGAATAATCAATCGCTCTTTACCTGTGAGCCCTAGAGGTTTCAGTCCTATGGTAGGCTTTATGTGGATGTTATACCTTGTTTCACCTTACTACTCTATTGGTGAATGAGCTGTGTTGCTAAAATGCCACACATTTCATCACCAATGCAAAAGTATTTGCCTTCATACAGATTGCTCCCTCTTCCAAGATGGCGCCATCAGCTTCTGCCGTGGATGACGGTACGCTCTGTATATCTCGTCACCCGGCGCGTGCACACGCCAGGCTGTGGCGCCTTCAGCATCACTCCACCTCCTACACAATCCACACACCTTGCTATGGGCTCCCTCACTATACGTCCGCATCCCGGTTGTGATGTCGGACGCCACCGGGATGGGAGAACTATAAGAATGGGGACAAACACCGTGATCCTCTGTCATAGGCCTGTCGTCAAAGGGAGAGGATATCTCTCTCCCATCCCTCGCCATATGGACTGATAAACTACATCAGGTAGATGTCTTGTATGTGGTTCCGCTTGGTTCTCTAAGTGGTTACACATAGGGACCTCACTTAATATCACACTATTTTTCTCTAATTCTAGATGTATCTTCATGCATTTGCACCTTTGGGAATATCAAGATTTGTTTTTTAAATCGCTGTCTGGATGTGATTCTTTCTACAACTCAGATTCATGAATTGCCTTTAAAACCTGCAGTGAGGAATTTTGACTGTAGCAGAGGATCTGTTGATTATATTTTGAACCCATTCTAAGGTAACTATTACTTATTTAATGATAGTCCAGTGCTCACCTTTGATGCCACATTAGACATCATTGGTTGACACCTGATTTAATCTAAATTATCCTTTCTTCTTTTTTACTTTCTCATTAAGGATATGCAAATTCTCTGTCCTCCTGTGGCCATTTAGATGGGAACACATGGTTGAAAAACGTGCTTGATGTCCTTTATTCCCAATGTTCTCTATGAGTGATGCTACTATTTCAATCCAATTTATACCTGATCTTTTCAACTTGGGTAAGGTCTGTTTTTGATCCTCCTTTATTCATGTATAATTTTATTCGCTATGTTATCTACATATATATATTAATAATCAACATTTGTACTTGTGGTTGTAGTTTCATTATCTAATGTGAAACCTTATCCATGTCTTTTTATTGTTTCTAGCATACCATACATTGTACCAAAACTCCTGAGGAAGCTCAAATGAGCGAAACATGTTGAGTGGTATCTACTGAGTGGTATCTTTTGCTCCAATTATCTGTTGTGTCCTCTACAGAACTTGATATGGATATTTTTATCTTGTTATGTTGTTTTGTATCAATTGTAATAAAAACTTTTTATGGATACCTTTACAATGTCTAGCTACCATATATTAGAAACACCTTAAAAGTCCCAGGGTTTGTTTACCCCACCTTCCCCCTTCTGATACTAAAGACTTGTTTTCTTTTAGTTAAATATAACAAACATGTTACACTTATCTGCTCTGTGCAATGGTTCCACAGAGCAGCCCAGATCCTCCTCTTCTGTGGTCCCTCTTTGGTGCTTCTGGCCCCTCCCTCCTGTTGCGTGCCCCCACAGCAAGCAGCTTTTCCTAGTAGATTGTAGTCTCCTTCAGACATTTCTGACATAGCTCAAGTTGTGGGCACAGGTACCATTTGAGAATCTACTTACTCTTTAATAGCTCCTACTTAGGTATTCTACACCTTATCCAGGTTATACCCAATTACCCCAATTTATATGTTATGTAATAATCTATTATTAACTAATAATTTTAGCATCTTATCTTTACCACAATACGTTTACTCATGTATTCGTTATCTACTTATTTATATACTCAATAAAATCTTTTGACAAGGAAGATAAAAACCTTCTTCCTTTACAACCACTTTAATCTTTAAAGCCTGCACTAAAAAAACATCATATGCTATATAACAGGTTTTGCCACTGTTAGGCAAGTGTTAAAGTTGGGAAATTTCGTTTTGTTTTATTTATGTTGCCAGAAGTGTAAATGTTCTGAAGAATTTAGATTTGTTCTGTCTACTAATTCAGCCACTCAATTCTGGCCTATTACTGCTGAAACCACATGTTGAAGCAAAAACTAAGAAGAGATTTATTATCAAGTCAAAATAAATCAGATAAATGTGCTGCTGTTTTATGTAAGCCAGTGAATTTTTTACAACTAATAATTTTACCAAACATACAAATTATGTGATGCCAGAATACTGTGTTGTTAATGCTGTCCAAGAGAATAATACTGTTGTATTACCCCATATATAGCTTAATAGCATCTCTGAAGGAAATAATTTGAAGATGTGGTGTTTTTCCTATGTTGTTGTTGAAGTCAAATAAAATTGAGGGCCCTTTCCCTGCTAAACAGTATTTATTAAAATGTTGTTTGCATTGGCACATGTTCCTCCTGCCAGTGTCCAGTTTTCCATGCATCTATCTCCATGTTTCTTAATACCTTGACTATTAGCTTCATGGACAGAACTGATTTTCAAAATTCACCAGCCATTGACTTCAATAGAGTTACATTACAGTTTGTGAAAATTTTCTGTGAATCAAAGCCAGCAGATTTGCTCATCGCTAGAGATTATCTAATACTGTATGCCATTGCTTTTTCTGGGACCCATAATACAGGGTATATGATGAATACAGTATATTAGAGAGGGGTTGCATTCACATGTCTCAGTTTATGCATAACATTGGGCATTTCCTTCTGCAGCAAATTCAGGCTGGAATATACAAGTTACACAGGACAGAGAAGCAGCACCAGGTAGTGGAAATAGATGAACCTCTGTGAGGTTACCCTACTGTGCTGCATATGTATTTCTAGCCCATGTCAACCAGAGTAGAATAGGATCTATTGTGCAACCACCCTTCAAATGCTGATGTAAATCAAGCTTTAGGTTGGGTCCCTTATACTGAAAACTGATGTATATGAACTCCAAATGGAGGCTAAAATGTTATTTTACTCAGGAAAATAAAGAGTAAGTTATGTAACTCCAGGTCAGCTGTGTATTTTGCAAGGATTCCAGAAAATGTCTGCAAGTCTTTCTGGTGTGTGGATTTTGATGATGTAAGCCATTTAGTTTTTTTCTAAAACTGAATGCTATAAGTGCTCCGATTTTATTACAATAACATCATCAGGACCAGGGTGGTAGTAAAAAAAGGGGCACACTGAAACTCCTTCATAGACGCATGTACTGAACGTATTTCACCAAAGATGAAAAATATTGCAGCAAATACCTATAGCTTGACCTCAAGTTTTGTGCAACAATTCTGAGAAAAGCAGCCAATCTCAGAGGAAAGTTTCAAAAAGATAAATTTGATAAAGATAAACTTGTGGCAGCTGTTTAAAGCCAAAAATGGCTGTAGAGTGAAAAATAATACCAATAAAATGAAACTACAAAATAATACTTACATTTTTTTAATGACAGCAAAAAGGGAATCTACATCAGCCAATGGTCATGCTTAAGAAGGTCAAGCATACTGTATATTAATAATGAATTTTAACAGGAAAGGAACAAGGTACATTTGTGCAGAATATGAATGGTGAAGATCCAGCAGTAGTTGATGTATGCCGTATATACTGCAAATACTGGCATTCCTAAAATGTATTTATAAACTGTTGTTATTATATTGTTTTATTTTTATAGTAACCCCCGTAGAAGAATCTGCATAGTGATGAAGATTTAAATATTTTGCACACTAGCGTAAAAAAAAAGCACAATATTATTGATCTGAACACAGGTGGATTTTGGTCCATGGAACAATACACAGAACTGCATAAAGATCAGTAATACAGCGACGGGTACAGAGTCGTAAAATAAAAATAGCAAATTTTACATTTTAGTGCAGTAATTTCCATGCAAACAGTATATACACGTGTATACATGCATATATTGCAACACTGGCAACTAGAAGAGGATGAAGTAGAATGTTATGCATGTATATGCATATGCATTTATGCACCTATACTCAGGTATATATGTATACGCAAGGTCTTTACTAAGGATTTTACGCTGGATCTTTCTGTCAACAAAAGCCTGAGTATAAACATCGTACATTATTTTATATGTGAGCAATAGACCTTAAAAACTGGTGCAGTTGCAAGGTACCATTTTTGTGCAGGGTCACCTCATTTTTTGCTGCTTTTTTTCTCTTTCAGTTTAAAACCATATAGAGAAGTTAAACAAAAAAATATGGTGGTATTATTGTTGAAATGTATTGTAGAAGTAGATCAGATGGTAGAAAGTAATCTCAATCATTCACTCTTTATTGGCTTTAAATAAAAAATAAAACAGAATTCTGCCAAAGTGAGACCAAGGCAATGTGGATTGTAACTAGTTAGTTGGGTCACTGCATTAAATTTTTTGTATTAAAAAAGACAGTAAAGCTGGCCATACTCTGTGAATTTTGCTCAGTGGATGGTCCTATCGACCACATCCTTCAAATAAATAGCTGAAAGAGCCAGGTGGAAAAAAATGTTGGTCAAAACGACTGCATTCTTGGGTAATTTGACAGCCGGCAGAGCTGACTATCGAAATACAGCAGGCATAGCTGGAGGTTCGCTCATCTACACTGTGTAGCATGGATGAAGGAATACATTTTTTTTTCAGCCTGCAGGCAGTGAATGGCCATCCTAAGTCCTGGAAATGCTGTCAAACAAAGCAGTAACAGAAGACTTGCACTCAACAAATTGAATTACTTCCCATTGAGATTTACATCAGAAGTAACATCACTCAAATTAATTATATAAAGCTTGCAGAATTACCTATCACAGCTCCTAAACATGTCAGTGAAGATTGGTTTCCTTCTTAACATGACAATCCATAGCCCAGGGCTATGGGAAGCACAATACTACTGCAGTTCTCACTTTCACTTTGACATGTGTTAATATGCTCCTCAGATCAGTGCATAGAAAGCAGCCATCTGCTATAATTTTTTGTGTTCTTTTTGCAGGTCAAACTATACCATTTTGTATTTATACTAGAATGCATTATATAATTTTAGCCACTTTGTCCAAAAAAAGTTTTGGATAGAGTGAAGAAGGGTTTGACAGACCAAGATCGCATGTGTATTTATTATATATAATGCATGTTATTTACTTATAAAAGGCTCCTTTGTGTTCACATCTAAAAATCATGAGGGTACTGCTGGGTGCTGCCATCTTAAATGCGATGTCAGCAGCCACAGCAGACTCAGAGCTGTCACTCAAATGGCACTCTACATCAGGGGTAGGCAACTTGTGAAAGGTGGAGATCTGCCTGAACAACATTGAAGAGTTCAAAGATAAACACTGTGTGATGCCTTTCTTTACATTATTTAATAACAACAAAATAATAACTATCAATGCCCCAATAACACAAAAGGATGCCATAAGGAAAATGCAGAAAAATATAGTAATACAAAAAATTATTGTACAAATATAAACTCAGCCTACATTTAAAGTTGGCATTCACTTTCATTCACAATTTTTTTCATGTCATTTCATGCCTGTCCATTATGAGGGCAGAACAACGGATACTATAGGCTGACTTGCTTGATTGGTTTCAGGCCTGACTGGCCTCAATTCCGATTTTGCTGCCTGGTCTGATTTCTGGCCTAACCAGCTGGGTTAGGTTCTAGCCAGTGTAAAGAGTGTGTAGACAGGGTACAGGGGTCTGTGATATGTAAAGCTATATCCAGGAGTCAGTAGTATGTAGGGCAGTGTATAGAGGTCAGTAGTGAGTAGGGCAAAATACAAAAGTCATTAGGGAAGTGTACAGAGGTCAGTAGTTTGTAGTGCAGTGCACAGGGGCCAGTAATTTGTAAGGCAGAGTACAGGGGTCAGCAGTTTGTAGCAAATATTATGGGAGTCATCAGGGCATTGTACAGGGGTCAGCAGGGCAGAGTATGGAAGTCAGTAGTGCAGTGTACAGGGTTCAATAGTTTTTAGGGCAAAGTACAGGAGTCAAGTGTTTGTAGGGTAGCGTACAGGGGCCAGTACCTTTTAGGGCAGCATACAGGGGTCAGTAATTTGTAGGGCAAAGTAATGGGGTCAGCAGGGCAGTGTGCGGATGTCAAAAGTGGTCAGCGGGGCAGAATACAGGTCTCAGCAAGGACTTGTACAAGGGTCAAAAAGGGTTAACAGGGCAGAGTACAGGAGTCAGCAGGACAGTGTCTAGGGATGTCAATATTTCATAGGGGAGTGTACAGAGATAAGCAGGGCAGAATACAGGGGTCAAGAGTTTCTAGGGCAGTGTACAGTGAGACAAAGCCTAAAGAGGCCATTTAAGAATATCTCCTATGATGAAACCCATTGGGATGGAGCCTGTGCTCCATGTATATATAATACAGTTTGGAGTATATAGTGCAGTCCATGTATTATATATACTACATGGACTGCCCTCTATACTCTGAATTGTATTGTATATACTACACTGACTCCACTATATACTCTGAACTGTATTATATATACTACACGGACTGCACTATATACTCTGAACTGTATTATATATATTACACTAACTGCACTATATACTCTGAACTCTATTATATATATATATATATATACTACACTGACTGCACTATATACTCTGAACTGTATTATATATACTACACTGACTGACTGCACACTACACTAACTACCTGATGAATCTCTATTCATTCACTATATACTGCCGCCATGTAAGCAGCAGCCTTATATAGTGTGGGGCGTTGACTTAGTCCCTGAGCCATGATTGGCCAAAGGCACCCTGCCTTTGGCCAATCATGGCTCTCACAGCACATTGCCCTGTGATTGGCCAAAGCATACAGGTCAGGTGCATGCTTTGGCCAATCAGCAGCCGTCAATGCACTTTAATCTTGCAGTGCATTATGGGGCGCTCCTCGGCGGGTGAACTGTCCGCGAGCACCCCATATGTTCATTTGTTCTAAGAACAAACGAACACCCGATGTTCGAGTGGAACTTGGATTTTACTCGACCATCGGGACCATCCCTAGTTGATAATTTCCAAGATTAGTGTAGCTAAGGATTACTTAGGAGGTATTAGAACGTCTGTCACTTTGGATATTATCTGAAATATTTTTTGCCAGAAACTAGTTAAACTTTTACATGACCAAACAATATAGTATAAATTACCAGTCTGACCACAAGCCTACTAGCATAGTGGATAATAGGAGGGTGAGAAATGATCCAGATGACAAGAGGTGAGATTCCACGGTAGTGTGATTTTCTTTTTTTATGTCAGCTCCCAATAATTTATACAGTGAATTGCTGTATTTACAGAGCAATATGCCATTGGGAGGAAGTGAAGGTACAGGAAAGGTCCTCTTCCCATACAAGGAAAGGTTTCGATTTGGTTAAAAACATTTTAGTCTGAGGGAGACTATACAATAAGGAAATACCTTTTTTTTCACACGGGGGTGGAAAATGTATAGAATTGCCAAACCAGAGCGTGAATAAATATTTCAAGCAGAGGATGTGAATTAGGAAAATAGTGAATTTGCAAGTAAGTATATCACTCTTCAGGCAATACAAATTCAGCTGTCAACTCCTCTATGCTTTTGAGCTTGTAGTTACAAAGTATATCGGTGATTGTTGTAATACCTTTACTTAGCAAGGTCTTAAGTGAGAGGCATGGGATAAGTGGGCAGTTAAAGGCATCTGGAGTTGGATGCTCAATGTATCTGGACTTGAAATTTAGGGACCCTGATGTAAGGGGACTTTAGGGATCCTGATATAAGGTTGCTTTAGGGACCTTGATGTAAGGGGGCTCTGGGGACCCTGATGTCAGGGGACTCTGAGGACCCTGATGTAAGGGGGGTGACTTTGGGGATCCTAATGAAAGGGGGACTCTGATGTAAGGGAGGACTCTGGGGTCCCTGCTGTAAGGGGAGACTCTGGGGACTCTGATTTAAGGAGGGGGCTCTGGGGGGGGGGTGGCCTGGAGAGCAATGGAGTAGGTCGCATGTAGAGCAAGCTCCGCTGACCTATACTCCTATTTAACATCCTGGTGGTATCCTGTGCATCCTGTACCCTACGTTACACCCGAGGATCCCTACTGAATTCTCTGCTGTATCACCCGAGGCCGCTGAGACTCGGACCGCCGGATCGGCCTTGGCCCTAGGAAAGGCCGCGGCTTTGGCCTAGTTCCCGGAGCAGCGGCCATCTTGCTGCACCCGGCGGAGGCCGCAATACACTTTACTGGCCTCCCGGACGGCCGGGAACTCGCCCATCATTGGGAAGACCCTCCAGATTACCCGAGGCCGCTGTAGAGGTACTTTTATACCCAATGTTAGCCCTGGGACGGGCCGCGATTTCGGCCTGTGTTCCGGAGCGGCAGCCATCTTGCTCCACCCAGCGGAGGCCTGGAGGAGATATCCTGGCATTTCTGAGAGTCCTGTGCTCCAGCCCATTCTGAAATATCCTCTGGACTGCCTGTAACTGCTGTATAGATCCAAGCACATCCAACATTGCCTTTGGGGAAGGAGCGAGACTTAGGCCTAACTCCCGGCGCAGCGCCCATATAGCGTTGCCTGGGGATGGCTTGGCTGTCCACACTCCGGAGCAAAGAGGGAACATGTCCCCGCTGAAAAGAAATTCTGAGGCGGTGGATAAATATCGCCATCAAGATCAAGACCCGCAGGCCAAAAATGGTGAAGGCACGTGTTCAGTGGTGGACCATCAGGGTGCAGACACAGCTAAGGTCCTGGATGCCAATGTGGCACTGTAAGGGACGCTCACCGCCAAAATAGATGAGGTCAAGATTAACATCTCCCTGCTGCGCCAAGACCTATCTAAGGTAAAAGATAGGGTTACAGAAGCCGAAACACGCATCGGAGCGGCGGAAGACATCCTGCACCCCCTGAGTCACACCACAGAGGACCTGCAGCACCAGATTCAGCAGCTGCACGCTCACCAAGATGACATGGAGAATTGTTTGAGACGCTGCAACCTCCGGTTCATCGGTTTACCTGGAAGGGCTGAAGGCACCAACCCTGCTGAATACTTGGAATCCCTTCTGATTCAACACTCTGGTAGAGAGGCCTTTTCTTTTATGTTCGCAGTGGAACGGGCACACCGCATCCCAGCAAAGCCTCCTCCTGTGGGAGCCCCCCCAGAACTTTTATTGCCAAGTTTCTTAACTTTAGAGACAGAGATAAAATCCTTTGGCTAACCAGAAAGAAAGGTAACATCGCCATGGGCAACGGCCATGTTGCAGTGTTTCCCGACTTCTCTAATGAAGTCCAAAGGAAGCGAACACAGTTCCAAGATATTAAGAGGAGGCTCAGGGTGGCGCACCTTAAATATGCTATGTTGTTCCCAGCCAGATTGAGAGTGGAGGAAGACGGCAAAGCTATATTCTTCGAGGACCCGAGGGCGGCAGCACATTGGTTGGATCAACGCGGGCGTCCAGATGGCTGACCGGATATGCGGCATGTTACTGTGAGTACTGTCACTGATGTTGACTGTTGGCAAGCCCCTTCTTTCTTCTAAATGTCCCCTCCGCTGTGGGAGATACTGCCAATCTACCATTTTCTTCTTTTTACTTCCCCCCATCTATATAACACACGTATTACTGCAAATGAGAAAGCAGATTCCCCCCTTTTTGAAGTTAGGGGGTCCAATCCTTGGGGGGGAGGAACTTGGGCCATTGATAATCCTGGACACTCGGATTTGGGCCTGGAGCTATTTGAACCATAGAGTATATCATCCTGTGCATCTCATTGCCCTCACAGCATATTTATGGAGATACCGTAAGGTGGAGGCCCCAAAACTCTGGTACATCAGGATGACTGTGTATCCTTACAGCGAGAGCCTCACTCGGATGGAGAAAGAGACATAGGTTATGTTTTGTGTCCTAACCTTGCTTCACTCAGTGAATAATTGCCCCTTTCAAGTTTGCAACACCTTTTCTTTCCTTTTTATTTTGTACTTTTTTACTCATCATATTCTAAGTGTTGTACCTCCAGCTAATGTTGCTAGCTGGAAGATGATATATATAAAGGTTGCATGGGACTGTATGCTTCAGCCAAGTTGGGGAGGCGAGAAGCTGGGTGGGAAGGAAAATGTTAGATCTTTTGATCAGAGCATTGGGAATGTTGGCACCGTTGTGCACATGTTATTTACTTGGAATGTTTTTAAACAAGCACTTATTACATATGCAACATGTTGGTTTAATTGCGAGATGGGTATGCTGTCTGAGTGTGGGGGGTAGGGGCTGCCCTGCCGATTCGCACACGATATATGGGCAAATGAACACAGTGGCAGACATTAAATTTATGATGTGGAATGTACGGGGCATGTGGGATAAGATTAAAAGGACAGCAGTGCTACAATATTTGAAAGGTCAGAAGGTGGATATTGCCGCATTGGTGGAGACGCATGTTACAGGTCATTTACAGGCAGCCCTGAAGCGTCCCTGGGTGGGGTGGGCTTACCACAGCACCCACACAAATATATCTAGAGGGGTAATGGTGTTGATTGCAAAATCTACACCTTTTGAACTGGTCTCCATGGTGTCAGATCGGCAGGGTAGGTACCTCTTTCTACATGCAATTGTGGGGGGAGACCCCTTGTTGATACTGGCTAGCTATATCCCCCCCCATACAAGTCAGACGTGGTCGCAGAGGGTCTCGCATTTATAGCGTTGTACCCGTCCATAACGGTAGTGTGGATGGGGGACTTCAATTACACGATGACTCCATCCCTTGACCGCCCGGCGTGGGCTGCAACCAGACCTGATGAACCACAGCATACTAGGCTGTACCGTACACTGAATGAGTTTGCCCTTGTTGATGTGTGGAGACATGCTAACCCCATGACTAGAGCATACACTTGCCACTCAATAAGTCATAATACCATGTCCAGGATAGATTACATACTCGTTTCCAGGGCCCTTTTACCAAAGGTCACAGGCTCAGGATTTGCTCCTAGGACCCTGTCAGACCACTCTCTGTGCTGGCTGACGGCATCCTTGCGAGTAGCTTCTCCCACCTGGTTCTGGCAGCTAAACCCTCATTGGTTATCCCTTTTTACAGACCATGACTCCATCGCCAGGGAGCTGCTCTTCTTTTTGGAGGGTATACAGGGACCCCTTGCCCTTACCACACACTGGGATGACTTTAAAATTCACACCCATAGAATATTATCCTCCAGGATAAATAGGTTAAAACGAGAGTCTAACACTATACTTCAACTTGCATCTGACATACTGCAAGACTTAGAAGAGGCCTATAGTTCTAACCCGACCCTTGAAAACCTGGACAGAGTGAAACTGCAGACCCGATTAGCCTTCTCTTTGTGCAGCAGCGTGACTAAACAGCGTGTTTTTTTTTTTTTTTTGCAGGCAGAGGGTGTATGAGCAGGGTGAAAGGACGGGGAGACTGTTGGCCTTTTTGGCTCACATGGACGATAAGCCCCCAGTCGTGGTGTCGCTTGTTGACCCAGACGGGTGTAATATAACGAACCCAGAACAGGTGGCAGCTCAATTTAGACAATTCTATGGCAATCTATATAAATCCCAACATACGTACACGCAGAGGGAAATTCAATCGTATTTATCTTCCATACAGTTCCACCAGCTGAATTGAGAACAAGTTGAGGTTCTTGAAGCACCTATTACCGAACACGACATCATGGAAGCGATCACACAGCTAGCTAAATCTAAAGCTCCAGGGATGGATGGATTGCCCCTGGAATTTTATGTCACTTACTCGGATATATTGGTCCCCAAGCTGAAAGTCTTATATCAGTCTATATATGATCAGAATTCACTCCCCGAGTCTATGCAGGAAGCCCAAATCATAGGTCTCCCCAAGCCAGGAAAGGACCCGCATCTCCCTGAATCCTACAGGCCTATCTCACTCCTACAGGTAGATATTAAAATCTTAGCTAAAATCCTGGCTTCTAGGTTAAACACTGTTATCCTAACTTTATTTCATGCGGACCAAACGGGCTTTATGTCGGGGAAAAATACAGCCATGAATATTAGGCGACTTTATATGAATATCCAAGCCCGACACGATAACTCAGGAACGAGGGTGGTGGTGGCCATTTTTGTGGGAATGTCTGCATAACTATGGCTTTGGGACACGCTTCATAAAATGGGTAAAGCTTCTAAATCAGACACCCAGGGCCAGAATCTTTGTGAATGGGTGGCTTTCTGAGCAGTTCCCACTTGAGAGGGGTACTCGCCAGGGGTGTCCCCTCTCTCCCTTACTGTATGCGCTGGCAGCGGAGCCACTGGCCATTGTCATCACAGCACACCCCAATATTCAAGGTCTGCGCTGGTGCCCTACGGTCAATAAAATAGGAATGTATGCTGATGACACCATACTATACTTAGCAGACCAGGGACCATCACTCCAAGCAGCGTTAAGACTTATTGAACAAATGGGGGGATATTTGGGCTTGTGCATAAATTAGGACAAGTCTCAGATTCTTCCAATTGATGTGTTCCCTCCCCCTTTCACAACTCCCCCGCTACCGCTCGCTAGAGTATCCAAGATTAAATACTTGGGGGTGGAGGTAACTAGGGACCTGGTAGACTATACACCCCTGAATATAACCCCTTTGTTTAACTTATTAAAAGGTAAAACACAGATGTGGTCCAGGTTGCCATTAGGGGTGATGGGGCGCGTAAATTTAATTAAAATAATCATACTGCCCAAAATTCTTTATCTGATATGGCATGCCCCCCTATATATGACACCCTGCCATTTAAGAAACTGATCTACACACACAGGGGATCCACGCAAAAATATTCAAAGATCTGGGACAGATGGTTGGAGGACGGGGAGACCTGTGTATAATGGTTCCAAACCCAGTGCAGCATTCCCCTACACCAAAAACGCGGTATATTTATAAGCTGGACTGTACTGCCGCATAACTTACGGAATATGTGAATATATGTGTATGCATGCCCTGTAATATTCCTGCATATTTAATTTCAATGTCACAATATGTATCTGACCTTCTGTGGCTATATGTACTCGATTGACTTGTAAAATGTGTTTTATAGCAATAAAAGTTGTTTTTTTCCAAGTAAAAAAAAAAAAAAAAGGAGGGGGCTCCGGGGGACCCTGATGTAAGGGGGGCTATGGGGACCCTGATGTAAGGGGGGAATTTGGGATCCTAATGTAAGGGGAGACATTGGGGATCCTAATAAAAGTGGGGTCTCTGATGTAAGGGAGATCTCTGGGGACCCTGATTTAAGGAGGGGGAACTCTGGGGACCCTGATGTAAGGGGGGAACTCAGGGGACCATGATTTAAGAAAAGCGGACTCTTGGGACCCAAGCAATATATCACACAGAACTGGCAGGTAGTGTGTAAGTCAGTGCTCACTGGCAGCTATAGGGTGGACCATAAGGGATCAATAACAGGGAGGGGGGAAGCAACAAGATATACCTAAAATGAATTAATAAGAATTAGTACATACAGTCCATAGTAGTAAGGAATATGAAGGAGAAGTCCACAGGATGGCTGGATCCACAGGTAGATGGGGATTGCACAGAGTCACAGGCAGCTGCTCAGCAATAAATGGGAGTTCCCTCAGACACAAACAAAAACAGCAGAAAGAGGGTGTCTGGGTCAGTGTGATAGTAAAAGCAAGTAACATTTTATTAAGATACACTTACATAAAAGTATCTTGCAAGCTGCACACAGGTGGATGTGGATCACCAATCAAGCAGTCAGCGGTCATGAGGGATGAGAAGACTGCTGCGGGGATACGTTTAGACCCGCTGTATGGAGGTATATAACCAAGGACTCTTGGAACCCTGATCTAAGGGGGGATGACTCTGGGGACACTGATGAAAGAAGGGGGGACTCTGGGGCCTCTGATGTAAGGGGTGAACTTTGGGGACCTAATGAAAGTTGTAAACTCTGATGTATGGGGGTCAGGCCTGGGGAGCTAGGCCTAACGCTGTGTAATGCCATGTACACATGGCCGGACTTTTCAACCAAACTTGTCCGACGGAAGGAATCCGTCGGACAATTCGACCGTGTGTGGGCTTCATCGGACCTGCAGCTGACATTTTCGGTCGAAAATCAGACGGACTTTAGATTTGGAACATGTTTCAAATCTTTCCGATGGACTTGAGTCCGGTCGAAAAATCTGCTCGTCTGTATGCTAGTCCGATGGACGAAAACCGACACTAGGGCAGCTATTGGCTACTGGCTATCAACTTCCTTATTTTAGTCCAGTCGTACGTCATCACGTACGAATCCATCAGACTTAGGTGTGATTGTGTGTAGGCAAGTCCGTTCGTTCGAAAGTCCGTCGGAAGTCTGTCAAAGGTCCGTCGGAAAGGCTGTCGGACCTTTGATGCCGAAAAGTCCGCCCGTGTGTACACGGCATTAGAGGCCCCACAATTGCTGATGGTTGCCCACATACTGTGCCGACATTCTGCATACTGCTGCAGGATTTGACGATGTTAGCTGGAGACAAAGCCAATGAGGTGCCACATGAGCCATGCTGCATGCAACATCACTTCCTCCCAGCTCCCCAGTCAGTCTCTGCATGGAGCTAATGTTGACAAGGAGGTAAGAAAGCATCCATGCACAGGCTGCATTTGTAGCCTTTTTTTTTGGGGGGGGGGGGGGGGGCGGGGTGCAAGTAGCTGGTTTTGCCTAGGGCACAAAATAGTCTAGCATAGGCCCTGCACATCAGGATCACTTATTATCTGATACATATGTATTAGTGACGTCTCCTATTTATGCACACAAGTTATATTTCTTTGTAGTTTTTGCATTCTTATGAAGATTATTTATATTTCATGACACTTATGCATTAGTGGTGTGACTTTCTGATGCACAGATTTGTATAAAGACCATTTCTTAGCATTTTGTTTATTATTCTAAGTTAATTAATATTGAGATTTATGATACACAGTGCAACTCTTTATTTGGGTTTACTTTCATCATACACTCGGTGTTAGGTGGTCTGTGAGTGCTGCTGTGAGATTTTGGTTTTTGGATCTTAACCAGTTGCCTACCTTCATCGTCTTACACACGTCAATAAAACCCCCTCCTCTGTACACATCTCCTGTACATTCTGCAGTTTCTTATTAAAAAAATATTATAAAGCACATATATACACTCTTGAAGGATTTACTGTTAAAAAAGCATGTGGTTTAGAATATATCTGTTTTATTTTAAATCAGTAAGAATTAAATTACTGATGCATTATGAGACGATTGAAATGTATGCAAAAAAAACTTTATTTCTTTTGTAAAAAAAACTTTAACATGCTTTGTACCAAAAATGTAATTTTAATGTTGCAGTAAATAGAACAAGCAGCAGAATAAAATGTATGTTTTCACCACAGTAATGGTACATGTGTTCAAAATATTACTGATCAAACTTGAAAAAAACATTTTTTTTTCAGATTTTTACTCTTTTTCCCTTTAAAATGCAAATACATTAAAATAATTATCAAATGACTTTAGGGTCACAATAAAGCCCTATTTGTCCCCCCAAAAACCAATATATGTATCAATTCTTTATCATAAATAATTACAAAGTTATAAACTCATGAACAGACACATAGCAGAAATGTAAAAATATGGTCTGCTCCCTAGAGGGTTAACAGGTGTGGCAGCCAAAGTGGTTAACATTAAGTGCAGATTTATTTGTTTTCATTCCTAACTTGGTATGCCTCTGCTCTGATAAAAATTGAATAGGTCCTGCCTAATTCAATTCTGTGGATGACAGATTGCCCTCCATATGTTTTGGCAACAAGGAAGGAGGAATTGGTTTGTAGTCCTAACATACTTCCTATCCTAGAACGACAATGCTGCTTCTATAGATACAGTACATTGAGTGAGCTTTTTCAGCCTAGGACATGAAGTATGTTACAGACAAGGAAAAATTAGGAAAAAAAACCTAAAAAAATACAGTGACCACATTCAAGGACTGGTTAGTTGAAACTATTTTGTTCTTGGGTTTAGATACACTTTCAGTGTGTTAATATGTATTTTCCACTCCATATGAACACACTGGGATAGTATTCTGGTAACTAAGATTTCAGTTTAGAGTGGCTTCTACCTTTGTGAAATACATCTTTAAACAAATCTCATTGTGTAATAGAATGATGACTGTGCATTTGTGTGAAGTAAAAAGGTCTGAACTGAAAAAAAAGACAGGGATAATACCAGCAGGATACTAAGCGGTAAATTGATTCTCTGACTTATCTGATATGAAGTCACATTGTAATTTATACTTTCAACTACACTCTTACTTATCTCATGGATCTCCTGCTATCTCATTTTAACCATTAGAACCTGTTAGGTACATGTCAGTATTTGAACACAGCGATATGTCCCTTTTAACCTTAACAACAGTATATTATGGCATTATTGTTGCTTTATAGCTGTTGACAGGCATTTCACTTCTACCCTTTTACATTAACAGAATCTAGCAGTGCATTTGTATAGGAGCTGGGGATGAAAAAGTAAAATCTGTGTTATTTTATATTATTGTAGCCACAATGCCTAAAAAAGATTATTGTGACAGTTGTGTGTAGCACACAATAGTTACATTGACTACTGAAGGTTGAAGAACCTTCTAGCTGGCTTTGCAAGGAAAGTAGCTGTTAAGCTCTTATTCATGCCAATTATATAGAACTCATGAGATGCATTTGGAAAACAAGAGCAATAGTTGTTTTCCTCAGCAGCTATTCATATTCAGTCTTTTTTTTATTTCTTGGCAGGAAAAAAACAATGACTAGTGGACAATTTAGCACAATTAATTTAATTTAATTTAACACAATTCTAAATGTTATATATACAGTACATCATTATTCAACAAGGTAATGTAATGTGCAGATTCTGCAAGGTACTATAACCCAAAATAACCAGCCGGGCAAGGAAAATGAAGAAATTCTTATCAGATGCACTTTGCACTAGCATATTAAATAAGCCTGTAACTGTTTTGCTGGTAATAGGTTGGTTGCTAACAATGCATGCACCTTAAATGAGAGTAGAGCTGCTGCTTTGGATGGTACAAAAAGCAGGTTATATGCAGACTTAATTAAGTAAGTTATTATTATAAGTCGCTCTGAGGAAACCAGCGGTGATTGGCTGGTGAAACGCGTCAGCACGTGACGTCAGCACGTCACCTCGGAGCCGCGAGCTCACGGTGTTTGAATGTTTGACCGGGAACTAACAGCTGACGGCCGGCTTTCATCTTCTAACAGAAGACGCTGACACAGCGGGACATTTCCCACCTGAAGGCAAATGCAAATGCAGTTTGGACTGACATCTACAAGCAATCATCTGGGGTAGAGCTTACGACTCCATGAGCCGCTGATCCACTTGGTGAGAGAAGTATCACTCCAATTTTTATTTCTAATACAGCCTGAGTCGTGCCTGCTCCCCCTACTGCTTTCCATTAATACAACTGCTCTGCTTGTATGTCCTGGGTTACAACCACCTTCAGTAGTTATTGCCGGTCATTGCTGTCATCTTACCCACTCTATGGGTCTAGCTCCCGGACTGCTATAAATCTCAAAGCTGTCTTTAAGCTGTGTTGAATTCGTTGCATTAATTACTATCAAACATCCATTCATCCACCCTTACCCCTACACCGCCACACTATCCACACTTGGATTGATCTGAGGACTTATCTCATATAATACTGGCCAATATATTAGGAATCTGCTGCTGTGATTGGTGTGTGTATGGGGTATGTTTGGCCGCGGCTCCGTTGTTTTTAATGATAACGTTATCAATTTTAATATGGTCATTTGACATTCTCCCTATTTTGCCTAATTTTTGTACTTTTGTGTGGTGTTTTGTAGCTTAATAAATATATTGTTTTTTTGGCAGATCGTGTTTGGGTGATTGCCTTCTTTGGGGGAATCTCTTTTCCTTGTTGTTTTGTATGCTTCACAAGGCAACCCAAACTGCATCCAACCTATTTCTTTGGATGAATATCTGATCTTATTAAATAATCTAGATTATTTTTTCATTGGTGGTTGATCCAGGCAAAATTCCTTTCTTTTTATACAATTCTAAATGTTATATATACAGTACATCATTATTCAACAAGGTAATGTAATGTGCAGAGTCTGCAAGGTACTATAACCCAAAATAACCAGCCGGGCAAGGAAAATGAAGAAATTCTTATCAGATGCACTTTGCACTAGCTTATTAAATAAGCCTGTAACTGTTTTGCTGGTAATAGGTTGGTTGCTAACAATGCATGCACCTTAAATGAGAGTAGAGCTGCTGCTTTGGATGGTACAAAAAGCAGGTTATATGCAGACTTAATTAAGTAAGTTATTGGAATAAGAAAAATTGCATAAATTAGCCGAAGATATTTCACCCGGTTACCAAATATACTGTAGTTTACTTGGATTATGTGTATAGACACAATGTAAGTGTACACGTGCCATTTATATGATGTATCCCCATATTCAGTAGCAATTACTGCAATGTTGTCTTTCCTTGTCCTATATTGTTATAATTAATTTACAAGAATTGATGGGTAAATATCTAGCACCAGTTGTAAATAACAAGCACACAATAAAAAACTAAGAAGAATTTGCATAAACAATGCTACTGATCATGAGGCACTGATGAGGCTGCACTGATGGGTGGCACTGAAGGGCACTGATATGTGGCACTGAGAAGTGGCACTGATGGGCACTGATAGGTGGCATGGAGCGGTGGCACTGATAGGTGGCACTGGTGGGCAATGATGAGGCAATGATGGGCACTGATAGATGGCACTGGTGGGCATGGATTTGCAGCACTGGTTGGCACTTAGGGGACCGATGACCCTCTAACAGAAGCTGGTTACCGGCTTTATTCTTTTCTTCACACTGACAGCTTCTGTTTACTTCTGTGATCAGTTGTCATTGGTTGACAGCTGATCACGTGGTAAAGGGCCCTCTCTGATTGCTCTTTACCCTGCTCTGTGATCAGCCAAGTCCATAGGACTTCCGCGGCCATCGCGAGAATGGGAGGACGTACATAGATGCCCTCCTAGCATTTGAGGTCCGGGAGGCTACTCCTTCTATTGACCTCAGCTGGCTGCTTTAATAGAAGGAGCAGCCAGCTCAGAGCGAGTAGCCTTTCACCACTGCAGCTCTGATTGACAAGATTCCAGCCCTGCCTAGGTTCAAGCAGATGCCGGTGACATCACTTTCTGTTTCATGGTCCATGCTGGTCAGTGTGGAGCCTCTTGGTTCCTTTGCTCCTGGAGAAACACTGATCCATTCCAGCCAGCTGCTGAATCCTTTACAGCTATCTGGAACAGCGGTGGGACCCACAAAGCCATGTGGAATGCCAGTACTGCACTTTACTTTGACGAGCATGCATCTTTTATTATCTTGTGTTTTTAATCTTATCCTGTTAAAGTAATCATTTTAATACTACACTCAGGTCAGTGCCTTCCCCTCCCTGTTTTTTCCTTACATGTCTTGCAGAGTTCTGGACACACTCTGAAGGATGGCTGCCTTCCTTTTTAACCCTTAATACCCCTTTCTATGGATACATCACCATCCAGCTATTACAGCCACAGACTATACCCCTAAAGCCGCGTACAAACGAGCGGAATGTCCAACAGAAAAAGTCAGACGGAAGCTTTTCATCGTCTATTCCGATCGTGTGTGCCTCATCTAACTTCTTTTTTGAAAATTCTGACGGACCTAGAAATACCTAGAACATGTTCTAAATATTTCCGATGGAACCAATGCCTATCGGGAAAACCGCTCGTCTGTATGCTGTTCCGACCTACCAAAAACGGTGCATGCTCTGAAGCAAGTACGAGACGGAAGCTATTGGCTACTGGCTATTGAACTTCCTTTTTCTAGTCCCGTCGTATGTGTTGTACGTCACCGCATTCTGGACGGTCGGACTTTGGTCAGACTTTGGGTTGGCCGTGTGTAGGCAAGGCTGCTTGAATGGAATTCTGTCGGAGTTCCGTCGGAGAAACCTTCGGAGTTTATTCCGATGGTAAAACCGGACGTGTGTACGTGGCATAAGGATTATTCCATCTGGCGCCAGATAAACACTGATTATACTGATAACCCCATAGTCAGGTTGGCATAGCTTGGGGCAAATGAGGCCCCCATGGCAGTGCCATTTATCTGGAGGTAGTATTGTCATCAAACACAAAATAATTGTGTTAGAGATAATACTTGGTGGCCTCAACAATTATGTGAACAGGAAACGTTCTGGATTTTTTCCCTAAACACTTTAACCTCCATGGGGCTCAACGAGGAGATAGAAACCCATACAATTATATAACATTCCATAGTTCTACAAGCATCCCCATTATTAATGATGTGTGGTACATCCATTTTTTAATTATTATTCATGTTATTTTTTCCTTTTCATATACCATTTTCCCATGTGCCCATAGGTGATGTATACATTTTTTCATCTTTTACTGAGCTTCTAAAACTTTTAAAATGTTTAACATCTTTTATCATTCATTGGCATGTATTTTTACTATCCTTGTCACCCATCCTTTTACTTTAAATTTATTGTAGATTTTTTAGAGTGGTTGTCAATTTTTGACATTGAAAAAAATTGTAACCTAGAGTTCCACTTTAATAACAGCTATGTGTTGCCTACTCCCCTTCCTTTTAATACGAAAGAGATCCTCCTCTGCCATTGCCCTTTGCACTCCATATACTTATATATAAGAAAGCCAAGCACACCCTTCCGCCCTTCATTTTTGATTTGACAAAGGAGCAGAATCGCTCCAAAACACGTTAGCACCCACAAAGTGACGTCACTTCCACCCCTACGTCTGTACGGTTCCTAGCTCCCATGGTAGCTTGTGTTCCAGCTTGGCTGCAGGCCATGCCTGCCTGCCTGTATCGGTCCTTGTCTTTGATACAGAGCTGGCTATAATCTGAGGATAGCTGCTGCCTTCAACCCCTATTATTTTTTATGAATTGACAGACTTACATATGGACTATTAACAACATCTCTTGTCGGACTTTTATATGGGCTGTTTTTACTACCATGATCTAGCATTATCTTTGCGCCATGAACTACTGTCTATTCACAAGACCATATGAAGGCTCAATCCAGGTCTACACCATAGTGCCATATGACCGCCTTAATTAAGGGGTCACATGAATTGCGGTGAGTGCATTGGTGTGGCACACATGATGGAGCACAAGGAGCGATCAAGGACAGCAGAGAGCACAGAGCACCTTTTTCACATTGGATGTGTGGGACTTTTTCTGCTTTTGTTTCATATATTATATAAACTTTCCATTGAGTGCATATGTTATAGATTTTTATAAGTGTGGCACTACTGCATTTGATGTTTGTAAGTTTAAGAGTGAACCTTTTATCTTTTTACTTATGGTCTAAGTGTTTAAAGAGGCAGCTCCACTATTTTTATATCTGTTATCAGACATTCTTATTTTACACATTCACATTCATAGGTCCAACATAATTTAAGACATAAAGTAGGCATCTGCTATGTATAATTTTTTTTATTTGATTCACAGAAACATTGGCCACCCAGTGATGCATATGTGCAGCATTTGGGTGTTGAAGCTCAACCTTTTGCTGTCCATATGTGTTATGTGGTGGCAACAGGTTAAGGAAGAACCTGGAAAACCACATTCCTTTTAATGAGCCTATCATAAATATCATTAGCATAAACAGGACCTAGTGCAAGTCATAACTACTTTAGCCAGCAATTAAAAGAATAAACAGCCTGAAGTCCAGTGTTTTCATAACTGACTGTAATTTACTATTGTAAAACTAAATTAGAAGCTTCACAGTTAAAATCTGGCTAGACATGACGCTACTCCCCCCCCTCAAATTCCCAACTCTCAAAATCTACACATAATTCATAAATCCTAACATGAATAAATTACATTAATAACAACCAGTAGGAAATACATTATTTAGACAGCTGCACACCTTGGTCTTATTTTTATCTTTCTTATATGAACAAATGTAGAAACCATGCACATGCACTTAAAGTGATATTAAAGTTTGTGTTTTTTTTGTTTAAAAACAACAAACATGTTATACTAACCTGCCTTCATAGTCAGATAAGGAAATCCTGCTGGACGGGACTACTTACTCCCATGGAAGATTCATCTACAGGTTAAGAAAACACTGGTTGGACGCCACACATAGAGGACTTTGTGCTGAAAATCTTCTTCATTACATGTGAGTGGATGTATGCACTTGTACATTTATTAAATGCAACTGGCTTTAATCTGGTGGTGCCTTTTTCTGTTTCTTTTGCATGTTATACTAACCTGCTCTGTGCAGTGGTTTTGCACAGAGCAGCCCAGATCCTCCTCTTCTTGGGTCCCTTTGCCGGCGCTCCTGGCCTCTCCCTCCTGCCGAGTGCCCCCACAGCATGCAGTTTGCTGTGGGGGCACCTGAGCCTAGCCGCTGCTCTGTGCTCATTCAGACATGGAGCTGCCGCTGGTCCCCACACCCTCTAGCTCCTCATGGCTCACTGACTTTGATTAACAGCAGCGGGAGCCAATGGCACCTACTGTGTTTCTCAGCCAATCAGGAGGGAAAGACAGCCAAAGCTTTCGTGCAACATTAGGGGGCTGAGGGGGGCTGCTGAAAGCTGAAGGTTTTCATGTTAAGGAATAGACTGCATTAACATAAAAAACCTTCTGCCCTTAGAACCACTTTAATCATAACCCATCAGTCTGTCTCTGCAGCCCCACTCATATAGTATAACTTCCTTCAATTGCCACCAATTAAATGCACAGCTGCACTCGGCAGACTGATTCCCAAACCATAAATAATGAATGTACAAGGTACCCCCACGGGGTGTGCACCATCAACCTATATTTCTCACAGTGTAGCTCATTAGCCCTAAAATCTGCAAGAGGAACAGTCACAGTATAGAGAATTGCGAGCACAGAAAAGATTCAACAAAAACTCCTGCTGCTCACTAGTCTGTTCTGGGATGGATCCACTTTCATGTAGGAAAAAGCGCAAAGTGGGGCAATGGAGTAGAATCACACTTTTTTAAAATAAAGCACACTAACATATAGAAAAACTTTGTCCAGTCTGGGATGAAACGTAAAAGGGACAGAGCACTTGAAATGTGTAGCACCCCACACACTCCACCCATTTCCAACATCAGTGCATGTTCTTGACACTTAGCAGCTTTGATTGCAGCTGTAGACGCTGACGGTCTGCCTGCCCTTTGGTTCATACTGATAGTGTTTATTGCTGCTTTGTGATCGGCCAGATCCTCATGTCCAGGCTACTGTATGGTGATCCATCATCCATCCCAGGCTGGACAAAGCTTTTCCCTATGTAAGTGTGCTTTTTTTCCATAAAGTGTTTTTATGTTATTCTACTAACGCTAGTGTCCCACTTTGTGCTTTTTCCTACAATAAGCACATCCCCCTTCTAAAACAGAACCTCGCTATATATTATCTAACATAAACCAAATAGTGAAGTGATTAAAATGTGACTAAAGTCAAATACAAAGAAAAAATGAAAAATCATTTGTGATTCCTCTGGTTCCAGTTACCCAGCAAAGAACAATATCTCCCAGAGCACAGGGACCAGGGCAAACAGCCAACATCCATTTAATACACAATGTTAAATACATACTCTTTTTTCAAAGAGTTTTTTACTTATTTGAATGACAATGAGCTGAATTTGAAATTCACTGGACACATGGGTGGCCACTAAATCACTTTTTGATGTGATATTGGCTGGGTGGGAAGGGAGACATAATACCAGTCTGTACAAGAAGTCCCTCTCTGGGAACAGTATGTTAAGGGTGCACTCGGGTCACCTGAGACACACAATTAGAGGAAAACCAGTTGAACAGTTTTAAGGATCTGTAAAAATTGTTGTGACAGTATCAGGGGGATATTTACTATTGATTTGACCCTGGCAAAAATTTTCTCCCCCCTCCTCCAGCTCAGAGACATAAAATAAATAGCAGCTAGACTCAAAATCCGTTTACTGCAGCAGATTAGGCAACAATTGCAATTGGTTGCCATAGGTTACAGCACGTCATTACTGCTCATTGGTTGCTGGAGTTTACTGCACATCATTATTGTGCACCAATTGGTTGTTAGAGATTACAGCAGATCACTACTGTTCACTGATTGATTGCTAGAAGATACTGCACATTATTGCCACTCACTAAATGGTTGTTATAGGTTACTGTGCATCATTACCACTTATTGGTTGTTCTGCACCTAGTACCTCAATACTGCACTTAGTACCTCTATACTACACCCACCTCTTCCATACTGACATAGAAACTTTATACTGCACCCACCTCCTCCATACTGCACCTATCTCCTCTGTACTGCACTCACTTCCTCTATACTACTCTAGTACCCCCATGCTACACCTAGTACCTCTATACTGCACCTACCTCCTCCATACTGCAACTGCATACTCTATAATGCACCCACCTTCTCTATACTGCACCTAAATCCTCCATACTGCACCTAGATCCTTTATACTGCACCCACCTCCTCCATACTGCACCTACATGCTTTATACTGCACCTACCTCCTCCATACGGCACCTACATCCTCTAAACTACACCCACTGCCTCCATACTGCACCTACATCCCGTATTCTGCACCACCTCCTCTGTACTAGACCTACATCCTCCATACTACACCCACCTTCTCCATACTGCACCCACCTCCTCCATACTGCACCTACCTCCTCCATACTGCTCCAACCTTCTCTATACTGCACCAACTGCCTCCATACTGCACGCCATCCTGTGTACTGCACCCACCTCCTTCATACTACATCTACATCCTGCACCCACCTCCTCTATACTGCACCTACAGTACATCCTCTATACTGCACCTACAGTACATCCTCTATACTGCACCTACATACTCTAAACTGCACCCACCTCCTCTATACTGCACCTAATGATTCAGCACTCAACTGCTATGGAGATAACTTACCTCCCACGTTCTCAGAGTCTGCAGCCTCACACATGCACCAGCAGCATCGGGGCCACGTCACCACCTCCCTGAGTCTTGCCAATGAGAGTGCATGAACATCAGCTGCTGGGGGAGGAGGTAGGGGAGGGATCTTTACCCAGCAATCAATTCTTCTGTCTCTTGTAGGCAGCACAGCTGAGCTCCTGTCATGCTTGCCGGATGTGACACAGCCAGATCTGTGTAAACCAACCACAGCACTTTCCATTATTGGTCTGGACAAGGTTGTATCCAGGCAGCTTTTTTAAAATCAATGACAGTGCGGGCTCAAGGGGCAGCTGCTTTGGGCCCCACAACAATGACAAGGCCCTGGGCAGCTGTCCCATTTGTCCCATGTTAAAGATGGCCCTGGACAATACGGATTTTGAAAGGGAGGCCTATTTAATGTGTAAATGCTGTTGTCAGCGGGCTTAGTCCAAACATGATATTGATAGGGCACTGAATATTGCTAGAACCACACTGAGGGAGACTGTATTGAAGGATGCGAGACAAGATAAGAACAGCTGTGGGATACTGGTCTTTTCCACTGCACTTAGTCTGAAATTTAACAAAATTATATAAAAAGTAGAGAGGTACCTGCCAGGATTATATAGTGATGAAATATATGCCCAGATTTTAGCAGGTGGGACCTGGACAGTTTCCCAGCAAACGCCCTTGCTTGAAAGATATCTTGCCCCTACTTATTTTTCCTCTACTTCTGCATAAGGCCAGAATATATATTCTTATAGTATATACAATTTTTATATGGTGAGTTAAGAACATTATATTTTATATATGCATTGTTTGGGGATCATAGGTTCTCAGTGAGACTTGAACAGATAATTTTGTGGTTTGAATCCCTGCATGTGTTACCTTATTCAATTAATTTGATTGTAAATAGTTTTTTAATGTTATAAGATAAATACTTTATTGTCATTGCAACGCAAATTACAATGAAATTCTGTAAAAGCTCCACACATATGTAAACATATAACAACCTCAACATACACACATGTAAACAAGTATGCCACCACAGAAAAAACCTAAAAGGAACCTCCGCCACAGCAGCAAAGCCAAGTCACTTACAGTTAAATACTATTTTTCAAAATTACCATTTAGGACCATGATTGCTCTTGGAAAGAAACTTATGGTGATAGTATGTATTTAACAATGTATATTATATGGATGTTAGCTGTGTGCCCTGGTCCTGGTGCTTTGGGAGGTATCGTTACTTGCCAAGTAACAGGGACCAGTGAAATCACATATGTTTTTTCATTCTTTTGTTTGTGTTTGATTTTAGTCACATTTAACTGATTTATGGGCTAGATACAATGTGGCAAGGTTCTGGTTTAGAAAGGGGAATGTGCTTAGGCAATTGAAATTGAGTGGGGCTACAGAGACAGACTGATGGGTTATGTTTAAAGTGGGGTTCCACCCAAATTTTGAACAATATCTGTATGTATTCTCTTCCTTGCCTAGATGCTGACATGCCGTTTAAAAAAATTTAAATCACCGTAATTACCTTTTATTTTTCTATTCTTCTTTGCACTTCCTGGTTCTCCTCCCGTGGGAGTAGGCGTGTCTCTAGCCTCTCCCAGACTCCTGGGAGCTAGTCTCAGGCTTCCCAGGATGCCACTGAGCATGTGCAGGAATGAGCGGTGAATGCTGGGAGCACAGCATTCACCACATCCAGGAAATAAATGCTTGTGGGCTTCAAATGCCCACAATGAAGATGGAAACCGCCTGCAGTGAATAATATAAGTTATTCTTTCCGACGAAATCTGACACAGGCGGACTTATGACACACAATATGTGAGTATGTAATGCTGAGAAGAAAAGTTTGTGAATGAACTAAAAAAAAACAAAACGATAGATAGGTGGACCCCCGTTTTAAGAACTGAGGGGAGCGTGAAACACATCAACCCATTCCTTCCCCCACTGTCTTTGTGCATGGTTTGTTCACATACGAAATAATAAAACAAGATCAATGTGTGTAGCCATCTGGAGAATTTCTTTTATACTACCTGTGCAGTTGACAAGCTAGACTGGCACCCTTGTGAAGTGGTAAGGAGGTGTGTGAAAATGCAGGAGGAGTATAGCTACCTGGAGCGGTAGCTCAGGTAGCTATACCAAGTGCACCGTCTAGGAGATATTCTTGTGAGTAGCAGTCGGTGACATCACCGGCGCCGGTATGTTGTTCCTTCAGAGCTGTGTGCCGCAGGAGTGACAACATCGCGGCTCAGCCATACGGTGTATACTAGCACATTATGATATTACCTTGCAGGTGGAAACTTTTTTTTTTCTTACAGAGTTTACTTCCATTTTAATAACAAGAAACCCTTAGAATGTAGAAAAAGATCTGGGGAGACAAGGGGCACAGACTTCAGCAAAATACCTTATACTTGTCCAGATCACAGGGGGGATTAGGTCTCCCTCAGCTCTTCTGGTACTATCAAGCTGCTAGACTCGCCCAGCTATCAATAGTCTATGGGAAGACAGAAAAACCGGATTGGATCCAAATAGAGAGGCAGGCTGCACCGTCATACACCCTAGATTTCCTACTATGGGTCCCCCCTAGAAAACGTCCCTCAATTCTCTCACCAACTCTTTCTCAATCCTTTAAATTATGGGACTCTCTCAGAAACAATCGGAACTTGATCTCAAATTGCCACCCACTTGCTCACATATTTAACAACCCGGACTTCGTTCCAGGTCTAGACATCAAAGCATTCCGTTGGTGGTTGGATAAGGGGATGTACCGGATCGGACACTTCTATACGAGTTTAGGCCCTATTACCCTGGCCTATTGTGTGAGCCAATTGGAGATGCCTACCTCGGAGCGATTCAGATTTCACCAAATTCGTCACTTCCTCGCCCACAACGGGGAGGCAAAATTGGCCCCCCACTCATTCACGCCATACGAACTCTGGTGCGGCAGGTCTTCTGAGCAGAGGGGAGGCATCTCCGTCATATACCAGTCACTCGCCAATCAGTCAACCAAGACGCCATATATGCTAGTGTGGGAGTCAGACCTATCTATGCAGTGGGACATTGATAAATGGAGAACAACCTTTTTCAGGGCTTACAGGGGCATTAAGAATATCTCCATGATAGAGTCTAGTCTTAAGGTTTTTACCAAGTGGTATCTATCTCCTGACAGATTAGCCAAAATGTTCCCCTCGGTTGACCCAAGTTGTTTTAGAGGATGTTTACTTAGGGGTACATTGGTCCATATATTCTGGGAGTGCCCAAGACTGAGGACATACTGGAATAAGATCTTCCTCCTGATAAAGAAAATTACCAAGGCCCATATCCCGAAAATACCATCGATCGCTCTCCTAAATGACAATTTGCCCAGGCTCCCGAAGCTTACCCGCAAACTTATCCATTTTATTTTCCTGGGCGCTAAGCTCACCATAGCCAAGGCATGGAAGAAACCCAGAGTATCCCTTAAGGCGACGATCCGGAAAATTTCCTGGATCATGGCCCAAGAGAAGCTCGCTAGCATTCTCGACAACTCAAAAGACCAATTTGAAGCTACTTGGGAACCCTGGGCAAATTTCATTGGCATCTCCCTGATTCCGGGCGTACAACCATAACTCAGCTTGATGTTACGGGGTTGTGGGACATCTCCCCGCGGGCTGGCTCCCTTTCCTCTCTTCCTTCTCCTTCCCCTTCCCCTCTCCTTTTCACACTCTTCTCTTTCTTGCTTATTACTTGTCTTAAAGTTTCGAATCACAGACAGTTTGTTGATCTTAGTGTCACTCTTGATCCCTGTAGGTTCCTGTTATAAGGGGTTCAAGTAATATGATGTTGTTCCACTATATGGATATTCACTTTTCAGCAATGTTTACTGGGCGGTTGGGGGGGGCTGTGGGAGGTTTCGCCGGTCACAGCGAGTTCCCTTTTGGGGTGCCAACGGAATCCCTCTGGCCTCCTACTCCTACCCCAGGGAAAGCCTAGGGTTTTATCCTCTCTATAGCTCTTTTCTTATGGTAAACGGTGTTGTTCTTTCGGATTTTCTGTTAAAACCACAGGCCGGAACCTAACCCCTCACACCTATTATTGTTTTATTTTATTTTCTGGGTTTCGTTTGTGATTCCTCCTCTTTTTGAAATACCTACCCCACTGGGGTCTAACTGTATGTGTTATATCCAATGTACATTTATGATTCATTGACTGTACAACTTACTTATTGTTGAAAAATCCAATAAATACTTTGAAAGTAGAATGTAGAAAAAGATGCCAATCATTTTAATTCTAAATACCGCTATATTCCAAGGTGCAGGAGGGAGATTAGACATATTCCATCACCTTATGAGAACTATTATCAAATACCTATTATGTTTACGCTTTTCAAATGGTAATTTTGTTCTGTACTATAACATATGAGTTATTAGACTATTAGTCTATTAGTTATTAAATCTGTTGGACTATCATATACACTTTACCTCTCCTACCCCACACCCCTATTTCTTTTTTTGAGTGAGGTGGGCTCAGCAACCCCCTCTAGAGGATCTAAAAATAGCAGGTGGAATTGGCAGCTGGGAGATCTCATTTTTCAGAAACTACAAGTACACATAAAGGCTCAGAGTCACTCTGAGGGCCACTGACAGATTAAATTTTTCTGTCCAGGGTAAGTCTATGATTGTCATTCTCACAGTCTGCTACTGTACTCTGACACCCTGTTATGACAGCTATGCTCGTGCCATGTTTTTTGCACAAGCATTTTGTGTGATGACAGCCACAGGGGAGAAAGGGAATACATTCATCAAACTTATTGGCATTAAAATGGTCAAATCCCAGTTTGTATGAATCTGAGGCTTCAAAATACAGACTACAGCATTCCCTAGTTCAAACACTGCCTTCTTTATGAACACATTAACAAATAAACTTGAGAGGGAGGGAATCCTTTGATAAAAGGCGATCTAATATGCTTACAGTTTTTGGCTACAGGAAATTCATTACAACTCAGATAACATTCTCATAATTAGAATACAGCATTGGAGTTCAGCTATTTCTAACTTCAGGTGAACTTGTGTACCCAACAAAGTAATGAAAGCAAAAGTGCTTGCTAACAGCAGACGTGAGCTGCCATCTAGATAAAGGAAGGCCTGTAGATGTGGTGTATCTGGATTTTGCATAGGCATTTGATACAGTTCCCCGCAAAGGTTTACTGTACGAACTGAGGTATGTAGGCCTGGACCATAGGGTAAGTACCTGGATTGAAAACTAGCTACAGGTATGAGTCCAAAGGGTGATGATAAACAGCGAGTACTCAGAATGGTCTGGTGTGGAAAGTGGGGTCGCCCAAGGATCTGTCCTGGGACCAATTCTGTTTAATTTATTCATAAACGACGATGATACAAAGTTAAGCAGGGCAATAATTTCTACACAGGAGGTGGACACCTTGCAAGAAGACCTAAACAAAATATTTGGGTGGGCAACTAAATGGCAAATGAGGTTTCATGTTGAAAAGTGTAAGGTAATGCATTTGGGTGCCGAAAATATGAACGCAAATTACTCGCTAGCAGGAGAACCTCTGGGGGAATCTAGGATGAAAAAGGACCTGGGAGTCCTAATAATGTTAATGAGTAAGCACAGGGTTACTGTGTGAAACGTGTCCATCTGCTATTGTTCTACTATCATCCTGTGGTATTTTTTCATGTTTTTATGATTGAAGAATAAAAGGACTTTATGGTATTGGCATGCTGCCATCCATTCCTTCCTTGCAATTCTATACGGCCAGTGAGCCGAGGCATGCACCCGTAGGAGAAGTCATTTTCCCAGCTCCCCTGTTCATTTGGCTTTCATCACTCACCTGGAGCGGAGTTTTCTGTCCTGTTAATGCATTTGGGTGCCAAAAATATGAACGCACATCACTCGCTAGGAGGAGAACCTCTGGGGGAATCTAGAATGGAAAAGGACCTGGGGGTCCTAATAGATGGCAGGCTCAGCAATGGCATGCAATGCCAAGCTGCTGCAAACAAAGCCAACAGAATATTAGCATGCATTAAAAAGGGGATTCACTCCAGAGATAAAAACGATAATTCTCCCACTCTACAAGACTCTGGTCCGGCTGCATTTTGAGTATGCCGTCCAGTTCTGGGCACCAGTCCTCAGAAGCATGTGCTGGAACTGGAGAGAGTCCAGAGAAGGGCAACAAAGCTAATAAAGGGACTGGAGGACCTCAGCTATGGGGAAAGACTACAAGCATTGAACTTATTCTCTCTGGAGAGGGGACGCTAGAGAGGGGATATTATATCAATGTACAAATACTGTACTGGAGACCCTAGCATAGGGAAAAAACTTTTCAGTGAAAGGGAATTTAAAAAGAAACGTGGCCATTCACTAAAAATGGAAGAGAAGCGGTTTAACCTTAAACTCTGTAGAGGGTTCTTTACTTTCAGGTAAGGATGTGAAATTCTCTTACACAAGCAGGGAGCGTCGATAATTTAAAAAACTATTATATTGCCACCTTAACAACCACAACATACAGGAGTATACGATGTACTATTGACATAAACACAAACACACACATCATAGGTTGAACTAGATGGACTGGTGTCTTTTTTCAACCTCACTAACTATGTAACTATGTAACACATGCCATTAACACAAACCTTTTAAGTAAGCCAGGTGTGCAAATAGCGGCTTTCTGTTTGCATATACACTGGTACTCTTTACTACTAGAGAAAACCAGTCTGTGGATTGATTATTAAGACCCTGAGTATTGTACTCTGGTACTGAGAGAGGCGATATACCTGATTTCTGCTACATAGAAATGGAAAGATTTTAAGGTCGCTCCAGACATTGCTGCGGGATAGACTTTGAATGAAAATGTATCTGCCGGGAACTTGTGCTTTCATCTAGAAGCTAGAGCTGTTACATTAGTCGCTTTGATGGGCAAATAGGTATGTTTTCAATGGCTGTGCTCTTGTTTTAGTTCAGGGATTCACTAGACAGCAATATTGATGTCAGGTTAATAATGGATGCCCTACAGCTCACGGGTTTAAAAACCCAATAAAGTCAACGGTGTGGGCTACTATGTTTGTATCCCTCTTTTGAAGAGCATTTTTTTTGCCCTATGAAAAAGTTCCATTCAAGCCAGTTTTCATAAATTATACTTTTTCTTATTTGTTGCCAACTTTTCATGATGTCAAGTATGTCATGACCATTTAGATCTAAATGGCATATTTTGTCAGTATGTAAGAAGTGTATGTTTGTATAAAAGAAAGCCCATTATATATCTGAGGACATTTTAAAGGTGTGCTCATCTAGATTCAGGCTTTGCACCATCCTTCAAATTTCCTATCCAACTAAATAAAGATTTGTCAATATTATTAACTTGGTGTTGAACCTATCTGCTGGCAAATTCAATGAAAAAGCATAAGATGTAACAGCAGTAGCTATGATGGGAACCAGTATTAATGTGTTTTGTACTCTTCTGGCATGTTTATTATGTCATGTTTGTATGAGCTACTGCATTTTGTGCTTCATTCTTTCTGCCTTGTGCCTTGCTCTGTTTCATCAATAAATCTAAATGTGTCCTGTACTTTGATGCAAAACATGTAAATTTGTATAATTTATGCTGTGCAAAGCTATCCCTATTTAAGATAATAAGTCTGGGCTGTAGCAGTACTTGTATAATGGGGTGTATACAGGTCCCCAATCAGATCCAGAGTCTCCCTTTAATATTAAAAAAAAAGTTCATTATACAAATCATGGAATATGGCCTGTAAAATGTATAATGGTCAAATAGGAAAGACTGGTCTTTTTTGCTGGTGATATGGCAAAATATTCTTTAGACAGTGTTTTGGCAGACTCCATAGCAGTCAATGAAATATCTGCTCTTTTTTCAAAGTAATATAAAAGGTTTTATTTGTTTTTGTTTTAAAAAAACATGTTATACTTACCTGCTCTGTGCAATGGTTTTGCACAGAGCAGGCCTGATCCTCCTCTTCTGGGGTCTCTCCCCACTGGCTGCTTGCTATGGGGGCACTTGTGCATGCTCACTGCGTGTTTCCATAAAACACCCCTGGGCCCTTGTCACTGGCTCTGATTGACAGTAGCGGGAGCCAATGAAAAGCAAGAGAGCCGAAAGAGCTTTGACTCTCGTGCACATCGCTAGATTGAGAGTGGGTCAAGCAAGTATTCTTGGGGGGGGGGGAGCTGCATGCATAGAGTGCAGTATGGTTAAAAAAAAAAAACCTCCTTACAAACACTTCAAATTTGAGCAAAAGTTTCCAGCCTATGGTGTTCTGCCACATCATATACTGACATTAAAAGGTAATTTTCCCTTTGAATGAATTCTTTAAAATAAAAAAAAAACAACAATATACTGTAAATATGTAATGTGTTTCCTAGAGCTTGTGTGAACAAGCGCAAGCTACCAGTGGTTGAGTAAAACATAAATTTGCCTCAATTTATCTTGTTAATGAGAATGGTTAGTTAGACATTCTTTACTTAAAGTTTCATCACAAATTAATTTATCTTACTAATAATCATAAGTCAGCTGTGCAAAAAGCCTATCTAAAATCTAAACAAGAACTAACCATCAATCAAACCTTTGAAATGAGACTCACAAGCAGCCTCATCAAACATGCTGTCACATTTAAGTCATTATAATCCATAATGTCAAAGGGATCAGGCTGGATGACCAAAAACATCCGAATCAATTGTGGTAATATTTTCTAAATCACTTCTAATTTATTGCATAACAAGGAAATACATCAAGAACAGGTATAATTAAGAATTCAACCCTATAGTTATGCTTCTCCAATGTTTCCTGGTTGTCACTTAAAAAAACCTCAAGGTAGTATGGTTTGCTTCAAGTGACTTTACTGTCCTAGACAAGAATGTAAAAATAAAAAAAAAATATGATTAGTTTGCCAAAGGAGAAAGTTTCATGAAAATGACAACTTCATGACCATTGTCAGTTATATTATTTTAATCATTATTATTCGGTATTGATACGTCAGGGTCTATGTATAAAACATGTGCTTTGTGAGTAAATCAGCATTTGTATGAAAGTCACGGATAATACTGCCATGTTTGTAATATGTAGGGTAATACTGGAAAACCTGGACAGTTGGTGGTAATTGTAGAATTCTATAATCAGAATGACTGACTGAATAATTTGTCACCAGGGTCACCTCAACTGAATTGCTTGCTGTCTCCCTGGTACCAAAGTTCAACATGCGGTGGACCGGGTTGATAAATAACTGGGAGGGGCTGGGCATGACCAAGCTGTCTTGGTTCATGTTGGGACCAATCACAGAATACATGGAAGATGGAGGATCCTAAAGAATCAATTTCAATAACTAGGCTGCAAGTTGAAAGGAAAGAGCTCCAAATTTATATTATATGCAATATTGGCTGTGCCATGCACAACAAAGGAAGGGCAGGGGGTGCTTAGCGAACTGAATGCAAAGACCTCATGTAAGGGGGAAGGATTTGGGTTTTTGTAGAACTGGGTAAGCACAAAAAATGGAAGGGGTTTTGCTGTGCTGGGGAAAGGTTTATATGAAAGCTGGAGGAGAATTTAAACTAGGATTGGGGGGGGGGATACGAATATAATGGGGCAGACAAGTCAGATAGGGCTCGGGCTCAGGCTCATAGACTAATGGGGGGGGGGGGGGGGGATGGATGGAGGGCTTTGGCAGGTGATAAGGATTTTCCCATGTTACAAACATCAAAAAGAGATATGCAGTACACAAGTGCAACAATGACTTAAAGTGTTTGTTCACCATTTCCCTGAGGAGTCTGCCAAGAAAGAAAGGAGAGTTTGAGGATTTGATGCATGAAGAGTACTACGATTTAATTGGTATTGCTGAATCTTGGTTTCATTTTCTACATGATTTGGCTATTAATGTTCATGGCTGTGCTCTCTTTTGTAAAATAGGGCAAAATGAAAAGGGAGCAAGGTTTGTCTATATGTGAAAAGAGATCTCAAAGTGAGTGTGAAAGAGGTCCTTGTTAATGGAGAGTATGATGGTGCTGAAACATTATGGGTAGAGCTACACATGGGTGTGCATACTTCAAAGTTAATAATTGGAGTTTGTTAAAGGCTACTTGGTGCCTTGCAGAGATAGCAGGGGGTGCATGGGCTGGAATAGTACTAATAATGTAGGATTTTTACTCTGCTGGAACAGTAAAAGGGTGATCATTTCAAAACCTATTACAAGAAAAATGTACGTTATAGTTTATAGAAGGTCCAACTAGAAATGATGCTCATCTGGACTTAATATTAATGTTCATATTAAGAACATCTGAGTAGCAGTGAGCACAACGTTTCATTTAATGCAAGCTGTAAACAGCAAGCATATACTGGAAAGATAAAAACACCTAATTTTCAGAGGACAATGTTTCCAAAGCTGAGGACTGCACTTCAAGATATAGACTGTGAGTGAATATTGTCATTACAGAACACAAAACAGAAATGGGAATGCTTCAAATGGATGATATGCTCACTTTGAAAGTTAAAAAAGCTATAGGTTATAAGAAAAGAGCATTTAACCACTTGCTTACAGGGCACTTAAACCCCCCTCCTATCCAGACCAATTTTCAGCTTTCAGCGCTGACGCACTTTGAATGACAATTGCGTGGTCATACAACACTGTACCCATATGAAATTTTTATCATTTTTTCACCACAAATAGAGCATTCTTTTGGTGGTATTTACAGTTTTTACTTTTTGTTAAAAAATGTAAAAAACTGAATTAAAAAAAAAAAATTTTATTTTTTTATATTTTGTTATAAAAAAAATTAAAACAGGTAATTTTTCTCCTTCATTGATGTACGCTGATGAGGCGGCAGTGATGGGCACTGATAGGCGGCAGTGATGGGCACTGATCAGTTACACTGATAGGCAGCGCTGCTAGGTGGCACTGATTGGCACTACTGGTGGGCATTGATAGGTGGCACTTGTGGGTATTGATAGGTGGCACTTGTGGGCACTGATAGGTGGCACTGTGGGCACTGTTAGGTGGCACTGTGGGCACTGTTAGGTGGCACTGTGGGCAGTGTTAGGTGGCACTGTTAGGTGGCACTGATGAGGCAGATGTGCCTCTTCCACTTCGGGACCGATGTCCTTCACATCTGAGCCGGTGATCGGCTTTTTTTTCTACTCACGCTGTCAGCGTGAGTAGTTAAAAAAAAGATTACCGATCTTTTGTTTACATTGTGTGATCAGCTGTCATTGGCTGACAGCTGATCACATGGTGAGGGGCCGGGACCGGCCCCTTCCTTAGATCGGTGATCACCCGAGTCTCAGTGACTCGGTGATCACAGTGCGCTCGGCGCGTGCCCTGCAGGTTGCGCACAAGGCGCATGCACAGGGGAGGCCGTCATATGACGGCCTCCCGGGAATTCAGGTCCGCGCTGTGGCCGTCATTCGGCCATAGCACGGATGCCAAGTGGTTAAAAATGAAGGAACACTATCATCATTTAAAAGTTTAAAATAATCGTAAAAATATATATGTGAACAGGAAATAAAGGCTACAAAAATTCTGAGTGAATGGCAGTTTACAAAAGAGAGTAAGATAAACCTCCTTTAAAATATAATATTAGTAAGAAGACCAGGTCTGAGCAGGTTGGCCCTTTACAGGATAATTTAGGGTTGGTGACTGGGGACAAAGAGAAGGCAAATGTATGAAATGCCTGCTCTGTGTATACAAAGGAAAAAGGGGATCTCAAGTTCATAATGGGAATAGTATTGACATAGCTCCAAAAGAACCACAATGGTTCAAAACTGATAAGGTCCAAAAACATTTAGACAAAATAGAGGTGACTAAAGCACCTGGACCAGATAGCTTACACCCACTTGTCATCAAAGATTTGAGTTCTGTTATTTCAAAGCCATTGATTCTAATTTTTAGAGACTCTTTGATGATTGACCTGGTATCACTGGATTGCCGCAAGGCCAATGTGGTGCCTGAATTTAAAAACGGATCAAAGTATTTGCCAAGTAACTACAGACCCATTAGTTTAACTTCTATAGTTAGGAAGATACTGGAAAATTTACTAAAGGACTGCATAGAACAGTTTTTTCTATAAAACAGCATTTTAACCGCTTCAGCCCGGAAGATTTGGCTGCTGAATGACCAGGCCATTTTTTGTGATTCGGCACTGCATGGCTTTAACGGCCATGCGACGCTGCACCCAAATAAAATTGATGTCCTTTTTTTCCCCACAAATAGAGCTTTCTTTTGGTGGTATTTGATCATCTCTGCGGTTTTTATTTTTTGCGCTATAAAAAAAAAAAGAGCGACAATTTAAAAAAAAAACACAATATTTTGTAATTTTTGCTATAATAAATATCCCCATTTGTTTTTAAAATAGCAAATTTTTTTCTCAGTTTAGGCTATGTATTCTTCTACATATTTTTGGTAAAAAAAATAGTAATAAGCGTATATTGATTGGTTTTCACAAAAGTTATAGTGTCTACAATATAGGGGATAGATTTATAGCATTTTTATTATTATTTTTTTTTTACTAGTAATGGTGGTGATCTGCGATTTTTATTGGGACTGCGACATTATGGTGGACACATTGGACACTTTTGACACATTTTTGGGACCATTGGCATTTATACAGCAATCAATGCTATAAAAATGCACACAGTTTCCGGTTCTCGCTGTGTCATGAGCGATCGCGGGAGCTGGCGGTCACTGTGCCCGCCGGGCACTCGCATTGGCTCCGACGGCCCGCGCGCGCACTCCTAGGGGCCACAGGGCGAAGCGACGTAACATAACGTCCTTTCACCCAGCCGTGCCATTCTGCCGCAGTAAAACTGCGGCGGCTGGTTGGCAAGTGGTTAAGCAATAGACAGCATGGATTCACGAAAGACCGACGTTATCAAACAAATCTGATTTCTTTTTATGAGGAAATAAAACTTAGACTTAGGATTTGCTGTGGATATAGTATACTTGGATTTTGTAAAAGCATTTTATGCAGTTCCTCACAAATGGCTAATCTGTAAGTAAAGACCTACAAGCTTAGAAAATTCCATTTGTAAATAGATAGAAAACTGTCTGAAAGACTGTATTCAGAAGGTAGTGATTAATAATTTATACTCTGAATGATCTAAGGTTATTAGTGGTCTACCTGGAGTTTGAATGTTGGGACTCTTATGCCCTGTACACACGATAGGATTTTACTACGGAAAATGTATGATAGGACCTTGTTGTCGGAAATTCCGACTGTGTTTAGGCTCCATCACACATTTTCCATAGAAATTTCCGTCACACAAAATTTGAGAGCTGGTTCTCAAATTTTCCGACAACAACATCTGTTGACGGAAATTCCGATCGTGTGTACACAATTCAAAGTGCCATGCTCGGAATCAAGCAGAATAGCAAGCACTGGCTATTGAACTTCATTTTTCTCGGCTTGTCATTTGTGTTGTACGTCACCGCGTTCTTGACGTTCGGAATTTCCGACCAACTTTGTGTGACCATGTGTATGCAAGACAAGTTTGAGCCAACATCCGTCGGAAAAAAAACATGGATTTTGTTGTCGGAAAATCCTATTGTGTGTACAGGGCATTGTAATTCAACATATTTATAAATGATATAGGGTCTGGGATTAAATGTACCATCTCAGCCTTGCAGATGACAACAAGCTATGCAGTGAAATAACTTCCTTAAAGGATATTTCCAACTTCCAAGTCAATCTCAATGCACAATTTAATTGGACAACTATGTGGCCAATGAGGTTTAAAGTTGATAAATGTAAAGTTCATTTGGAGGCTAAAAACACGCATAATACATTTTCAGAGGAGAACAGCTGGTGAAGTCAGCGGTCAAGAAGGATATGGGTGTACTAGTGGATCATAACCTTAACAATAGCATTAAAATGCCAAGCTGCAGTTTCTAAAGCTAGAAAAATATGTTCTTGCATTAAGAGTTATAGACTCCAGAGAGAAAGACATCATTTTGTCCCCTGTACAAATAACAGTAAGACCTCATTTGGTATATGTAGTTCAGTTTTGAGCATAAGGTCACAAAAAGGATATTGGACAACTGGAGATAGTGCAGAGATGGGTATCCAAACTGATGTTTTCTATGAGGACAGATTAGCTGAACTGAATTTATTTTCTCTTGAGAGACAATTATTATTATTTTTATTATATGCAATTTATATAGTGCCAACAGTTTACGCAGTGCTTTACAATGTAGAGGGGGGACAGCACAATTACAGTACAGTTCAATACAGAAGGGACAGGAGGGCCCTGCTCATAGAGCTTACATTTTAAAGGAGGGGGTGGTGGTACAAAAGGTAATAGATGTGGGGAACAATTTGATGGGGGTGGCTCGGGGACAGTTGTTTTGTGGGTGTGGGATAGGTTTCCCTGAATAAGTGAGTTTTCAGGGATCTCATAAAGTTAGGGACTGATTGGACATACCGGGGCAGGGAGTTCCAGAGGATGGGAGAGGCTCTGGAGAAGTCCTGAAGGGATTATTAGAAGGGAATGTGATCACTATGTTTAAATACATAGGTGGTCCATATAATGAGCTTGCTGTAGAGTTATTAACTTTCAGGTCATTACAGAGGAAAAGTGGGCACTCTTTACATCTGGAGGAAAAGAGATTTAACCTTCACATACAGAAAGGTTTCTTCACAGAAAGAGCTGTAAAAATGTGGAATAGACTCCCTCAAGAACTAGTTCTGGCCAGCTAAGCAGATTGTTTTATAAAAGAGCTGGATGTCACGGTTCCATGTACATTGATCTGGCTCCGGGTTTTACCTCCTGTTTGAGCTGCTTGGGTTCCTGCCAATCCTCCCCGAACCTAGGTATTTTCAAGCCTGTGCACCTGAGGCTTATTGTCAACGCGTCTCCACGCTGAAGCCAGACCCTCCTGTTCCTTTGACATTTGTTGTTTCTGTGTACTCCTTTACACTGTGTGATGTTTGATCCTGTCTTCGGTCTCAGTGTTTCTCTCTGGCTTTGCGGTTATATTCCTTTTGGTTTCTGTTGGTGGTTCCCTGTATTTCCTGTTGCTGTGTGTGTCTTTCTCTGCTTAGTCTCCTGTGTGTACCCCGTGTCCTTCCATCGTGCTATTTGGCTGCACTGTGCCCGCATGGGTGTGCTAGAGAGCCGCAACCTGGGGACTGCCCAGCAGCGCAACATCCACACCACCAGTGGCTCTGGTGAAGACTAGGTGGCTCCTTAAATCTTGCGACTCTGGCACAACACAGTTTGAGTGCAGTCACACTGCTCCTGCATCTGTGAGAACCCATACCCAGGTACACCTGGTTAGTTGTTGCATTGGGCACTAGATCTTGAGCTACAGTCCCAAGTGATCTTACCCTCTGAGTGTGACACTGGATGCATTCCTAAATGCACAAAATTTAACTGGATATTACCATGTATAGGTAATAACAACAGAGATTGCTGATCGAGGGAATATCTGATTGCCTCCTAGGGTATTAGGAAGAAATGCTTTTTCCACCATTGGAGCAAATTGAGACCATGCTTCATTGTTTTTTTTTTTTGTCTTCCTCTGGATCAACTGTGGATATAGGCTTGTGCATATGGAGGCTTTCGATTTATTTCTTTTCTTTTCTAGAGGTTTAGCTAAATGGGCTTGTGTCTTTATCAACTTGACCAACTATGTAAATATATAGCACACGATGTACAAGGAGGAGCTGATTCTAACAGACATCAATGAGAAAGGTTCATAATTCAGTATTCACTGTCCAAAAATGATACTTTATGGAGTTGGACTTTAATATACCAAACCTAGGCTGGGAGCAATCCAGTTAGAATCATTGGATTATTTTCCTACACTGTAGTTCACATTCATATATACACTCTGAGCCCCAGCGTTCTTTCTTGCCTGAGGACTTGCCACTGGGCTTGTTGAGAAACTGACTGAATACTTAGCAGTCATTACCTGAATTCATGTTAGGATAAAAATTCAGTTCGTAGAACAATACTTCAATTTTGCTTTTGGTCCACTCGATACTTACTGGACAAGATAATCTGTTTGACATGTAACACAAAATAAATTTTAAAGGACACTTTTGATATAATATACTGTATTACATTGTTTTGCTTATCAACAATAAAAAATGTCTTTTTGGGATACATTATAAATAAACTATCTAATTATTTGCATTATCTAGCTTTTATCAAAGGCAGAATAACTAAACTTGGGTGGCAATATTTGGTGGTCTGAATATGTACAAGCTGAACAAGCACAATACTATTTCTAAAATACTTATTGGTTTCCACAATTACAGAAACTGTTATGCCCCGTACACACGGTCAGACTTTCTGACTAGAGGTGCGCATCTTCACTTGCCTAACGATTCGATTCGATTACGATTATCAGGTCAACGATTCGATTCGATTCGATTCCGCGATGCATCACGATGCATCAAGATTACTGCGCGCGGTTTTCATAAAAAAAAAATTCAAGCAGTCAGGAGAACTCCATTTTTTTTTTTATCTGTTCTAAAAAAAAAAAAAACACAACAGACATGATACAGGAGATGGTCAGAGACTGCAGACATGATACAGGAGATGGTCAGAGACTGCAGACATGATACAGGAGATGGTCAGAGACTGCAGACATGATACAGGAGATGGCCAGAGACTGCAGACATAGTACAGGAGATGGTCAGAGACTGCAGACATAGTACAGGAAATGGTCAGAGACTGCAGACATGATACAGGAGATGGTCAGAGACTGCAGACATAGTACAGGAGATGGTCAGAGACTGCAGACATGATACAGGAGATGGTCAGAGACTGCAGACATAGTACAGGAGATGGTCAGAGACTGCAGACATGATACAGGAGATGGTCAGAGACTGCAGACATAGTACAGGAGATGGTCAGAGACTGCAGACATGATACAGGAGATGGTCAGAGACTGCAGACATAGTACAGGAGATCGTCAGAGACTGCAGACATAGTACAGGAGATGGTCAGAGACTGCAGACATGATACAGGAGATGGTCAGAGACTGCAGACATAGTACAGGAGATGGTCAGAGACTGCAGACATAGTACAGGAGATGGTCAGAGACTGCAGATATGATACAGGAGATGGTCAGAGACTGCAGACATAGTACAGGAGATGGTCAGAGACTGCAGACATGATACAGGAGATGGTCAGAGACTGCAGACATGATACAGGAGATGGTCAGAGACTGCAGACGTGATACAGGAGATGGTCAGAGACTGCAGACATGATGCACCAAGTTGCCAGCATTGGGTTATAATGCGCTGCTGCTGCCATGGAGACAGAGACCAGCGCTGTCAATAGCGGTGCCAGGACAGCAACCCTGGTTGTTCGCCCACTGGTCCACTGTCGGATTCCCCCATCCACCTGGAATGTGTAGATGAGGAATTGGATCTTTTTTTTTTTTTCAGTGTAATGACTAAACGAAAAAAAAAAAAAGATCAATATATGGGCTGCATAAGTGGCTTAGTGCTAACTGGATCTTGGAAGAACAGAGTGGGGGAGGGAGACAGATAGGGGAGAGAAAGGGACAGTTCAGTGATCAAAGTGTAATGAACAATGCAATGCTCACTTATTCAGGGACGAGGCTGTAAGTTCACACAGCTTGGAATGTGGAGCTGCTGACTGTTCTTCATATCTCCCGCGCACACCCCCTCCCCCCTCCTCTCTCTCTCTCTCCTTCACAGCTGTGTCGGGATAGGAGAGTGGGCGGGCTGGGCAGACACAGGGGGAGGGAGGAGGAGGGGGGGACAGCTGTATGCATCGTAATCATCTCTGTCCGTTGCTGGGAGGGGGGAGTGAGCTTCGCTGGGCTGTGTGAGACGAGTGTCAGAGACACTCCGCTCAGCTGCAGCCACCAGCCCCTAAATGTACACACTGATTCTCCTGTCCTACGGACGGGAGAAATCAGTCTGTATCCTCAAACTGTCACAGGGATAATGGGGGGCTGGAAACACTGCAATGTCACCCACAGTGCAGGATCTCCAGAGACTTTGGCAACCCCGATTGTCCTGCCACTCCCACGGATGTGATGACAGCTACAGTGATCTGTCTCACAGCTCCGTGGTACTCTGCGCCCCGCACATCGGGGAGATAAGAGAGGACGTTGTCCAGTGTCTGAGGAGGGGGAGAGCCTGGGTGGGGGCAGTAGCTGAGGATACATCTCCCATTGACGGGGAATGGCGCCAGGCTTAGCCAGCCGATCAGTGGCTTGTCATCTCCAGCTGGCACTGCTGTGCGGGGGGAGGGGGAGGAGCCGTAATGACCTCATGCATAATTGATTACGGCCGGATACCGCATCGATGCCGAATCGGGAAGGGCAGAATCGCGATGCATCGATGCGGCGATCATTTTCAACACCCCTATTTCTGACATAAAATGTGCGATCGGAGCTTGTTGTTGGCAATTCCGACCGTGTGTACAGTACCTGACTGCAAGAATGTGTTTCCAGCACAATCCCATCACGCTGGTTCTCGGCGACAGGGTACTGTGCATCTTGCGCTGGTTCGCTCATCGGGAAAGGAAAACTGTTTTTTCCTTTCACTATGAGCGACAGGCAGTGCTGACAGCTGTCTGGTATGAATCATGAGGGGGAACGCCGTGCCAAATTTTAAATAAAAAAATGGCATGGGTTCCCCCCCAGAGGCATACCAGGCCCTTAGGTCTGGTTTGGATTTTAAAGGGGAACCCCCTACGCCAAAAAAATGGCGTGGGGGTCCCCCCAAAATCCATACCAACCCTTATCCGAGCACACAGCCCGGCTGGTCAGGAAAGGGGGTGAGGGAGAGCGAGTGCTCCCCCCTCCTGAACCGTACCAGGCCGCATGCCCTCAACATGGGGGGTGGGCACTTTGCGCCCCCCACCCCAAAGCACCTTGTCCCCATGTTGATGAGGGCAAGGGCCTCTTCCCGACAACCCTGGGCGTTGGTTGTTGGGGTCTGCGGGGGGCCCCCAGATCCCAGCACCCCACCCTATGTGAATGAGTATGGGGTACATCGTACCCCTACCCATTCACCTGGGGGGAAAAGTGTCAATAGAAAAACACACTAGATAGGTTTTTAAAGTAATTTATTAGGCAGCTCCGGGGGTCTTCTTCCGACTTCTCCGCTCTCTCCGGCCTCTTCTCCCGGTGTCTAGTTCTTCTCCCACTCTCTGGCCTCTTCTCCCACTGTCCGGTTCTTCTCCCGCTCTCTGGATCTTCTGCCGGGCTTCTCTGATATTTTTTGCTCTTTTGCTGCTCTTTTGCTAGCAGTGGCCCGGTCTTCTCCGCCGTCTTGTTCCTTCTTCTCTTCTTCCGATGTTGACACAACGTTCTCTCCCGCTGTAATGCTGTGTGAGCGGTGCGCGATGACTTATATAGGCATGGGGCGTGGTCACCGGGTGATGCCACCCGGTGACCCCCCCTTATGATGTCACAGTCCTGGGGCACCCCCCTGCCCCAAAGCCCCCACCCCCCATGTTGAGGGCATGTGGCCTGGTATGGTTCAGGAGGGGGGGCACTTGCTCGTCCCCACCCCCTTTCCTGACCGGCCGGGCTGCGTGCTCGGCTAAGGGTCTGGTATGGATTTTGGGGGGACCCCATGCCGTTTTTTTGGCGTAGGGTGTTCCCCTTAAAATCCATACCAGAACCAAGGGCCTGGTATGCCCCAGGGGGGGAACCCATGCCGGTTTTTTATTTAAAATTTGGCATGGCGTTCCCCCTCATGATTCATACCAGACAGCTGTCAGCACTGCCTGTCGCTCATCGCGAAAGGAAAAAACTGTTTTCCTTTCCCGATGAGCGAGCCAGCTCAGCACTGGCTCCCGCGATGGGGCTTGCAGGTGTCAAATCTCGCCGATAACAGCGACGAGATTGACACAATATCGCGGTCACCTACTGTAGGCTCCATCGGACAGTTTCCATCGGAATTTCCGTCGCACAAAATTTAAGATCTGGTTCTCAAATTTTCCGACAAAAAAATCAGTTTGCGCAAATTCCAATCATGTGTACAGAATTCCGACACACAAAGTGCAACGCCTGCTTAGAATAAATTACGAGACGGAAGCGCTCGGTCTGGTAAAACTAGCATTCATAATGGACATAGCACATTCGTCACGCTGCAAATTTTGAAATCTTTTAATGCAGTGCATTCTCTTCTTCTTTAGAATGCTAGAAGAATGACGTTGTTTTGCTTCTCATATTCACACAGAGTTCTCACAAACTTCTTTCTTTATAATTTCTCGTGATCTCATGAATAATATTTTTTTTTCATCAGATCTCCATAATACTTTTTTTATTTGTTTTTTTTTTTATTTTTCTAGTGCTCTCCATTATATTATTTCTCGTTTTGTGTGTCAAGTTACCACAACACCATTATTATCTTGCATTTTTTTACCTCAAAGAGGTTGGTTGGTGTCCCTTGTTAATTTGACCTTGTATTTTTTAAATATACCTGCCTACTCACAAACAAACTGTCCTTTTTGAAGTAAAACACATAGGCAAGTATTTCTGAAAAATAAATAGCCATTTATTCTGGGTCATAACAAAATAAAGAGGAAGGCAACGCTGGAGCAACTGCTGAAATTTGTGAAGCCTTTGTACCCCAGAGCACACATCTATTATTTTACAGTCAAAATTGGTGGCCTGAGGAGTCCATATAATAGTGAGCACAATCCGGTCCAGAACTACAAGAGATCAGGAACAGCAGCAGATGACATATCTATCCCCAGGCTGTGGTCATACAACAGCCTGCATCTTTTGTCAGACCAGACTGAACCCAAGCCATCACTCTGTGGTCTTCTTTACACGCTTCCTTCCAGGCTGTGGCTCTGGTGTTGGAGTTGTGGCAAGAGGTGGAGGAGGAGGACCTGGAGGAGGAGGAGGAGGACCATGGTTCAACTCACAAATGTTGCTTTGGCTTGTGAGTTCACCCCTCAACCCCTTATTTAGGGCTTGCAAGATCACTTCCTCACATAAGAGGCGTTGGCCCTCCTCCATTTCCAGCATTTTGCAGGCTTTCATGTAGGCATAGTCCTCTTGAACACTGCGGGGGTTCTGAGGGCCACAGTAGCCTTCAGAACTAGGCCAATTGCTGCCTCCTTCAGGTTACTCCTCTTCCTGGCACTTTTTTGTGGAAAGCCGAGGGGAGGCACCTGGAATTCGGGCAGGCTACTGGGCCCAGCCACCTCCTGGCTGACACTTACCCCCGCCACCTCCTGGCTGCCACTTTCCACGGCCTCCTGGCTGAGACTTTCCTGTGTATAAAAAAGGGAATTAGTTTTAGTTTTTGTTTCATCAATCACACACAATTTTCAGCTCATTACTGTTGCAAATTGAATGTTAATAAATAGAAAAGACTATCATTCTGACCCCAGCATTTTTCATTCTTGTCCCAATCATTTGTGGCCACTACTGTTTATTGATATTGGGAAATCAGAAATTAGTTACCAAAACTAACATATATTTAACATCATTAATTTGACAACCAGAAATATTTTGAAAAATGCTATACCTGACTCAAGCTGGGCTACTCCACATGTGGCTGCCTTGAAGGCCCAGGTTGGTCGTCAGAAGCCTCAGCTGGGGGGAAGGAAGCCTTGAAGGAAGACTGGAGAGTGCTGGCCTGGGTTCAGTCTGGTCTGCCAGAAAATGCAGTCTGTCAAAGTACCACAGCCTGGGTACATAAATGTCATCTGCTGCAGCTCCTGATCTCTGGGAATCCTGGACCTTCTATCGCTCCATAATATAAGTGCTCCTCATGCGACCAATTAGGGCTTCAAATAGGGGGTGTCTGCCGTGGGGATCACCGGCTTCACAAATTCCAGCAATTGATCCAGAGCTGCCTTCCTCTTTGGTTTATTGTTATAAAAGGGGTGGTTTACCAGCCACAGACAGGGCAGCTCCCTATACATATCATTGAATATGGGAATAAAGTCCTCATTGTTAGATCCATTTTCTCTGCAAGACACAACACAAGACAAACCCTGTCAGGCGAAACTCTCCTAATCTTGACCCAATATAGGACTCAATCTATAGGCAGTATAGGCCACTGATGCACCAACTTAAAATTGTACCTTCGTTATAACGATCGTCACTTCCGTTACTTCGGCTCCCTGCTCACAGATCATACGTATGACGCACACGTGTTCCGCTTTATATACACTGCACATGCGTGAAACTCCGGCCGCCCCTGACGTGCTTTCTAGTGTATTCCCCACCCCTTATCTTTCGATGCAGTGGGAGAGAACATGGCGGAGAGACAACATGTGCATGCAGAGCAGTGTAGCAAAGACAAAAGGCTGGAGCCCCGAACCTCACAATCCCGAAGAGATTGAAGGCCTCAAATATGTCCTTTATAGAGATGGTGGAGATGGTGGACATCTTGAAGAGGGCGGACTATGACGGGAAACAAGGACCTTACAAAAACCCAAATGTGAGAAAGGCCAAGATCATGCCTAAAGTTGTGAAGAATCTGCAGAAGAATTTTGGGGTACGGTGATCCAAGGAGAAACTGAGGAAACAATGGTCAGACCTCAAATTGAGGGAGCAGGGTCAGTACAGAAGAATCAAAAGAGTGCTGCAAAAAAGTAAATATTTTGTCATGTGTTCCTATTCTTCTTAACGTTCGTGCTGCTCCATGTGCTTTTCTTTACTGTTGTACATTTTAAAATGACAACTTTCATGTTCATGGGCACAGTAATCAGTCATAGGAAACATTGTTCGTTCGCCCACTTATAAGATGTTTTAGACAGATACGGGTTAACTACATTTGTTCATGCCTATTTGTATTAAAATAAGTTTGTTGTCTAGATGGGTTTGTAACTAGAATGAACTGCAAACTTGATTCAGTGTAAGGAGAGGACACTCAGCAGCTGTTTACACATCTGGACGCAGGAGCACTAGTGTGGGACACCAGAATCAAACTTTTTAGGGTGTCTCACACAGGTGCTCCAGTGGGTACTAGGGGTGTCTCCATGTGTAAAAATTGAAAAAAAAAAAGGAAGTATTCCAGCTTTGGAAATGACATAAAAATGTCTTCAGCTTGGAACTCTGCCAAAACAGACACTTGTAGGACACTTCCAAGCAATGTTTCATATTCCTATTTCTGCCCTTGAATATCTGTGTGCCAAGTATACCTTTTTTTTATTCACATAGGGAAGAAAAGACTCGGGACGTCTGAGGTCACCAGGGACCTCCCACCTCCGAAAGAAGGGGAAGTCACCAAAACACAAGCAGAGGATGAGGAGGGAGAGATTTTGGAAGTGGGCAAAATTGTCACCACAACAGGTGAGTGTCTGTGACCACAGCTTCAGGTAAGAGATCTGTTCCTGCATATTTATAATACATGGTGTGTTTTTTTGTTTTAGGTGATGTGGATTTTGTGGGAGAAGAATCTCATTTCACCAGTGAAAGTGCCCAGATCCTCATCGGGGAGAGAATGGGGTGCAATCGCGATTTAGAACATCTAAAGCAAAACATCAAAGATGTTCAAAAAAAATTAAGAACATCATTGATGTTTTAGGGAGAATCTAAAAACACACAAAAATTGTACCCTTTTTTTGTGTATTTTGGATTTGAAAAAAAAGTTTTAAAGTATTTTAAAAGCCAAATTTCAAAGATCCATACAGTGTGTCAACATGTGCTATCTGCCATCAGGGGATATCAATGTACGCGTTTTGTGAGTGCAACCCCTTCCTCGCTACTAAAGTAGCTGAGAGGAAGGGGTTGCACCCCCAAAATATGTCCATTGATCCCCCATGCTGGGAACTAGCACATGTTGACATTAGGCATTGGATCAGGAGGGAAATCCCCATTTTGAATCCCAATTTGTGTGCATCTTCAAACTTGGGCTTTTACAGGGGTGACATCCCCCATCTGATGAAGGCAATATCAACACATTTTAGACATACTAATGTCTGATATTGCCTTCACTTTGTCAAAGTTGAACTTTGTAAGTTCATGAGTTCTGTATGTTATGTTTTGAAACATGCCTGTTTAACCAAAAAAGGCTATTTCTAATTAATGTGACAAAAATAATGTTATACACCAAAGATGTTGGTTTGTTCAAAAACACTTTTTTAAACGCACATGTGAATGTGCTTTGCATAAAAAGTTTTCTACTCAATAATGTGTGGCTTCTTATTTCAATGATCAAAAGCAGTTTTTGGAGTAAAAGTTGGTGTTTACAGTGGCAATGGGGGCTATTTACTAAAGGCAAATCCACTTTGCACTACAAGTGCAGTTTCAGTGCAGTTTTAAGTGCACTTGGAGTGCAAAGTGGATTTTCCTTTAGTAAATAACACCCACAGTGCTTTCTAATTTGCCACAATCACACCATTTTCATGACTCCACAAAATTCATTCATGATGCTGAAAATGATGAATATTTTTGTCAGTAATGCATTACATACATTAACAACAAAAACAAGGTGTGTGTGTAGCAGACCCACAACATAGTAATAGTTCGCTGAAGAAGAGATTGTCACCTCATGTATCAACTAAATTACATTTGCACTATTGAAGAAAATGTCCAAAAAGAAAAGCTCATTGGAGAACTAGGAGACAGCTAAAAGAAACACAGGCAGTAAATCAAAGGAAATCTTATTTCAGTTAAGTTCAAAAATTTAGGATAAAATGTTTCTTAATCAGTTTCTGGCATATCAATGGCCCCCCAGCCGCAAAGTGCTCAACATACTTTTGTCTTACTTCGCGGGTGCTTTGGGGGGCAAGCCAGGACGGCCAAGCGCCGTCAGGGTTTCTTGTTGAAGTCTGGCCTCAGGCCCAAATGAGGCCACATAGTTAATTGAATTTCTCCTTAAATAGTTGTGTAGAATGCAGCATGCAAGGATTATATGGTTAAGTTTAAATTCTGCCATGTTGATTGTCAGCATTTTGTTTGGGTACAGCATCGCATGACCGCGCAATTGTCAGTTAACATAACGCAGTGCTGTATCGCAAAAAAATTGCCTGTTTAGGAAGGGGGGTAAATCTTCTGGAGGTCAAGTGGTTAATATACATCACCCAAGCTTGGCTGCTCGCAGCAGTCACAGGCAGTACTGAACCATATGATCTTAGATTATATGGAGTCAATGGCAAAAGTAAACACCCATACAATGGATGACCCTCTTGATTTTTTGGAGACTGTAATACCACTGTTAAGTATATACCTCTTCCCACTGCAGCTGGAGATTCGCTGACCCCAATTAATTTTCCCATTCACGTAATGCACAGGACACGTTTAGACAAAATTCTACGCTGGTCCAAACCTGAAGCCCTTTTCTAATTGTTAGGAAGTTGAGATCATTAGCTTTTTTTTTAATGTGTAAACATTCTATTAGCTTTCTGGTCTGCTACATAAAATTTGGACAAAAACAAAAAACTACCTAATAAAAAATTTTCTTTTCAAATTGGGTCACTTTTGCTGTAAGCCAGGGAATAATATAAAGAAAAAAATTATTACACATGCAATTTATGCCAAAATGTGGTGACACTGACACTTCCCTGTGAGAATTGCACTTTTCTGTAATTCTGCATGAATCCTAAACTTATCTCCCAAGCATGTAGCAGTGCCTAGCTCCCCATGCCCTTTGTTTGATAAACCGTTGTTGATTGGCTTTGAAAATAGCCAGAGTTGGTCATTCCCCCCATTGACTTTAATTGGGTTTGGATTTTAGTTTGTGTTTTCTGGCTGTACAGCCTGACAATTGTACCCAAGCACATTCACTCATCACTACTCTTGAGAGGATTACTGGCCAGGGTACTTAAAGTATTTATACCCCTTGAAATTTTCCACAGTTACAATCAAAAACCTAAATGTATTTTATTGGGATTTTATGTAATGGACCAACACAAAGTGGCACAAAATTAACTGGTTTTCAAAATGTTTTACAAATAAGTATCTGAAAAGTGTGGTGTGCATTTGTATTCAGACCCCCGAGTGAATTCTTTGTAGAACCACCTTTCGCTGCATTCACAGCTACAAGTCTTTTTGGGTATGTCTCTACCGGCTTTGCACATGTAGAGAGTGAAATGTTTGCCCATTCTTCTATGTAAAATAGCTCAAGCTCTGTCAGATTGGATGGAGAGCTTCTGTGAAAAGCAATTTTCAAGTCTTGCCACAGATTCCCAATTGGATTTAGGTCTGGACTTTGACTGGGCCATTCTAACACATGAATTTTCTTTAATTTAATCCATGCCTTTGTAGCTCTGGCTGTATGTTTAGCGTTGTTGTACTGCTGGAAGGTGAACCTCCATCCCAGTCTCAAGTCTTTTGCAGACTCTAATGCCCTGTACACACAAAATCTGCTCGTCTGTATGCTAGTCCGACGGACGAAAACCAACGCTAGGGCAACTATTGGCTACTGGCTATGAACTTTCTTATTTTAGTCCGGTCGTACGTCATCACGTACAAATCCGCCGGACTTTGGTGTGATCGTGTGCAGGCAAGTCCGTTCATTTGAAAGTCCGTCGGAAGTCCGTCAAAAGTCAGTCGAAAGTCAGTCGGAAAGAATGTCAGACCTTTGTTGCCGAAAAGTCCGCCCATGTGTACAGGGCATAACAGGTTGTCTTCTAAGTTTGCCCAGTATTTAGCTTCATCCATCTTTCTATCAACTCTGACCAGCTTCCTTGTCGCTGCTAAAGAAAAGCATCCCCACAACATGTTGCTGCCACCAGCATGTTTCACGGTGGGGATGGCGTATTCAGGGTAATATGCAGTGTTAGTTTTTTGCCACACATAGCGTTTTGCTTTAGGCAAAAAAGTTCAATTTTTGTCTTATCTGACCAGAACACCCTATTCCACATATTTGCTGTGCAACCTGCAAACAGGACTTCTATGGCTTTCTTTCAACAACGACTTTCTTCTCGCCACTCTTCAATAAAGGCCAGATTTGTGGATTGCACAACTAATAGTTTTCCTGTGGACAGATTCTCCCACCTGAGTTGTGGATCTCTGCAGCTTCTCCAGAGATACCATGGGCCTCTTGGCTGCTTCTCTGATTAATGCTCTCCTTGCCTGGCCTGTCAGTTTAGGTGGATGGCCATGTCTTGGTAGGTTTGCAGTTGTGCCGTACTCTTTCCATTTTCAGATGATGGATTGAACAGTGCTCCGTGAGATGTTCAAAGCTTGGGATATTTTTTTATATCCTAACTCTGCTTTAAACGTCTCCACAACTTTATCCCTGACCTGTCTGGTGTGTTCCTTGGCCTTCGTGATGCTGTTTGTTCACTAAAGGTCTCTAAAAAACCTCTGAGGGCTTAACAGAACAGTTGTATTTATACTGAGATTAAATTACACACAGGTGGACTCAATTTACTAATTAGACGACTTCTGAAGGCAATTGGTTCCACTAGATTTTAGTTAGGGTTATCAGAGTGAAGGGGGCTGAATACAAATGCACTTTGTAAAAAATTTTGAAAACCATTTATCATTTTCCCATCACTTCACAATTATGTGCCACTTTGTGTTGGTCTGTCACATAAAATCCCAATAAAATACATTTACGTTTTTGGTTGTAATATGACAAAATGTGGAAAATTTCAAGGGGTATGAATGTATGAATGTATGTACAGCACCTTGCCAGCCCTATCCATTAACTATGATCTGCCTGCATTGCATCATAAAGCACAGAGTCAAATTAAAGATGTCACTGGGTGTAAAATATGGCAAGGAAAAAAAAGATTTTTATTTTAACCGCTTGACATCTGCGCTGTAGTTGAAAGACAGCTACAGCGCAGACCTCAAATTCCGGGAGGGCGTCCATATACATCCTCCCTTTCTCGTGACACCTGCCAATGATAGCTGATCAAGGAAGTAAACAGAAGCCAGTTGCCAGCTTTTTTTTTCTTCAGGCTGTCAGCTTCTGTTAGAGGGACATCAGTCCCCTTAGTGCCAACCAGTGCTGCAAATCAGTGCCCTCCAGTGCTGCAAATCAGTGCCCACCAGTGCCATTTATCAGTGTTCATCAGTACTGCTAATCAGTGCCCATCAGTGCTGCCAATCAGTGCCCATAAGTGCCTCATCATCAGTGCCTCCTGATCATTGCCCATCAGTGCCATCTATCAGTGCCACCTATCAGTGCCCATCAGTGCCACCCATCAGTGCAGCCTCATCAGTGCCCCACCAATGAAGGAGAAAAATTACCTGTTTCAAAAATTTTATAACAAAATATGAAAAACTTTTTTTTCAAAACTTTCGGTCTTTTCTTGTTTGTTTAGCAAAAAATAAAAAACGCAGTGGTGATTAAATACCACCAAAAGAAAGCTCTATTTGTGTGAAAAAATTGCTAAAAATTTCATTTGGGTACAGTGTTGCATGACTGCGCTATTTTCATTAAAAAATAGCTCTGAAAGCTGGAAATTGGCCTGGTCAGGAAAGGGGTATAAGTGCCCCATAAGCAAGTGGTTAAGCATATTGATGGGAGGTTGTGACCAGGCAAGGCAAAACATAGGCAGATTAAACTTTAGCTTGAACTTTTTAATTAATGATTATGTCATTGTGTCATTGATGTCTTTTTAACATTGCTTCTGAAATCTGATTACTTAACTTAGTGAATCTCACAGGGGCGTTGCTAGGTCTGCAAAAGATCTTGGGCTAGAGCCCATAGCAGCGGTCACCAACCTTTTTGCAGGTCGGGGGGGGGCACGCCTGTGGTAAGCAATTTTTTGTGGGCAAAGGCTGGTGTTGGCGTTTCAATCATCATGGCACCATGGTTGATATGGTATCAGGGTGATTAAAGCGCATTGTTTCTATTGTTACATTCTAATATATAATGAAGTGGTTCAACTCACCATAATGCAGAATCAGTGGGAGCCCTGGGCATGTCACTTGCCATATCTCCTGCCACCAGATGCAGCATGTCACTTGCTACCGTCGCCTGTCACCAGATGCAGCTTTTTAACTTGCCACCATCACTTGCCACTAGATGTGGATTGTCACTTGCCATGTCGCCTGCCACCAGATGTGGATTGTCACTTGCCACATCACCTGCCACAATTTGCAGATTGCCATGCCACCTGCCACCATTTGCAGATTGCCACTTGCCATGTCACTTGTCACGTCACCTGCCACCATTTGCAGATTGTCACTTGCCACGTCACCTGCCACCATTTGCAGATTGTCACTTGCCACGTCGCTTGCCACCATTTGCAGATTGTCACTTGCCATGTCACCTTCCACCTCATGCGGATTGTCACATGCCACGTCACCTGCCACCATTTGCAGATTGTCACTTGCCACATCACCTGCCACTAGATGTGGGTTGTCACTTGCCAACTGATGTGGATTGTCACTTGCCATGCCAGCTCGTGCCACCAAACGTGCACAAGGATATTGTCAGCACAGCCAAAGCATTTGTCCATAGGAAATGTCCAGGCAGAGACAGCCAGTACAGCCAAAATATTGGTTCCGATACACTGTTACCTGCAGACACTCGTTATTGCACTGCTCTCCAGCCCTTCATAAACATACTGCCTCTTGCCACAGCTAATTATTTCCATAGTACAGGTAGCAGGCAGAGGTGTGATCTGTTCATGGGGCATGCATGATGGCAGTAAGTCGTCTGAGTCTGAGGGCCTCAGTCAGGTAAGACCTGGGTACAGGGGTAGAGGCTTCTCCCACCAAAATCTCTTTGAAGCCTCCGGACTCCAGACCCTAATCCGTAAATAACGAAACCCAGAGAAAACAAAAAAATTATTTTTCTCCATCCAGTAAAACAATTCTGGAGCCCCTCACATATATGAGACCCCTGTGTACTACAGTAGCAGGGCAACAGATCAGTCAAAGCGGTAGGCAAAAGCATAATGGATAAAACAGGCCAAGGTCAGTTCACGTGCAAGCAGGCCAAGCGGTGAGCAGAAGCGTAGTTGATAAAACAGGCCAGGGTCAGTTCACGTAGAAGCAGTCCAAACGGTAGGCAGAGCCATAGTCGAAAAACAGATCAGTTCACGTGAAAGGCAGTGGCATGGTTATTTGAAGAAGCATGGAAAATGGTCAGCACAGATGATTAAAATGGGGGAATGGTTAAAAATATAGGCTAATATTTTAGGGATGTGTGATAAAGTTGGAAATATTCACCAATGCAAAGGCCGGGTTGGGAGGGACATTGGGGACAATGGTAGCTGGTATCTCTTTGAAATCCTCTTTTGTTGCATACGCGACATCTTTTTTGGCGTCTTTGGCCTGCTTCAGATGATGGAATGTTGTCTGGGAAGTGGCACTCATGAAGTTGGCTAACAGCATCAGAGTGAAAGTTTTCTGCGTGTGGGGGGTCTTTGTTGGTAGATGAAGGACATGACAACTTCTTTGATGAATTTTACAAAGGGGGTGGGGCTTTCCGTTGATTTGGAGTAGATTATGTTTGCATTATAAATGGCCAAATGGATGAGATAAATTGCTACTTTCTTGTACCAGAAACAAGACCTCCTTACTACCAAATAGGGCTGAAGCATTTGGTCATTAAAATCCACCCCCAATGTAGAGATTGTAATCTTGAACACGTTAGCTTTTCAATGGGACCTTGTCTTCTTTGAACCTCAACTGTAGTTTCATCATGGATGGTGGACATCATGTACACATTTCTGCTATCCTTCCACTTCAAGCCCAGCACTTTGTTGCTTCTCAAAGTTGCTTTTTCCCCTCTTCACCTTTTTGTTGTTCACGATGGACTGTGGGAAGCCCTTCCTGTTCTTTCTGGGGGTTCCGCAGGCCAGGATTTTAACAAGGTATAGGTGTTTAAAAAGGGGCAAGCTGGTGTAATAGTTATCCAGGTATATGTGATAACCTTTGTTCAGCAGTGGGTATGCCAGGTCCCATACAATTTTTCCTTTTGTGCCCAATGTAGACGGGGCACTCAGGGGGCTCTTAGGGGTGGCCCCGCCCTCCATTATTTAGGAAGTGTCAGAAGACGAGAAGCATCACACAGCGGGAGCCTCCCATCATGGATGCGGAGCAGACCAAGAACGAAGAAAGGAAGAAGACGCTGCTGAGGAAGATGCCGGACGAGAACACCAGAGCAAGAAGCAGAGGATCGGAGGAAGAAGAAGATGGAGGAAGAAACCGAAGGAAGATAGAAGAAAGAAGATGGAAAGAAGAAGATTTTAAATAAAGGAATTGTCAAAAACTGTCTCTTGTCATTTTTAACATTTTTGACACTTTTTTTGTGAAATGGTAGGAGTACTTTTGTACCCCTTTACCATTTCACATGGGGGGTCTTGATCTGGGGGTCCCCTTGTTAAAGGGGGCTTCCAGACTCCGATAAGCCCCCCCGCCCGCAGACCCCCACAACCACCGGCCAGGGTTGTGGGGATGAGGCCCTTGTCCTCATCAACATGGGGACAAGGTGTTTTGGGGGGAACCCAAAGCACCCTCCCAATGTTGAGGGCATGTGGCCTGGTACGGTTCAGGAGGGGGGGCGCTCTCTCGTCCCCTCCTCTTTTCCTGCGGCCTGCCAGCTCGGATAAGGGTCTGGTATGGATTTTTGGGGGGACCCCACGCCATCTTTTTTTAAATTTTGGCGTGGCGTTCCCCTTAAAATCCATACCAGACCTGAAGGGCCTGGTATGGAATTTAGGGGGATCCTCACGCCATTTTTAAAAAAATTTTCCCCTGTGGGGAAATCCCATGCCGTTTTTATCAATGAACTTTTATGTGTATTGTCAGACCGACAATTCATTATTAGCCGCGAGTAGTTTTAAATGACTTTTTTTCCTTTGAAATGTCATTTTGCTGTCAGACTGTTCTATACACGGAAAACATGTGCCCCTTTACAGGCATACTATAGACACCCCCCAGGTATGACATTTAAAGGAATATTACACTTTTATTGTTTCACTTTAAGCATTATTAAAATCACTGCTCCCGAAAAAACTGACATTTTTTAAACTTTTTTTTCATTGATCCATGTCCCCTGGGGAAGGACCCAGGTCCCCAAACACTTTTTATGACAATACCATGCATATAAGCCTTTAAAATTAGCACTTTTGATTTCTCCCATAGACTTTTAAAGGGTGTTCTGCGGCTTTCGAATTTGCAGCGAACACCCCAAATTGTTCGCTGTTCGGCGAACTGGTGAACAGCTGATGTTCGAGACTCATCTCTACTCACTGTACATATTCGGTAATGCTTAGGTGGCTGCCCTGCTTAGGTGGAAGATGAAGTGTTAGATCCCAGAGCTGCGATGCCGCACTTCACTGTTGTTCCGGTGGATGACAAGCACAGAGCGGACTATGACGATTTGGAGGGGATCAGCAGAGTGGACTATAGAATTAAAGGGCAGAGTTTGTGCGATCCCTATGACACTGTTAGCTCGGATGGTAATGGGAGCCATAAAGAAAGTAGCCCATTCCTCAAACATTCTGATTCAAAGAAATGCAGTGAGTTTTACAATAGAAATCTGGACTTATTTGAGGCCAGAATAAGGCCTCAAATAAGGTCTCTTGCTTTCTTAATCACTTGGTAAACTATACTAACCTGACACAGGGTGCAAGAAGCTGAAAATCCAGAGGAGTCCTGTAAAAAGTTTTACAAGAATTTGAACCCACACCTACCACCATTTGGCATGTTTCTCATCCTTGTTGGGATCATAGTATGCGCCCAGTCTTTTCGATGCTGGGTTCCGACCACAGCTCCCGGGAATAATACATTTGGCAGCCCTCCCTGTCTCGATGCACAGATTCAGACTCTACAGGCTTACCGAAGTGCATCTGCCCCTGAAGAGTATAATTGTATATACACGAAATGCGTCAGTATTACTGGATGCACCTATTCTGTAGATGATTTATTGATTATATAATACTCTATGTACTAGATTTCTGTGATCTTATTTTGTTTCCACATGGAAGATCTTACCATTTACCATATTATGGTCCTGCCATGCTGCATTACTGTTTTCACCATACATGGTTTTTAACATGTGATTGCATACTTACTCATTGCATTTATGTTATGCTGTGATGCTTTTTGACAATAAAGGTATCCTTTTCAAAACCAACTTATCATTTAGCCACTCTCACCCACCTCATTTAAAGTCCCGAAATCCCCCCTTTTTGCTACGATATAGGGATGGATGTGTTACCGCATGTTTCACTATAAAGGCCCACATTTTTCCTATTATACATGCCGAATCTGAATGAACTTCCACACATATACGGGAGTGAAGTCACCTCTGCCCAGCCAATAAAAGTGACCAGCGTTCGACACCCAGAAGCCAGCCACCTGAAGGACAGGGAGCTTAGGGGCGTCGCACTGCTGGAGCCGAGGTGAGTATAGTTCCACTTTACTATTGATAAATGTCAAGTTATGCACCTAGGGGCTAAAAACATCCATGCATGATATATTCTAGCAGAGTCAATAACTGAGAAGGATATGGATGTTCTCATAGATCAAGGACTTAAAAAACAGCATGCTATGCCAAGCTGCAGAATCCAAAGTGAGCAAAGTACTTTCTTTTATAAAAAAAGAGGAATATAATCCAGACAGAGAGACAAATGCTTGCCTCGTACAAATCATTAGTAAGACCTCATCGGGAATATGTAGTTCTGTTTTGGGCACCAGTTCACATAATGGGGAACTGGAGAGGCTTAGAGGACATCAGGAATAAGGAAAGTTAAAAGTGGTTGTAAAGGCTGAAGGTTTTTTTTTTTTTACCTTGATGCATTGATGCCTTGATGTAACTCTGCATTCTCTGCATTAAGGTAAACACCTTCTTAGATTTTCCTTTGGCTTTTTTTACATATGTTGCCCTCCAATGCTCATTGCTGCAAAGGCCAGTTATAGGTGGGGCAGTGCCTAACTTTCTGTACTGTTTATATATTGGTCAGGCAAAGCACTGACACCTTTGCAGCCATAATGCTATGTGCTGGGTGTTCAGTGTGCCCTTGTAACTTTGAGGGGTGGGCTCCCTCCAGCCCATCTGCCCTCTATCTATCCATCAAAATGCATGTGCATTGTGGAGCTTCTTAAAATTCAGAGGTAGGACGTACAGGCAACAGGGTTGGTCAGTAAGTAGAGCTTGGAATTTTCCTTGTCTTTTTGTAAAAAAAACTTCTATTGTAAGCTCCCCACCCCAGCCCCCCAAAATACTTACCTGAGCCTGATCTTGATCCAGTGATGTGATCTAGAACAGTGGTCCTGACCTCTCAATCCTCACTGGACTCAGTGAAAGTAGTGGGAGCCATTGGCTCCAATTGCTGTCAATCAAATCCAGTGATGAGGGAGTGAGGGACAGGGGTGGGCTGCACTGTGTGTATCGATGAACACACAGAGAATGGCTCAGGATAAAGCCCACACATGTGCCACCATAGAAAGCAGCTTCCTATGGTGATACATGGAGTAGAGGGGGGCTCAGAGCACCGGCAGGGGACCCCAGAAGAGGAGGATTAGGGCTTACCTGCTCTGTGCAGTGGTTTCTTACCTGCTCTGTGCAGTGGTTTCGCACAGAGCAGGTAAGTATGTCATATTTCTTTATAAAAAAAAACGTTATTAACAATTACTTTACCTGAGCTGAATTTCCTTGAGAAGAGGAAATGATATGATCATCTTGTAAAAATATATAAATGGTCAATATAGTAAACTTGGTTACTTGTCATTATAAATATTAAGGAGGCACTCTTTGCATCTGGAGGAAATGAGGTGTAATCTTTGCATAATCTTTGCTCCTTCAAAATAAGAGCTGTTAAAATGTGGAATATATTTCCTTAGGAGCTAGTTCTAGCCAACATTTTTTTACATTTTTTTCTGACGCTTGATGTATTTCCAAATCCAAAAAACATAACTGCTTGTTAAGAATTGTAAGTATTATAGAGAGGTGTTGCAGCGCTTAGAAAATAAATTAGTCCATAGAAAGTCATTTCAAAGGTGGTGTTCAACACACTTCACATCAAAGGTGGTTATCAGAAGGTAGAAGAGGGGGAAACCATCAACGGCACCTGATAACACTGCTGCTTACCCTCCTTAACTTCTTCAATACAAGGCACTTACACTCCCTTCCAGCCCAAGCCAATTATCAGCTTTCAGCGCTGCCGCTGTTTAAATGACAATTGCGCAGTCATGCTACACTGTACCCAAACAGAATTTTTATAATTTTGTTCCCGCAAATAGAGCTTTCTTTTGGTGGTATTTGATCACCGTTGCGTATTTTATTTTTTTGCTAAACAAATTTAAAAAAAAACCTAACATTTTGAAAAAAAAAAAAGTTTTTCTTTTGTTTCTGTTACAAAATTTTGTAAATAAGTAAGTTTTCTCCTTCACTGATGGGCACTGATAAGGCAGAACCGATGAGGTGGCACTGACAAGCACTGATGATGGGCACTGATAGGTGGCACTGATGGGTGGCACTGATATTCAGCACTGATGGGCATTGATAGACGGCACTGATGGGCACTCATGGGTGGCACTGGTGGAAACTGATGGGCACTGATAGGCAACACTGATGGGCACTGATAGGCAACACTGATGGGCGGCACTGCTGGGCACTGATACGTGGCACTGATAAGGACTGATATGCAGCACTGATAGATGGCATTGATAGGCATCACTGATGGCACTGGCAGGCATTGGGGATGGGCATTGATTGGCAGTCGCCTGGGCACTGATTGGCATTTCCCTGGTGGTCCAGGGTGGCATATCTGGTGGTCCAGTGTGGTGGCATCCTTGGTGGTCCTGGGTGGGCCTCCGAGGGGGGCTGTGCTGATAAACAATCTGCTCTCCTCTCCTGGCGAGTGAGGAAAAGCCGATCAAGCTCTTCCTGTTTACATCGTGATCAGCCATGATTGGACACAGCTGATCACGCGGTAAAGAGACTCCATCAGAGGCTCTTTACCGAGATCAGTGTAGCGGTGTGTCAAACTGACACACCGCACCACCGATTGCCGTGATGCGCACCCCCACGGCATGCGAGAGTGGTCGTTCTGGAGGGCCGTCATATGATGTTCACCCAGAATGAGAACCATGCCCCCCACCCGTCATTTGATGGCTGGCGGGCGGGAAGTGGTTAATGGACTCTCATCACAAAGGTCACATGATCATTGGATAATAAAGGACGCCCTTCAATCTCCACACATCTCAATCAGGACAGGCAAATAGGAATGCAGATGTAAACACCCCGGTCTCAGCTTTCCTTCCCCTGGTACTCCAGCAGTGACCACCATAGATGAATCCATCCCATGAAATCGCAAAGAGAAAAACCTCATGGTGGAGTATTTCCAAATAACTTTATTAGATTAAAAAGAGATACACTCACATTCTCTGCATAAAAACACATTATGTTTGATGTAAACATTCAGCGTTCTACAAAAAAAATGTCATTGTTTAACAAAATAAGGCATAAAGTGAAGCTGGAGGGCCGGGTGAACCTGGATTTCCAGGTCCTAAAGTTTAAAAGGGCTTCTACGTTCTGATAACTACCTTTGATGTGAAATTTGTTGAACACCATCTTTGCATTGACTTTCTATGGACTCATTTATTTTCTAAGCGCTGCAACACCTCTCTATAACCTTTATATTGTTGTTCATCAATATTGTGCTAGCTTCTTTTTATTTTATTATATTATCATATTAGTTTTTAGTTGTGGATACAAGCGCAGCAGTTATCTATTTTTTTAATTATGAGTATTAACATCATAAATTAATAATCCAGGGAATATCCTATCACCTTAGGGGATTTTTTCTCTGGCGGAGCAAATTAGATCATGTGTTTTAACCCCTTCCCACCCGCGCTATAGCTGAAAGATGGCTACAGCATTGACTTACTTTGCCGGGAGGGTGCCCATGGATGTCCTCCCTGTGATTGTGCTGCCTGCACACCCCCTGCGGCACGCGGGCGGAGCGCTTTGTGATCGCTAAGTCCTTTGGACTTTGGAGTTGATTACAGATCGGGGTAAAGGGCCAATCACAGCAGCCCTTTACCACATGATCAGCTGTTTCCAATGACAGCTGATACCAGATGTAAACACAAGCCAGTTATTGGCTTTCCTTTCTTCATGCTGACAGCCCAAGGAAGGGAGAAGAGAGCAGATAACTGGCTTGTGTTAAAGGGAAATCTATACTGATAATCAGGACACTGGTTATCAGTGTCCTGATTATCAGTGCAGTCTCTACAGTGCCCACCAGTGCTGCCAATCAGTGCCCACCAGTGCTGCCAATCAGTGCCCACCAGTGCCTCCTCATCAGTGTCACATATCAGTTCTGCCAATCAGTGTCCATCAGTTCCGCCTATCAGTTCCCATCAGTGCCGCCCATTAGTTTCACCTATCATTGCCCATAAGTGCTGCCTATCAGTACCACCTATCAGTGCACACCAGTGCTGCCTCATTAGTACCCATTAGTGCCACCTAGCAGTTGCCATCAGTGCCGCCTCATATGTGCCCATCAGTGCCGCCTATCAGTGCCAATCAGTGCAGCCTCATCAGTGCACATCAGTGAAGGAGAAAAATGACCTGTTTGCAAAATTTTATACCAAACTATGAGAATTATTTTTTTTCAACATTTTCAGTCTTTTTTCGTTTGTTTAGCAAAAAATAAAAAATCCAGTGGTGATTAAATACCAATAAAAGAAAGCTCTATTTGTGTGAAAAAAAATTATAAAAATGTCATTTGGTTACAGTGTTGCATGACCACGCAATTGTCATTAAAATTGTGACAGCACTGAAAGCTGAAGATTGGCCTGGGCAGGAAGGGATTAAAAGTGCCCAATCGGGAAGTGGGTAAATATTTTTTACTCTCTTTTGGGCAACTAGTGATTTTAGTTTTTTTTTTTTTTTTTTGGTTTCTGTCAATGAACTTGTAACTTGGTTTAACACAACAAATTATGTAACTCTATAATACATGGCTGCCTTTACTGGTGTTAATTGAGCTTTCACAATTGTGTGTACACAGCAGATAACACAATAGTGTTGCCTTACAGAGATGGTGTCGTGGGTTGGGTTCCTATCAGGGCCATGATCTGCATGAGGTTTATTTGCCAGGTTTTCATCCATATTCCCTGACTCAATTATTATATTTGTGGTTAAGCCCTTTACACTGATGTAACATAAATATATAAGCCCACTGGACTGGGTATTTTCTGTGGGGCCACATATTTGTGTATTTGCCTTCGTGCGGGGAGCATGTTGCATGGTGCACTCCCAGCACAGAGACTGTGGTCTCACCGTGAGTCCCGGGCCCCTATCTAAAGATGAACTATTTTCATATTACTGGGTTTATTAACACTTTAAACTGCCTACATTTTGATAACAATTACAATTGCAATACAATTACAACAGAATTACAGCCCCGTTGCCAGGGCCAAGTTAATATAGGGGCTATTGGAGCTGCAGCTCCAGGCCCCTCCCTCAAAACATGCCCATACCAGTGGTTTATCTGTGTTCCGTCCTGAAGGAAGAGGAGTCCTCTGTGCACACATGGAGGAGACAAGTGTCAGCCACTGCAGCCGAGTCCTGTCTCTGATGATGCCTGCTTCCCAACACAGGATCTGTTCCACTCACACAGACCTCAGTGTTCGGGAGCTGCAGGCAGCTGTCTGGTGGAGGGGCACTGATGTCATCCTAACCAGCAGGAGCCCGGAGGAAGGAAATCTACCGTGCTGTTGAGAATAGATGAGGTTAGTAAACTTATTAGGGAGGGAGGATTGTGTAGAAACTGACCTGGGTGGGTGTAATTTGATTTGAATTGTAAGTGTACTGTCTGCCCTCATGTTGTGAAGCGCTGCGTAAACTGTTAGCGCTATATAAATCCTGTAGTATAATAATAATAATAATAATAATAATAATAATAATAATGATTGTGCTAGGGGACAGACTGCTGCTCCCCCCATGTGCTCTCTTGTGCCCATTATGTCATGTGCAGTGACATGAAGTGCCCACTATGTCATTTGCAGTGACAGTGGGCTATGTCATGTGCCCACCATGTCATGTGCATTGCCATGAAGTACCCACTATGTCATGTGCAGTGCCCACCATGTCATGTGCTGTGCCATGAAGTGCCCACTATGTCATGTGCAGTGCCCACCATACCATGTGCAGTGCCATGAAGTGCCCACTATGTCATGTGCAGTGACAGTGGGCTATGTCATGTGCAGTGCCCACTATGTCATGTGCAGTGCCATGAAGTGCCCACCATGTCATATGCAGTGCCCACCATGTCATGTGCAGTGCCCACTATGTCACGTGCTGTACCATGAAGTGCCCACTATGTCATGTGCTGTGCCATGCAGTGCCCACTATGTCATGTGCTGTGCCATGCAGTACCCACTATGCCATATGCATTGCCCCCTATGTCATGTGCAGTGCCATGACGTGCCCACTATGTCATGTGCAGTTCCTACCATGTAATCTGCAGTGCCCATGATGCCATGTGCATTGCCCACCATGTAATGTGCTATTTCATGCAGTGCCCACCATGTAATGTGTTCTACCCACCATGTAATATGCTGTGCCAAGCAGTGCCCACTATGGCATGTGCTGTGCCCACTATGTCATGGGCTGTACCATGCAGTGCCCACCATGTAATGTGCTGTACCCACCATGTAATGCGCTGTGCCATGCAGTGCCTACCATGTAATGTGCTGCACACACCATGTAATGTGCCATGCATTGCCCACCATGTCATGTGCCATGCAGTACCCACAATGGAATGTGCTGTGCAGTGCCCACCATTTAATGTCCTGTGCACACCATGCAATGTACTGTGTCCACCATGTGAAGTGCAGTGCCCACCATGGCATGTGCTGTGCCATGCAGTGCCCACTATGTCATCTGGTGTTGTGCAGTACCCACCATGTCATGCGCAGTACCCACCAAATAATATGCTGTGCCCACCATATAATGTGCTGTGCAGTGCCCACTTGTAATGTGCAATGCCCACCAGGTAATGTGCTCAGCTGTGCCCGCCATCTCACGTGATGTGCCCACCATATAATGTGCAGTGCTCACCGTGTGCATGTGCTGTGTTGTGCCCACCATGTAATGTGATGTGTTGTGCAGTACCAACCATGTAATGTGTTGTGCCCACCACGTAATATGCTGTATTGTGCAATGCCAACCATGTAATGTCCTGTGCCCACCATGTAATGTGCTGTGCCATGTTTATCATTGAATGTACTGTGCAGTGCCCACTGTCATGTGATGTGCCCACCATATAATGTGATGTACTTTGCCCACCATGCTGTATTAATGTATCCACCATGTAATGTGCTGTGCCCACCATCTAATGTACTGTGCTCCCCCCCTCATGTAACATACTCTGCTGTACCATCCATGTAATGTACTGTGCTACTACCCCCCCCCCCCCATGTAATGTACTATGCTGTACTCCCCACAGACTCACCCCCTCTCTCTTGCCCTCTCTTTCACCCTGTTCTCTCTCTCTCTCACACCCACTTCACCCCCTCTAACCTACCACCCTCTCTCTCGCCTCTCTCTCTCTTTCATCCTCTCTCTATTCCCCTTTTTCGCACCCCCTCTCTCTTTCGTCCTCTTTCTCCCACCCCCCTCTCTCGCTTTCATTCACCCCCTTTTTCTCTACCCCCCCTCTCATCCCCTCTCTTTCAGCCCCCTCTCTCTCTATCACCCCCCTCTCTCTTTAATTTCATTTGTTTTAACAAAAACATTTTGTGTTTTCATTTTATTTATTTTGATAAAAAGGCCCACCAAAATCCTCAGCACCAGGCCCATAATGCTCCTCATCCGGCCCAGCCCATTGCATCTGTGTAAGTAATAAAAAACATGATGGCTCATAGCAGCCTAGTCAACAAACATGTTTCTTAGAGCTGTCTATGTAAACTGACATATCAAACTCTATGTTGCATGCAGTATGCTAAAAGAAGATGAGAAAATAACATTAATTTAAATTAATTGCCATTTACATCAATGCCCCCAACCATTATACACTAATTAAACTCTTGCAAGAATGTTGGAGGTTTTGATCAGGAAGACATCCTGTCTACAGTTTTTACTGTCATTATGTAGAATTAATTAACTGATACGCCAGTGTAAAAACACCTTGTTGGTTTAAAAGATCTTATGAAAACTAGAGACTCCAGAGTCTACAAAACAGTTTTTTACACCTTTATTTATTCAAGTTGTTGTATGTAATTAGGAATGAACTGGGTGTTTGGTCCAAATGTAGGTTTGGACTGAACATTTGCTGGTTGGATGTTTGGCTAAATCCAAAAATGTTTTACAGGTTCAGCAGCAACAGCATGACTCTATTGGTGTCACCACAGCTACCCATTGTTTGCACCCAAGCTCAACAGTTTACAGTGAACACAAGCAACACAATTTACATTACACCAAAGCACCACAGTATACAGTGCAACAAAGCACAACAGTCTACAGTGCACCAAAGCAGCACTCCGCCCCCATACAGCTTATCCAATAGCTGTCAATAAAAAAAGGGCATAAGCTCCAAATTTTTGGCATCACGTCTGGCAGGCCTACAGAGAGGGGAAAAAGTTATTATGCAGCTATAAAGGGCAAGCAGCCTCTGTGTTCAACGGCCAAAAAGGTGGATAAGCATGCCTTCATTGTCCTCCTCTGTCACCCATGTGCAGACTAGCTTGAAGTAAACTGCAGCTGCCAAAGATCCCTATTCTGTTTCCTCATCTACAGCTACACTTGTCGTTACCCCATGGGGGAGGGTAACAGGACCATAGAGGGAGAGGACAACAGGCAAGGATAACTGATTGACAGTGACGTTCCTGCAGCATGCTGCCAAGTTGTCTCTTGTGATTAGGAATGAGGTGAAGAAAACAAGGTCTTTGACAATACCTGGGTGCCCGATAGAACAGAAAAGGAATGTCAGGGAGAGGAACAAGCCCAATGGGACAGGATGTCATCCAGGAGCAGCTCCCAGAGAAGTAGAGTGAGCGGTTGTCCCATTCCAAGGGGTAGTAGAGCTCAGTGGGTGCAGGGTACTGTTTTTTCCCGCTCCCCAAAGCTCATTTGTGTGGGTCTTTTTTAGCATGTGTGCAGCAGACAGCACTATTGTTATTTGCAGTCTCTACCTCCAGGATTTCAAGCATGGCAATATCAGACATTTGGGTATGATATGAATGAAGAGACATCTAACCTCTCAACACACAGCTCACTGTGAAAAGCACCAAAATTCTAGTCATCAGGAAATGGGCCGCACTTCTCCTTTCCACCTCTACCTCCACTATATATAATTCCCTCTCAACAGCCTCCATTAATAGAGATGATAGTACATTAAGGGGTGTCAGAGGCCTACCCTATGACTCCTCTATTGGGGAAGAGGGTCTGCATGTGGACACATAATGTAGTGGCATGCATAGGCTGCAAACTTGATTCTGTCAATCCCCACCCCACCAACTGTAGCTATAGGTTGCAACCCCCACACCCAGAACCTAAATGTCAGCGTGGCCAAATTGCTGGCTTTACTCCTTTCTTTCCAGCTGGTGGATTTTGTCCCCTTTTCAGGAATTTGCAGTCTGTGCTGTACTGCAGTGACATGTTCCTGGCTGCCATTTATTTGTTCGTAAGGCCTACCCTGCCTTGCACCATCCACATTGCTGGACCATGTGGTCAGCAACAAGGCCCACATGACCACAGATATGTGATACATCTTGTGATATAGGCAAGGACAACATATATCATTCACAGCCCACTGGATAATTTTGCTGGCAGCCAGGAAGGCTACAGGAAAGGGCACACAGAATGTCCTTACAGTTGGAGATGACAGTGCCAGAGCTGCCCCCTCTACCTCCTCTTTCTCCAGAGCTTCTCCCATCCTTTGGAACTCCCTACCCCAATCTATCCATCTTTAGACGATCCATGAAAACCCTTCTCTTTAAAGAAGCCTATCCTGCTTCTAACTAATACACTGTTTTACTTCCTCAGCTCATTCCCCACATCCCCCCTCCATCAGCTCACCCCCCACAGCTATTACCTTTTGTATCAATTGACCCTCCCATTTAGATGGAAAGCTCTAATGAGCAGGACCCTCTGATTCCTCTTGTACCAAATTGTAATGTAACTGTAATGTCTGCCTTTATTTTGTTAAGTGCTGCGCAAACTGTTGGCGCTATATAAATCCTGTATAATAATAATATGCCTTGGGCAAGTATGTAATGTAACCCATGTATGCTCCCCATGTTGGCTACCAGCTGTTTCGATGGTTGTGTGCAATTTATTTATATTCTATTCTATGACACATTTTTACATCCCTAATTCCTGTTATTGTGGAAACTCAGGCTTTGGTGGTGTTTCTCTCCATTCTTATTTATTTTATGTACATATCCTGTTTGAGGTAATTTTTTTAGCTATTTATGAAATAGTGGCCAAATGCTTCAGCATTATGATAATTCACTTCGGGGGGGGGGGGGTGATAGTGGGTTGGGGGGGATGTATTAGGGTTCCAATGAGAAGAGAGGAACCCCACCTTTTTTTAATGGCTTTCCTCTTTTCCCCTTCTCTTTATAGATGTATGTAATGTATTTTTGTTGAAGATATCACAATGTTAAGATTTTATCTCTATCATGTTTTTAATTCTGTTTTGTTTGTCCAGCCACATCATCCTTCATGCGTGAGCCAGGATCCTGCAAAACGTTGATCCTTTACACTTTTACACTTTTACAAGCTATTAATTATATATCTTTGTAAATATGGCTAATGGCATATTGAAATATGGACTGCTTTTATATGATATTTTAGCTGTTGTAATAAAGACTTGTGATTTTAGCCATGTTATGTATAATGTTCCTATTTTGGCACAACTGAAAGTACAGAATACAGAATACTTTATTAATCCCAAAGGGAAATTGGGAAATTATTACGACACAGAAAACAGAAGATCACAACAATAAACTGAACATAATGCAAAAACACAACATAATTAAAATAAAACATCCATACAATTAAAATACAATATAGAATAAATAACACAGATTAAAATAACAGACAATCAAAATTCCAAATACAAATAATACACCACTTTCTCTAACACCACCCCAAATAATAACCAACACAATACCAACATACTATAAAAACAACACAAAATCCTGATCATAAAACAGAATTAAATCTTCACCTCCAGCCCTCACAGCCCTCCAAAATCCCATGTTGTGTGGTCTTCCTTGTACCCTGGGTTTTATCCCATAGGGTTGTTAGATTACACATTTTTTTTATGTAGCCATCTGCTGGAGAGTTAACAATACACTTTTTAATATCTTGTAAATGTGTATTTATTGTTTTTCATTTCATAAATTAAAGAAATACAATGAATGTGAGGCAGATAATGTTTTAATAAATGCTACACTTAGGTAGGGGTGCTTTTCTCTCCTTATTTTTGTTTATACATGGTTTGCTGGTGGGGGTCTCCCCAGATCCTGCTTGGAAGAGAAACTGCTGATGCTGCCATAATGTGAACTTTATGTCACATTGATTCTATATGGACTTTTCTCAAGGGCTAAAAAGACTCCCTCTTTTTATGTTGTTTATTATTCCATACCTATTGTTATTTTTTGCAATTGCACTAGTGCCCCCCCTCCCCATTTTCTTGCAGCTGGGTATATTTAGGGTGTTAATACCCTTTATAAATCTTTTTAGTTACAGAGGAACTTGCGGCACTCATTTCCAGATGCTGACAGGATAACGCCTCATAGACAAGGTGTCTTTGAGCCTCTGGTCAGTAAAAGGAGGAGTGGTCATGGGGATGGCTGCCCAAGTGATGCCTTAAAAAAAATTCAGTCCTCAGAGCTCAGGGCTGTCTTTTGCCCTAACCTTTCAGCAGTGGCTACATCATATAGTGGCCAATTATCTGGGGGCAACAGTGAATGTAGGGACCCTCTGAACGTATGACCCCTCTTGACTACTGGGTCACAAGGATGGACCTTAGGCCCAGTATGCAACAAAGTTGCACGGCTGCCCTGGGATGCTCTCTGAATGTGCATTAGGTGGGTGGGGGGGCTGTGATTGACAAAAGAGGGTGTATGTCACTGTTGACTGGTTGACATTTGTGAAAATTTAGCAGTCTTCGAACATTAGCAGCTACCAAGCCCTTGCTCCAAGTGCTCCTGATTAAATAATTGGGGGGGGTCCTGGGTTCCTGCTGCATCCCAAGCTTCTCCTTTCACCACCTCAGGCTACAAATAATATCTTGTATGCTGCGACTTCTGCCACATCCTGTATTCTTGAGCACATCTGACCACCACTACTGCATTCCTCTATCTGCCACTGTCAACATCTTCTGCCACTGTCGTATGCCTGCTACCATTACTGTCTAAAACAAAATCCATGTGGAACCTCAGTTTTTGCAGCAGCTGTTTCACAGTTGCAAATGCTATGAATTATGGTTAAAATTGTTCATTCTATGCTCCGAAGGATTTTATCTATGGGGTTATGGTCTTTGGGCAAAACCAACACCCAAAATCTGAATGCTTGTGCAGCTGTGTGACAGTTGCAGATATTTTTCAGGGACCATTCTGTGCTCTGTGATTATTTCTGTGCATTTATGATGTTTGGGCACCACCAACACCAATTTTTTGTAGCTGTGTGATGGTAGCACAAAATATAGTTTTTGGCCAGGGTGGATCCCCTCCTTTGCATGATATCCTTGATATCCTTGTTGCTCTTTGATGCTTTGTCTGTACTAATACTAAAACCTAATTTCTACAAAGCTGCCCTTTACAGACACAAAAATAGTTACATTTTTTTGGGCTGGGTAAATACTGCATTGGCCATTCATTTTTTGGTTGAATTTCATTGCATCATCATTAAAATTGGACAACACATTATGTGTCCTCATGCTGCTCTTCATTTGTGAAATTTTGAATACACACTCTTTAAAGTAGTGTGGCCTAGGAAAAATTCCTTAAAAATGTCAAGTCTCATATTTAATCTCTGAAATTTTGGCCTATAAAACACATTTCCTGGTGCATCATGGCAGCATACATATGGGTTATGACTCCGCCCACACAACCTGATAGGATTGGTTAACTATAGATCAAGACAGACCCAGCTCACAGCATTCTCCTTTTTTTCCTCACCTGATCAAGACTGGTGTTGTGAGGTATCCCTTACCGCTTGTCGCCCCAGCCAGGTTCAGCCTCTCCTGGGTGGAAGTCCTTCCTGTACAGCCTTCTAAACAAAGCTATATGGTTGGAGCCCCATTCTGGTGGTCTGGGGGGGCATATTTCAGCCTCTCCTGGGCGGAAGTCCTTCCTGTACAGCCTCTAAATGAGCTAGATGGTTGGAGCCCCATTCTGGTGGTGCAGGATTCTCAAAGAAAGCTTTAAACAGGCTTTGACGTAAGTGACAGCGTTTCCTTTTGCTTTCCATTAGGGTTGCCACATCATCTCTTTAATCCAGGACACATATGAATTACACAGGTTCTGTGGCTGATTAGGGTGGTAATTAAACTCATTTCCAAGATAGCTGCAGCAGTGCAAGTACACTCTGAGCATGAGAGGCAGGAAGTAATGCGGCCTCTGTGTTTCCTGGCTAGAGCTTTTCTAGGATGGTGATCTGAACATGCTCGGGCACTGATATCATCGCTAATGGCAAATGTGAGTTCTAAATGGTTTTATGGCATTTTTGGGCAACAAATGGTGGAGCTCTCTACTCATGCATGCTGGATGCTTATGTGGTCATTGTTTGCAGGTATGTTTTCCCTTTTTATGGCATTCTCCTGTGTTTTTCCTATCTCCTTCTCAGTGTTGCTCTAGGATCATTGTGCTCTTTATGGCATTCACCTGGGCTCTTCCTATCCCCTTTTCTATGCTTGCTGTGGGATCACTGTGTTGGACTCAGTTTCCACTAGTGCGACTTGTCACTGCAAAGTCACATGTCAAGCCGTACCCCATGATTTCCAATGAGTACCGTTCATATCTGTGTTCATAGACCTTAGGAATACACAGGCATTGCTTCAAGTCGCATCAAATTGCAGCAAAATCTTGTGACTTTCAGGTCGCAATAGTGGAGACTTAGCTTATGCTGTTTTTCATTTCAGTCTGTTGCTTTGCTGTGTTTCTATGGGAAATGCTGTCCAGCCAGACCACCCATTGCTTTTAAGGTATAGGGATTAGGTAAGTAGTGAAGATTGAGAAAAAGAGAGCCAATATCTATAGTCCTGTAAGGACTACAAGATGGAGGGAGCCTTCTGACGGTCAAGACAAAGTCACCATCTAAGAAGACATCGAGGCAATGTTGATTAAACTCATTATCTCACCCCTCATTATCATTGCTTCCCGTTTACAAACATCACAAGTTACCAGCCCTAATAGTCGCTGCATTTGTGGTGGAAGGTCATTTGCCTGCCAAGCTAGTATGTCAAATCTGCCTGGAGCAAGCACTATACAGCCCTGCAAGGTCCTCAAGGTGAAGAGATCCTGCTAAAAGCCAGAACAGTCACCGTTCAAAGCACGCACAGACATACAGGCAACATTGATCAATGTCATCTTCTCACCTCTCATTTTGTTTGCTCCCCCTTTACGAACACCACAGATTACCAGCCCTAATGGTTGCTGCATTCGTGGTGGAAAGTCATAGCTTGACAAGCTACAGTGCATAAATTGCCTAGTACTTCCAACCAGAACCAGTAGGTGGTGTCCAAATAAGAAAGCTTGCACAAGCTTTGAAGATTGCCCAATAAAGACTTTTTTTTTGCAAGGACAGCTAAGGACGCAATTGCCTGGGTTGAAGTGGAGGAAACTCTCCACAAGGTTAGAAAGTACTAATTTTCTTCACTGAACAACTGGAAGAGTTAATCCAGGAAGAATTGAAGGGGTCAGAGAAAAATGCCCTTATAAACAGGCTGTCAAAACTGTATATCCTGAAAAAGCTAGAGGTCAACCTGCTGCAGTCTTCTCCGATGATGGATGCATCATGAATGTAGCTGGCAAGACATGGCACATTCAAGGAGGCTCTAGTCCGAAAATTAGATCTAGATCTGAAGTGCTCCTTCATACTGTAGCATCTGCAGGTGCTGGCACACCAGCAATAACCAGCCCATGTGCTGAATAAGTCTAAATAGGAGTGGTTTCATAATTGTCAAACAGCTGCTGTACCTGCAGGACTCTGAAGAAAGTGGCAGGGTCTGCATCCTTTTAGACGTGATTCCCTTTTGGGAGTATCTTATCAAAAATGAAATTTTTAATGTGGTGGATGCCAAAGAATCTGACTTTTATCATGGTGCAGACTTCTGGGAAATTATGTTTAGGAAGGTGTTCTGTACACGTTCTGTGTGCAGAGTACCTCCAGATGGTCATGTTTAATTGCATTTTACAGAAAACTGCAGCCCTGAAAAGAAAAAAAAAGTGGTGTAACCTTTTAAATAAGCCCGTCTGGAAGAAGTGAAGAGACAAGGTGGTAGCAGACACCAGAACACAGATCCAATCTATTTGGGAGTAGACAGGATACAGCCACCTTAAGGGTGACCATTAGCAGGTCAGGGCGAATATCATTGACAAAAAACAGAAAATGTAAAAGGTCCAGCATACAGGTGGCGACTCCCAAGTAGACACCAGGAGGCAAAATCCTATGGACCGGGAAAAAGATTAGTAAACGAACTGGAGAAGTATTCAATCTTCATTATTGAAGCCTTAAAGCTCTAAGGCTCCTGTCTTAACAGAACAGCGTAAGTCCCTTTTAAGGGTGCACTAATCCAGGGGGTGCCTGTGCAAAGCTTTACGCACACACCTGGAGGGAAAACCTTCAGGATCAGTGGGCCATATCAGCTATATTGGCGTGACATTGGCGGAAGTTTAAGGGAGGTCCGCTTTTCTGGTACAATAATTTTTATTGAAAAAGTATAACATGACAAACTCACCCATGCAGGGGCATAATTCAATGAGCATACCGATCATATAACATTGACAGGTGGGAAGTCCACCTTTCAATCTCTTCCAGTCAGCCAGGCAACCAGAGTTGATGGCAAAGTAAAAAATTCTGTTCCAGTTTGTAGCTGGATATAAAAAAAAAAAAAAAAAAGAACGAGCAATTGTGAAGGTTCCAGTTACCCATGGGAGATGAGGATTTGGTTCACCTCTGTTCCTAACAAAAATAAAAAATGAAAACCATTCTGTGCCCAGTGCTAAAGTTTAAAAAAATAAATAAAAATTGACAAGCAGCACAGGAAGTTAGAGTCGTGCAAGATGCAAAACCTCCAATCAATTATATTATTCATAAATCTGGGAGACTGGATTCTCCTGTAGGTTTATCAGACACCTACTTGTTCCAATTCATCCTCAATTTCTCTACCAGTTGAGTTCCTCCCCTTCGGTCTGTACATCTCTCCCTGGGCATTTACAAAGATCTTACTGTCTGCAATAGCGACGGGAAAAATTCAGTAGAACTTACACAAAGGAATTACCATCCTCTGATAGAGAAAGCCAAAGGTGCTTTGGGAGTGAAGTCTCTTCAAGCAGAACAGTGCCGGAGTATCCTTGGCTCTTCGTAACCGACCAATTATTCTCAGATGGAACATTATCACATCAGACCCCAGCTAGAAAGGTTGGGGGACTCATTTCAAAGACCAGGCTGCTTAAGGTCATGGGATGTTAAAGAGGGAGTCCACCTAAATCCACCTAAAAAAAAATATTAAAAGCCAGCAGCTACAAATACTGCAGCTGCTGACTTTTAATAAATGGCCACTTACCTGTCCCAGGGTCCAGCGATGTCGGCAGCCGACGCCGATAACCCGCTCGATTCTCGCCAGCTGCCGCCGCCATCCTAGGTGAGGAAATCAGGAAGTGAAGCGTTGCGGCTTCACTTCCCGGTTCCCTACTGCGCATGCGCGAGTCACGCTGCGCATCGTAACTGGTCCCCGCTATCTCCTGGGACCTGTGTATTTCCCAGGAGACAGCGCGGAGGGACAGGAAGAGGCATAGACTCCCGTGGGAGTCTATGCCGGAAGTGGATGCAAATACCTGTCTTAGACAGGTATCTGCACCCCCCTCCCCCCTGAAAGGTGCCAAATGTGACACCGGAGGGGGGGTTCCGAAAAGCGGAAGTTCCATTTTTGTGTGGAACTCCGCTTTAAGCTTATGAGGAATAGTATTAAATTTTCTTGAACCAAGTAGTGTTCAAAGCACTTCTGTCATTCACTCCTTTTAGCAACAGGAGCAAGATTTGTACTGTGCCTAGGCAGCAGTGGAAGGGTAGAATTCTTAGGCTGTCAGTGGAGCTTCCTGTATCAATAATTGCAAATGTACCATCTTGGCTTAGAAGGCTCTAGTGTCTCTCTCCTACTCTTAAGCATTGAATCACTACTGCCCCTTCCAGTGATGACAGATTCGCGCTCTCATGGACAGTTTTGCCATCCAGCTCCAAGAGACTACTTTTGATGGCATGGAAGTTGAGAGGCAGTGGCTACCAAGTCAAGAATGCTCAGTGCAGGTAGTGCCTACCTTGTGTCAAACCAGAGAGGTCTTCATGAATAAGATTTACCTAAGAATATGGGAAAATGATGCAGATCTCACACAGCAAAAGCCTGGAGTCCTTTATCACCTAAACCAGCCAAGGTTCAAAGGTTTACAACTGGGGCTGAACAGGGGCCTAGGTTCAAATATGTTTAAAGCTCAAAGTTCAGCTTTGTCTGCACTTGCAGGGGTTTAAGGAGTCCTTAACCCTTAGTGACGCAATTCTTAAAAGGCTTGCATGAAGTTATAGGCATCCCAGGAAACCATTGTTCCCTATGTGGAACTTGCTTATGGTCCCCATTTCTATCAAAGACTCATTTCTATCCTACAGAATTGACTACACTCTGCAAACCCTAAAGACCGTATTTCTGGTTGCTACAACCTCTGTGAAGAAGGATGTCAGAACTGCAGGCTTTGCACTCAAGGAGCCTCACTTAACATTATACCCAGACAGAACAGAATAGTCCTAAAACTCCAGACTGCTTTTATCCATGGGGTGTCTTTCTCCTTACAATTTAACCAGGAAGTCAATTTCCCGTCTTTCTTGGCTGAGTGGGGGAATCGCATCTCCTGTAGGTTGAGCTAACGCTGGTGACCTGCTTGGCAGCTACCCTTTCATTCAGGAAAGCTGAAATATGTACTTGGTTCCAGCATGGCTTAAGGCAGGGTCAGTCAGCATCAACACATTCAGTCACCTCCTAGATTGTTAAGACAATTAAAAGAGCCTACTCTTCAAGGCCTTCCTGTTTTGGAGGTCTTAAGAGCACATTTAACTAGGGCAGTGCCAGCTCTGTGGACAGCTTAGCGCTGAGTGTCTCCTGAGGTTATTTGCAAGTCAGCAATATGGTCCTCCCAGGACACCTTCATTACACTTTTATAGGTGAACCCGGCTCGCGACAGTAAAATTTGGAAAAATTCATGGTGCATACTTGCGCTACTGATTACAAAATTTTTCTTGCACCCTCCCATGTGGCGAGTTAGTCCCCATATGTATGCTGCCATGATGCACCAGGCAAACGGAAAATTTTATACTCACCTTTCAGTAATTTTCCTTTACTGGTGCATCATCATGACAGCATACAGATGCCCACCCAAATGGTGAGAGTTACAGAGAATGCTGTGAGCCGGGTCTGTCTTTGATTTATAGTTAATCAGTCCTATCAGGTTGTAGGGGAGGCATCACAACCCATATGTATGCTGCCATGAAGATGCACCGGGAAAGGAAAATTACGGAAAGGTGACTATACAATTTTTCCGTTTTTTCTCTCTCCCTCTCAAATTTTCTCTGATGAGAAAATCTGTATGATTTCTAGATCATTTGTTAGCAAAAAAAAAAAAAAGTTTTATTATTACTGGCTGAAATATAACTACTCCCTGCATCCTAAATTGGCTTATCTTAAAAAACAAGCCTTAATGTGTACTAAATCTGTAAAATTGTAAGGAAGATCCTTTGCGCTATCAAAGTGAATATATGCTAATCTGATAAGTTGCAGCTAGATCTAAAATGTATAAATGCACTTAAATGGTATAAAGTAAATAATGATCAGCGCAGCTTGATGATATATATGAAATATTAACAATAAGCGATAAATGATGTGCAAAATCACTAATTGCGATTATGCAAATTGCTAATGATGCTGTGCAAAATAACTGAAGCAACAGTAGCCCTATGTTCAGTGTAGATGAATACTAAAGTGCCTATGTTGTAACTGTGCAAAACCGCATAATGATGCTGTGTAAAAATCGCTAAAAAACAATAAACAGTGCTGAACAAACCAATCTAGTATGTGCACGTAGTGTTGTGCAAATGCAATAGTGATTCTGGGTATTAATATATTAATGTAAACGCATAGTATATATTAAAGTGCCAATAGCCCTATGTTCAGTGTACATAAACATAGAATGACCATGTTGCAACTGTGCAAAAATGCATGATGCTGCTATGTAAAATCGCTGAGTATATGCTAATCAGATAAGTTGCAGCTAGATCCAAAGTGTGTAAATGCACTTAAATGGTGTAAAGTAAATGATAATCAGCGCAGTTTGATATATATGGAATATTTAACAATAAGCAATAAATTGTGTACAAAATCGCTAATTGCAATTATGTAAATAAATAATGATGCTGTGCAAAATAACTGAAGCAACAGTTGCCCTGTGTTCAGTGTAGATGAATACTAAAGTGCTTATGTTGTAACTGTGCAAAAACGCATAATGGTGCTGTGTAAAAATCGCTGAAAACAACAATAAACAGTGCTGAACAAACCAATAGCCCTATGTTTAGTGTACATAGAAATTGAATGACTATGTTGCAACTGTGCAAACTGTGCATGATGCTGCTATGTAAAATAGCTGAAAGCAACAATAAGCAGTGCTAAATGAAACAGAGTGCGTGCGCTAAGCGCTGTGCAAATGCAATAATGATCCTAGATATAAATGCCCTAATTCCAGTGTAACCACCCACAAAATATGTAAAATAAATAATGATGTATAATACCAATAAAATAATGCTTGTGCTAAAAATTGTGACTGTGTGCTGACAATTCCCAATATCACACAGTTACCGCAATACAGATGCGAAAGTTCACTTATTGAAAATGATAAAGTCTATGATAAATGAAAGTGCAAATAGTGCTCCAATGTGCTCTTCAAAACAGCCGCCGGTGTATCATTCTTCGTGTGTAACACTCAGACCCCATTCACACAGGGGCAACACGACTTGCAGGTCGCCTCAGCGAGGCGACCTGCAAAACGACTGCCCGGGCGACTTGCAAAACGACTTCTGTATAGAAGTCTATGCAAGTCGCCCCAAGTCGCCCCCGAAGTCGTACAGGAACCTTTTTCTAAGTCTTGCGTCGCTCCCCTTAGAACGGTTCCATAGCACAGAACGGGAGGCGACTTGTCAGGCGACTAGGTCGCCTGACAAGTTGTCCCTGTGTGAATGGGCTCTCAGTGTGTACTGGCCTCTTACATCCATGGAAATGATAAACAGCAATGGAGATGGGTGTGGCTGGAGATCTTTGCAGGGCATTGTAATGGATATCCCTCTTAAACCGTGGTTTGGTGGATGGTGGCCTAGGATGTATTCATTTCCAGCAGATATATGCAAAGGATAAAGAAGAATCTCCCATAGTGTAATATTGAATAAGCTAATAAATGTATTTAAAGCCAAGTGGGTACTTACAACAGCGTAAAATAAAAACAGCAAGTCTGTAAATTGTGCGGCTTTACAGGTGCCTCTGTGCGTCACTTCCGGTTCTCGTGCGGTCCGGTTACCCATCTCCATTGCTGTTTACTGTTTCATTTTACATAGCAGCATCATGCATTTTTGCACAGTTGCAACATAGTCATTCTATGTTTATGTACACTGAACATAGGGCTATTGGCACTTTAATATATACTATGCGTTTACATTAATATATTAATACTCAGAATCACTATTGCATTTGCACAACACTACGTGCACATACTCGGATTGGTTTGTTCAGCACTGTTTATTGTTGTTTTTTAGCGATTTTTACATAGCATCATTATGAGGTTTTGCACAGTTACAACATAGGCACTTTAGCATTCATCTACATTGAACATAGGGCTACTGTTGCTTCAGTTATTTTGCACAGCATCATTAGCAATTTGCATAATTGCAATTAGCGATTTTGCACATCATTTATCGCTTATTGTTAATATTTCATATATATCATCAAGCTGTGCTGATCATTATTTACTCTAAATCTGTAAAATTGTTATATCGTGTGTCCTAAGAAATACAGGTTTTATTTGCCGACCAAAATAAGCTAGCTTTCTGACTCCATATTTGCTTAATCTCAAAATGGATTAGATTATGTCCTAAAAAGTTGTACTATTTCCATTATCATTGTGTATCTGTACAATATTGTTTATCATTTCTCTGCAAATATACTGTCTAATTTAGTTAGTTATCATTAAATCTGCTGTGTCACTCAGAAACAGTGGCCTATCCAAAAAAGGATATCAAAGCTGTGCTGGCAAATACTTTAATTTTTCCATCTTCTGGATGGAAAAAACATTACTGTATGGCACAATCAGTTTGCTTTCTCTCAAATAGTAGACAGTCTGAAATGTTTAAAGTTTGTAATCAAATCTTTAAAATGTGTTCTTCTGCACTCTATGAAAAAGGAAGACTACCTTTTGGACAAATTGCTGGTTAAGCTCTCCCTCATAAATTGCAGCCTTAACACTTCGGGCTAAAAGTTGTGTTGCTAACCTGTATACTTTTTCATTGTCAGTGTACAAAAAAAACACATTTGCACATATTCGTGCGAGTGTAATAAATAATTCCTGTAATGTTTGTGGCATGTGTATAATATTTTTCTTGCTGCCTTTTTCCAGGTGAATGTCAAAACAAAAATAGCAAGACAAAAATAGCTTAAGAACATTCAACCATGAACGTTAATAGGCTAAGAACATTCCACCAGCAGGGGAAATAATATGAGGGAGACTTCTGCACTGTCTATGTTGAATCTTGTGCTATTGCCCAAATGAATAGGTCTACAGACGAATGAACCTTGAGGTGCAGAGTAAAATGTGACATTTAGTGCCGGTTCACACTGATGTGAGTTCATAACGAATGCGATGCATCAAAAGCACTTTAAATTCGCATGTCATCCCTGAAGTAATTGTTTTCAATGACGGTCGTTCACATACATGCGTTGCGATTCCTCTACGAATGCGATGCGATTAAAAAAAGGGTCTTGTGCGAGTTTACTGCGTAGCGTTGCGAATTTAGTCTCTATAGACATCAATGTAAATCGTTCTGGAATCGCATTTGATGGTTCACATATGTGCGAATTCGTAACCTCCAGCTCCTCCTCCCAGTACTGCCCCCTCACCTCTCCCAGTACCGCCCCCTCACTTCCTGTTTCCTGTCTCATGTCCATATGCAAACAGATAAGATGGCCCCCCGGCATCGGAACTCCAACGACAATGAGGAGCTCATCAGGCTTGTTCATGACAGGCCATATATATGGGACAGCCGTATAGCTGAATATAAAAATAATGCCCAGAAGGGCAGAGGCTGGGAAGAAATATGTAAAACTTTTTATATTCAGACTGGGAAGACTTCACTCCACAAGTTCGCAAACATAAACGTACCTATTTATTCATCCCACTGACCACCAATGTAAGGGCATGCATCCCACTGACCACCAATGTAAGGGCATGCAGCCCACTGACCACCAATGTAAGGGCATGCAGCCCACTGACCACCAATGTAAGGGCATGCATCCCACTGACCACCAATGTAAGGGCATGTATCCCACTGACCACCAATGTAAGGGCATGTATCCCACTGACCACCAATGTAAGGGCATGTATCCCACTGACCACCAATGTAAGGGCATGCATACCACTGACCACCAATGTAAGGGCATGCATACCACTGACCACCAATGTAAGGGCATCTATCCCACTGACCACCAATGTAAGGGCATCTATCCCACTGACCACCAATGTAAGGGCATGCATCCCACTGACCTCCAATGTAAGGGCATGCATCCCACTGACCACCAATGTAAGGGCATGTATCCCACTGACCACCAATGTAAGGGCATGCATCCCACTGACCACCAATGTAAGGGCATGCATCCCACTGACCACCAATGTAAGGGCATGCATCCCACTGACCACCAATGTAAGGGCATGTATCCCACTGACCACCAATGTAAGGGCATGTATCCCACTGACCACCAATGTAAGGGCATCTATCCCACTGACCACCAATGTAAGGGCATCTATCCCACAGACCACAAATCCCACTGACCAGCTGTGTAAAGAGCATTGTTCCCACTCACCACCAATAAATTGTTTATGTTTTATTTGATTACAGAAGCACTCATACGTACTAGGTGGCGAAGCCTGAAGGATACACTTCAAAGACACCAGAGACTGGAGCGTGAAGCACGAAGTGGGTCTGGTGCCGCCCCAAAGCGTCCCTATTCTTTTGCTAGATACCTGGACGTTCTCAAGCCAGTGCCAGAATTAAGGAAGTAAGTTTACATACAAGAATACCTCTCTCTACCATCCCTCTCTAATATACCTGTCCTCCCCCTAACCTTCGCTTCTACCGCTATCATCTGTAGTTAGAATTTCAAGTATCAACTTTTGTATTTCAGCACAGAAGCAAGTTGGGAAGAGGAGGAGGAAGAGGGAGAGGAGCATGCTGCTATTGTTGACGTAGATGAGGGAGTTTCATTCGCTTGCCAAAACATAGAGGAATCATCATCTATTGAGGTAGAGGGTGACGCGATGTACATGAATCATCGACTCAGGAGCAAGATAATGAGTCTACTGACATTTCTACACCTTCCAACAGACGGAAAAAGCTAACATCTACCTCACGCAGGAAGCGAAGCAGCAGGGCAGCAGAACAGGTGGAAGAACAAGATCAGACAAATCAATTACTCAATATTGTGTCAGGGATCACTGAACAAATGGATGTTCAGAGATGCCCTCATACAATGTTTGCCCTAAGTTTGGTGCCTCTTCTCAAAGAGGTCTTGCCAGAAAAGTACTTCAACATGAGGATTGCAGTGCAACATTGCATACATTCCTTCACTATTCCAAGCCATGTTTCAGAGCCAACGCAAGAGAGTACTAGTACTCAAATAATTACACCCTTTTCTACTGCTCAAAATCCTGCACCAAACCCTTCCAGTTTTTCTGACCACCCAAGCATATATGAGACCCCCAGATCAAAAATCCCATATCCGATTCCTCCACCAATTGCTTCCTTAATCATCCCTCCAACTAGTAACCCTGGTAGAACAAGGGCAATGGAATTGAGACCACGTGAATCAATTCCTCACCATTTACCAAAACAAAGCAGAGTGCCACAGCTCTACAATCAAATGCCATCCATGCCAAACCGCTATACACCTGTGTCAAGACCTATGGAACAGCCCAAACAAATCAATCCTAGTCCTTATCCCTATAGAAATCAATCACTTGAAGATAATTCAATCGAGCCTCCCACAAATGCACAATATAGGCCCCCGAGTGAACCACTGGATAGAGTGATATCCCCGCCTGTGCCTTTGAGGCAAGCAACGCCTGAGCAACAGAGTGTTACAAAATATTTGAATTTATAGATTCAAATATGTTGTAACACTCTGCCTGCAGCCTACCTGTTGAATTGCACTGCCACTTTCATGTTGTTAATCCATATTGGATTTGTTTAGGTTATATTTTCTATTTTTTAGAGGATTTGCATCCCACCTGACCATCGATGTCAGGACTTGTACCTATGACCAAAATGTAAAGGCATGCATCCTACTGACCAGCAATCCTAACGCCCACCAATGTATGGGCATTTATTGGTGGTCATACAAGCCCTGACATTGGCGGCCTGTGGGATTGCCTGTCCACCAATGCCAGGGCTTGTATCCCACCTCTGACCAAAATGTCAAGGTCTGTGATGCGGTTATGCTATATGGGCCCGCCACGAGTGAACCACCAGATAGAGTGATATCCCTGTTTGTACCTTTTGAAGCTAGTAACACCTGAAAAACAGAACTATTATTTTAAATTGATAGATGCCTACCTGTTAAACAGCACAGCCTCTTTCATGTTGTTAACCATATTGCATTTGTTTACATTATGTAAAAGTTTTTTGGTCCTACCAACTTTTCAGGTCAGCGTGGATTATGCAGTGGGATACATGTACAAATGTAGGATGAAGAGAGAGAGTGAGGTGGAGGTTTAGGTGAGAGGGTCAGAGGAAGTGAGAGGGTCAGAGGAAGTGAGAGGGTCATACTTGAAAGAAGAGATCAAGTGAGGGGGAGAAAGAATGAAGGGTGAGAGAAAGGGAAGTAGGAGACAGAGTATTATCTCTTGGTTATGTGGTTCTTTACAATGAAGTTTGAAGTTTGAAGTATGATTATTTCCAAAAAATGTTTCAAAAAGTATGTAATTACATGAAGATTACAAATTAAACAAATACAAATTTTTTTTGTGAAGAGAACAATGGTGTGATATCTGTCTGCATTGCTTCTATTGCTTACTATGGCGCAAATCATCCATCTCATGTACCATGACCGTTACAGATTACCTCCTGGAACCTATAAACCCAATTGTAAGTATATTGCTTATCACTGTGTATTTGTCTATTGAAGCACTGATTGGAGACGTCAGGGTTAGGCTACATTGTATGGTTAGGGTTACGGAAAGGGTTAAGGTTATCTGTAGTGAGGAGATGGTATGTGAAGATCGATATGTACACAACACACTCTGTAAAATAATGACACATGAACAGTATCCTCCAATTCAATTTTTTATTTTTAACTGGGAAAATTGACACCATGCTTACTGTTTCAGGTTTTTGATCTACGTAATGGCGTAGTGTACGCAAAACCTACATCATATACGTGAGGCCAAGAGTGGCTCAGCTGCCATGAAAAAAAAAAAAAAAAAACATAAGCATTTGATGGCTATCTGCCTTTTTATGAAATATGTTACCTTAAGGTGACAAGTAATCGCTCAGCTGGCTCCACACTATTTCTATTTATTCATCCCACTGACCACCAATGTAAGGGCATGCATCCCACTGACCGCCAACCCCACTGACCACCAACCCCACTGTCCACCAACGCCACTGACCACCAATGTTGTGGAATGATATTGCATGCTCTGTATGTTGACACAGAAAGTGCCAAAAATAGATGGTCACACTGTCGAACAATAAAACTTTATTACATTTATAGAAAAAAGTACAGATAGTAGACGATGCAGCATTGACAGAGAAAAAGTTATTGGTCTTTATTAAATGGCATCAAGCTGCCATGATACCTGACCGGCAGGACTCATAAAGAAGTCAGTAAATTTCTCACGTATGCTGGCCCCCCTGTAATTGCCCCTTGTATGTGTCCAATCTGCGCCTTCCATCTCATCCATTAAAGAGTCCTCGAAAAGGTATCCATCTCTTTCGCGGACAAAATTGTGGAGTGCACAGGCAGCTTTTACGGCAATTATGGCGTTTTCCATGTTTAAACATATTGGCGTGTGAAGAAACCGCCATTTGTTTGCCAGGATTCCGAAAGTACACTCCACAACTCTGCGTGCTCTTGTTAGCCGATAATTAAAGACGCTTTTCTCCACAGACAGTGACCGGTTAGCATATGGCCTGAGCTTTTTTTCTGAAAGAGCGAAAGCCTCATCACCGACAAATATTAAAGGGAGAGAGGGTTCTGATGTTCCAGGGAGTGGTCGTTCATTTGGGAGGTCTAGTGCGTGCTCCCGAATCATTCTTCCAAAAGTAGAGTGGGAAAAAATGCTGGAGTCAGAACTGCTCCCATAAGAACCAATGTTGATGTAGGTGAACAAGTAGTTTGCATCAGCCACTGCCAGAAGAACGAAAGAAAAATATTTTTTATAATTAAAAAATTTTGACCCACTACCGACTGGCCTCACAATTCTGATGTGCTTGCCGTCTATGGCACCAACACAGTTACGGAAGTTGCAGCGCTCCCAAAACAACTCAGCTTTGGTGTTCCATTCCTCTTTGTTTGGTTTTCTCATGACCACATCTCTTAGGACCTCCCAGATAGCGATACAGGTGTCACGCACAATTGTGCTCACCGTAGATTTTCCTAATTTGAACTCGTAGTGTAAGCTGGCAAATGAATTTCCAGTTGCTAGGTACCTGACAAAAAATATTAAATAAATTAGTTATGTTTTTTTTTATTACAGAAGGACTCATACGCACTAGGTGGAGGAGCCTCAAGGACACACTTCAGAGAGTCAGGGGAAGTAAGAGAGTCAGGGGAAGTAAGAAAGTTACAGTAAGTAAGAGAGTCAGAAGGAGTTAGAGAGTCAGGGGAAGTTATAGAGTCAGAGGAGGTCATAGAGTCAGAGGGAGCTAGAGAGTCAGGGGAAGTTATAGAGTCAGAGGAGGTCAGAGAGTCAGAGGGAGTTAGAGAGTCAGGGGAAGTAAGGGAGTCAGATTGAGTCAGGGGGAGTTAGAAAGCTAGAGAGTCAGAGGAGGTCAGAGAGTCAGAGGGAGCTGGATTGTTTCCAAAATATTTCATGGCAAGTATGTAATCCAAAAAAATTACATATTAAGTTTTTTTAAAATAAAAAAATAAATACTTTTTTTGGAAAACAATTTTGTTGTCATATCTGTCTGCATTCTTAGCATTCCTTACTATAGCTTACTATGGTGCATAGCATAAAATTTCACACACAAAGTATATCTATAAATGTTACCTTAATGTAACAAGCAACCTTTCCGCTGGCTCTACACTATTCCGAAAGGTGGTGTTCTGATACTCCAAACGTGTACCAAGCAGCCGAAGCAATTCATCGAAACTAAGGAATAAAACCACAAATTCAATGTAAGTGACAGGCTAAAGCCCATACACAAAATCAAATAAAATGGTAATAGGAAAGAGTTCTAATAAAAGGAGAAAAGCGATCAAAAGTTGGATTGGTGGTCAGTGGGATTGGATTGGTGGTCAGTGGGGTTGGTGGACAGTGGGGTTGGTGGACAGTGGGATTGGTGGTCAGTAGGATGCATGTCAGTGATAGATAAGAAGGAGGGAGGAGGAGAAGGAATAAGGGTACAGGTACTAACCTATTTACTGACATCCGGGAATAGTTGAAGAACTTCTCCTCATGCTGCCTCAGATCATTGTAGAGGATCCTGAACTGGCCTCTCTCTTCCCTATTTTGAATAATTGGATGGACCCAATAACTTCTTGTACTCATCAGTCTCTTCCTCATCCTCCTCCTCCTCCTCTTCCTCCTGGCTTTGTCCATCAGGACTTCAGCAGTAGCAGTAACAACTGCTGCTATGATCAACGGCATTTGATGAAACATAATGATCAAAAATCAAAATCCTCACTGACTACTCACAGACAAACCACACTCCTCAACGACAATACTCTCCCACAAAGGAAAACAAGGAAGAGCACAGGAAGTTAACACCCATTTTTTTCTTGCCTTTTCGATTGGCCTGAGCACAAATCGCATCTGTGCCTAATTTACAATGAAAGCGCATACAATTCGCATTGAATTCGCAATAGAATCGCGCTGGTAATAATCAAACACGTAATGAAAAAATTTGCATCTAAATCGTATCGCACAAGTGTGAACCGGCACTTAAAAGTGGTATTATTTCCACTGCTAAATATGGCAGCTTCTTCCTGGGGGTACAACATGGGGGAACAGGGGGATTCCCTTGGTCATGCCCACATATGATCAATAGTGTCAACTAGAAACCTCACCCTTTGCTTATATTGCGGCAGCTGGGAACAGAAGATAACATTCAATGAATGGGTTTGCACATGTCCGTGGGTGGTGGATCTTTTCTTTGGTTGGTGGCAGTTGGACATCAGGATTGACGTAGGTCTGCATCATTAGAAGACATGATTGATGGTGGTTTTACATCTTTTTCATTTTAAAGGATTTGTACCTCTTACCCATCCACATGGGTGGGTGTAATCTAGGGGCCCCCATATTTTTAAAATGGGCTTCTGGATTTTGAAAAGCCATCCAAAAACAGACCCCCACAATGACCGTGCCAGAGCTTTGGGTAAAATACCCTTGTCCTCATCAATATGGGGACAAAGTGCTTTGGTAGGGGGTCCCTCCTGGCAAGGTACCCCCTCATGTTGAGAGTGTGTGGCCTGGTGTGGTTAAGGAAGGTGTAGCTGCACACTCATCCCTCCTTTCCTTACCACTGAAGCTGCATGCTCAGATAAGGCACCTGATCCACTGTGTCACTTGTAACTTGCAGTATGTTGGGTTCACTACACGTGCTTTGCAAACCAGAACAGAGGAACACTATTGTTTGTGACTCTATTAATTTGAATGCCAAGCATATTTTTAATGTATCTGGTCACTTTAGGAAATGCCACTCTGGTGATTTATCCTCCTTCAGGTTCACCGGCATTGAGAGGATGACCTTCATGCCCAGAGGAGGGGATAGGGGTAGACGACTTCTGGGCAGAAAGGCATGGTGGATATTTAAGCTGAGGACCAGGGTCTCTCAGGGGTTAAATCTCAGATGGGACCTGAATCTACATTTAGGGTGATGTATATTTTCCACCTACTTTCTCTCCCTTTGCCGTTTTTTTCTTTTCTTTTTTTACCTCTTTATTTATCTTTATTTTCTCACCCCCTGGGAACGATCACTTGTCTATTTAATCGTTTATTTTTGTTTATAATATATAAACTGATATAACTTATTTTAATAATTCTTTTTTCTTTTCTTTGTTCTTGTGCTTGCTTTCTGTAGTGGTTTACCTCTTTATATCAGTTTTTGCAATTAGTCTCATGCTGGTCTAGTAACTGCTTAATGAACTAATGAGCTATTGATGTCTGATGGGAGAGGTTTTCACACTATGTATTGTGTTACTTTTGTATATGTCATTTGTTGTGAACAAGGCTGAAAAGGCTGAAATGCGTTAACATTTACTACGTGTAAACCAATAAACTTGAAAAAATTTTTAAGAGCAAATAAGGAGTTACGGATCGCTTTTCTCTGTTATGCTCAGATAAGGGTCTGGTATGTTTCTTTTTTTTTTTCTTGTTTCTTGTCAAAAGAAGTTTATTGAGTATACAATATTATAAAGATACATAAAGTAAGTTTACAAGGATCTATAAAGTAAGCTCATTGTTTTAGAGTAGGGATTATATAGGTAAATATCATGAAATTTCAAATATTAAACATTGGGTTCACGTAAACCTAAATTAAAGATGTATATCATTTCCTTAGTTACTTTTGTAGGTATTTAAATGATTTATACCTACTATATATATTGTTTACAGGTAGAGTGTATATAGGTCAAATAAATTCTGATAATGAGCTTTAATCGTAAGGTGGAGAAAAGGAAAGAGAAAGAAGAAAAAGGGTAGAAAGGCAGAGGTATGGTCCACAAGGTTGTCCCGCTCGTCAGTTTATTATTCTTTTTAGTTCTCTTTGAAGCCTTAGAATGGGTGTCTCTGTAAGTCATTTAATCTGTTACCATGGCAACAGGACAGAGTCATTGAAATTTGACAGGAATTGTTGTTTTATCCAAGGATGCCAAAGTTTTTCAAATTTTGGAATTTGATTTTGATCGATGGCTACCATCTTAGCATGGGACATTGTATTATTCATTCTGTGAATTGTTTCTGCTAGTACCAACGTAGGAGATTTCCATGCTTTGGCCACTGTTTGTTTTGCAGCCGTTGTTAGTTGGATCATAAGTTTGAATTGAGAGAGTGTTAACCATTCCGGTTTTAGATTAAGTAAAGTTATATATGGATCTGGTTGTATTATTTTTTTAAATATTTTAGATGCAATCACGAAGACTTCCTTCCAGAAGGTTTGGATTACTGGGCACGTCCACCATATGTGTAAATGTGTGCCTATTTCTGGGCATCCTCGAAAACAAAGAGCTGAGGTATTAGGTGAATATTTTGCCACTCTAGCGGGTACAAGGTACCAGCGAGTTAGGACTTTATAATTTGTCTCCAGTGCTAAGATGTTGGGTGAGGATGACTTAGATGTGAGCCATATGTTAGACCAGTCCGTGTCTTATAAAGTTCGTCCCAGGTCCTCCTCCCACCTCTGAACGTAAGAGGGTCTATTAAGATTTACTACTCCATATAATTGATTATAAAGTGATGAAATCCATGGGATAAAAGAAAGCCTGATGCCTCAATAGGAGTAGTGCATATGTAAAGTGAAAACGGAAAAAGGCAGACACCATCACCACACCCAGTGTCTGGGATATATCGTTATAAAATAACATAACTTACCATGGGTACGTATGTATATGTCTAGCGGTCCAAGGATAGGTTCTTCAATATGAGCAGTCCAGTAGACATACAAGAGGAGGATACTAATAAGCTCGCAAAATTCAGATGTTTAGTCTGGGAGTATAGAAAAAGATATATTCATAAATGGCATACATCAATATATCAGGGACCATATATGTCCCTATCTATAGTTATTGTTAATTGAAAAGTATATGTAGCACCCTGCTCCTGTTGATCAGGTGCTTGTATGTAAATTTAGGGGGTTATCTGTTCTGTATATAGTTCAGATTAAATCTATGGCTAAATTAGCTTCTGTTCCAGCATTGGCTGTGTTGCATGTAGTTCCACATTGTCTGTAGGTGTCAGTGTCACCACAGGCCAGTGTTGAAAAGGAACAGGCTGAAGTGTATTGAGTGCTCTTCTTTCTCAGAGGTAACTCCGCAGAGGTCGTCCACTGCTAGGCATTCTGGGAAAGGGTACTTAAGGGGCAGATGCCATTTTTTGGGTTTCTTTTACCGACTGACCCTCCTGGCCTAAGGTATGGGACAGCTTCTTTTTGTCTCGGGGCCATGCTGACTCGAGGCTACGTTACTATAAGTAAGCCCAGAGGTCGCCTGAGGCCCGTTGGTTTAGAGGTGATCCTGTGCTGTCTGTCCTGCAGGAAGAAGCCAAGCAATTGAAAAGATCCAGGGGGGGACTCATCTTGGAGAAGACCGAGCGAACGTCTGGTATCTCAAGAAGGGCCTGGTGACTCAATTAACCCATCGCACAGTACTGCCGGGTCGGCTTAAAGGTTCTGGTACTGTTTTGCTGTTCATCTAAAACTACAATTCTGTGGCAGAGGATTGTACAATCATTACTATGTCCTATGGCAGAGGATCATACAGCAATTTTGTTTCTTCTAAAGTCTGTGGCAGAGACTTTTTGTCCGTGCGCCATTCCGGCTGCTAGGTCAGTGAGAGAGACCTATCCGGGTGGGCAAAGATCTTTAGACCGAAGGTGTGTTTGTCTGCAAGATCTTAAATGTCCTCAGTGATTTGCAAAAGGTATTTGAACTCTCCTGCAACTCTCTTTCTACCTCTTTACTGCTACTTCCTTTCAAGTTTTGCAATAAAGCATTGGAAACAGAACAAAGTGACTGGTGCATACATTGGTGGACGCAAGGCTTAATATAGACTCTAAGTTCCTGATGTGGTGAAACTACAGGCAAGGGGTGAGGGCAACAACCCAATTTATTTCAGAAGCTCCTTCGGGGCTATATATATATCTCATACTAACCTCAAATAATGAGCATGTATCAGTTATTCATGCCCAATAATAATAATTATAGAGATACAACTCTGGATGGTTAATATTTGCAAGCTATGGTGGTCAGTAATCACTTAAGTGAGGTGGTGCCTTGAATATGCATCGGTACAAGTCTCTCAGAGCAATCTAAAGGGAAAAGATTATAAAGATACTTATGCTACTAGTAGCTATAACATATAGCTAATGGTCAGAGCTTGCTTCTAGTGAGAACAGTGCTGCATAGAAGTGTACATACCCTTTCTGTGTCGCTGGAACAAAGCTGCTGGCCAGATAGTATGAGTCTGATGAAAGAGGTGTCTATCTAAGAGTAGGGCTCGCAGGTGAGCCTTTTCAATGCATCCCAATCAGGCTGCCCATGCCCAGGGGTGTCGGCATTACCTGATCCAGCCAGGTGGAACTGCACATGTCCAAACAATCCCACACATATGTGCAGACGACAGTGATGTCTGCCAGCCCATAGAGCGGAGAAGGGGAGAAAGGACATTCCATAAGGGTGCGTGACCAGTTAATAGGATGTGGCACTTTTACCACTGGGTGCGTGACCAGTTAATAGGATGTGGCATGTTTTACCACTGTCTATACACCCACAGTACCAACCTGTGGTGGTGTATTATTGCTATTTTATCCGTTATCATTTGAGGTGGAAGCACTCAGTTCTGTTTTTTGATGGTTTAATTTATTGAATCATTTTCTAATAATTTTTGTTGAACGTTTTATGACCAATTTCTAATTAACTAAGTTGTGATCCCGCATGCTGGCACTTTTCTATTTTTGTGACTAGGGTGTGGATTGGGTAGAATCATGGATTTTGTAGGTGAGGCATGATCAGGATATATGAATGAAATCCACACTAACTGCAATACAGTACGAAGGATAATTTAGGACTAAACCAATATATAGCGAAAGCTAAACGTTTACTTAAAAAGAAATCTAACCTTTTTTGGCACATCAAATTTTTCTAACAATACATACAAGCCAATGTATGTCCGATGGGGCTTTGGATTTAAATCTTCCCTTCCATTAAGAATATTACTTGATAGTAGGGATGAGCTGAACACCCCCCCGGTTCGGTTCGCACCAGAACCTGCGAACGGACCGAAAATTCGCACGAACGTTAGAACCCCATTGACGTCTATAGGACTCGAACGTTCGAAATCAAAAGTGCTCATTTTAAAGGCTAATTTGCATGGTATTGTCCTAAAAAGGGTTTGGGGACCCGGGTCCTGCCCCAGGGGACATGTATCAATGCAAAAAAAACTTTTAAAAACGTCCGTTTTTTCGGGAGCAGTGATTTTAATGATGCTTAAAGTAAAAAAAAAAGTGAAACATTCCTTTAAATATCGTACCTGGGGGGTGTCTATAGTATGCCTGTAAAGTGGCGCGTGTTTCCCGTGTTTAGAACAGTCCCTGCACAAAATGTCATTTTTAAAGGAAAAAATCTAATTTAAAACTGCTTGCGGGTTTAATGTAATGTCGGGTTCTGGCAATATGGATGAAAATCAGTGAGACAAACGGCATGGGTATCCCCCAGTCCATTACCAGGCCCTTTGGGTCTTGTATGGATATTAAGGGGAACCCCGCACCCAAATTAAAATAAGGAAAGGTGTGGGGCCACCAGGCCCTATATACTCTGAACAGCAGTATACAGGCGGTGCAAACAAGACAGGGACTGTAGGTTTGTTGTTAAGTAGAATCTGTTTGTAATTTTGAACGGGTACATTTTTAACGTGTTTAGCTCCAGCCAAAAAATCTTTTTTAAGCTTTTTGGAAAACATAGGGAAGGGTTATCACCCCTGTGACATTTGTTTTGCTGTCTGTCCTCCTCTTCAGAAGATTTCACCTCACTTTTTGTCCCAATGACAAATGTTTTTTGAAAATTTGGGTTTTTTTGTGAAACAAGGATTGGAAAGCATCAGTGGAAAGGAGAAATGTTTTTCCCATATTAACTCTTACAGGAGAGAATTTCCCTTCCTAGGGGTAGATTTCATCTCACTTCCTGTTGTCTCCTTCCGTTTGCAAGTAGGAGTCGTTTGTAAGTTAGATGTTTGAAAGTAGGGGCCTGCCCTATATACTCAGCAGAAATTTGGGCCTTAGGTGTTGTTGTGGCCACAACACTGTAAGCCCTCACAGGGCCCTGCTGTGAAATATTAGATCAAGAATTGTAATTACATGCCCCTGTTGACCAGGGGCAGAAAAATTGGGCCTTTGGTGCTGGTGGTGCTGGTGCCACAACACTGTAAGTCCTCACTCGCTCTTGATGGACGCAGAAATGGGCCCTGCTGTGAAATATTAGATCAAGAATTGTAATTACATGCCCCTGTTGAACAAGGGCAGAAAAATTGGGCCTTTGGTGGTGGTGGTGGTGCTGGTGCCACAACACTAAGTCCTCACTCGCTCTTGATGGACGCAGAAATGGGCCCTGCTGTGAAATATTAGATCAAGAATTGTAATTACATGCCCCTGTTGAACAAGGGTAGAAAAATTGGGCCTTTGGTGGTGGTGCTGGTGCCACAACACTGTAAGTCCTCACAGACACTCTAGTTGGAATGCAGGAACGAGCCCTGCTGCAAAGTATTGCATCAAAAATTGTAATTACACGCCCCTGTTGAACAGGGGCTGAAAAATTGGGCCTTAGGCACTGGTGCTGGTGCCACAACACTGCAACCCTTCACAGATACTCTAGTTGTAACGCAGAAACGAGCCCTGCTGCAAAGTATTGCATCAAAAATTGTAATTACACGCCCCTGTTAAACAGGGGCTGAAAAATTGGGCCTTAGGCACTGGTGCTGGTGCCAAAACACTGCAACCCCTCACAGATACTCTAGTTGGAACGCAGAAACGAGCCCTGCTGCAAAGTATTGCATCCAAAATTGTAATTCCACGCTCCTGTTAAACAGGGGCTGAAAAATTGGGCCTTAGGCACTGGTGGTGGCGCCCAGAACCAAAAATGTTCTTACAAGCTATCAGCGTGATCATTGATGAGGAAGAGGATAATTACTCAGGGATAGTCACTCAGCATCAGCATAGGCAGTCTTTGAAGGGATCTGAGATTTCAAAAAAAATTATTCGGTTACATCAGCATCAGGTGCTTGGTAGCTAATGGTGATCCAAGACTGATTCATTTTTAGATCGACCGAGTCGGTGGACAGACGCACCCTGTGATCGGTTACAAAGCCTCCAGCAGCACTGAATGTGCGTTCCGAAAGAACGCTGGATGCAGGACAGGCCAGTAGCTCAATTGCATACTGTGCAAGCTCTGGCCAGTGATCCATCCTCAAGACCCAGTAACCCAGAGGATTTTCGGTGGGAAAGGAGTCCAAGTCAGATCTTGCCCCTAGGTATTCCTGCACCATGTAAAACAGACGCTGGCGATGGTTGCTGGAACCGATCATACCTTGGGGCTGCGGACCAAAAAATTGTCTGAACGCATCGGTCAGACGGCCACCTTCTCCACCGCTCCTTCTTTGACTGACCGAAGCCTCAGCAACACGTTGTCCAGAAACAGGAGTTTGTAACCTCCCAGTCTCTGGGAACGCGTTGCACAGACTTTTCTGCAAGGTATCCCGAAGATGTTTCATCCTCTGCTCCCTCTGCGATGGCAAGATAAGGTCCGCAACCTTACCCTTGTAACGTGGATCATAGAGGGTTGCCAGCCAGTATTGGTCCTTCTCCTTGATACCACGAATACAAGGATCCTTACGCAGGCTTTGCAGGATCAGGGAGGCCATGCAGCGTAGGTTTGCTGGGGCATTCGGTCCGGAGTCCTCTGGGTCACTAAGGACGACATGGTCCGCAGCCACCACCTCCCAGCCACGTACAAGTCCATGTGTTTCTTGGGACTGATCCCTTAAAGACTGCTGCTGATGCTGAGTGCCAGGCTCCACCTCCATACTGACACAATCTTCCTCTTCCTCCTCCTCCTCCTCCTCGTCCTCTTCCTGTGTGATCGGCGGGCATGCAGGAACACTGTCTGGATAAAGGGGGCCTTAAGAGCTAAGGAAGTCCTCCTCTTCCTGCCTCTGTTCTGCCTCAAGTGCCCTGTCCATTATTCCACGCAGCGTGTGCTCCAACAGGTGGACAAGGGGGACAGTGTCACTGATGCATGCACTGTCACTGCTCACCATCCTCGTGGCCTCCTCAAATGGTGACAGGACAGTGCATGCATCCCTGATCATGGCCCACTGGCGTGGGGAAAAAAAAACAAGCTCCGCTGACCCTGTCCTGGTGCCATAGTCGCACAGGTACTCATTGATGGCCCTCTGCTGCGTGTGCAGCTGCTGCAGCATGGCCAACGTTGAGTTCCACCTGGTGGGCATGTCACAGATTAGGCGGTTCTTGGGCAGGTTAAACTCCTTTTGGAGGTCCGCCAGCCGAGCACTGGCATTATAAGACCGGCGGAAATGCACACAGATTTTCCTGGCCTGCCTCAGGACATCCTGTAAGCCTGGGTACCTGCCCAAGAACCGCTGCACCACCAAGTTAAGGACGTGAGCCAAACGGGGCACATGGGTCATTTGTCCCTGTCGGAGGGCAGAGAGGAGGTTGGTGCCATTGTCGCAAACCACCATTCCTGCCTTAAGTTGGTGTGGCGTCAACCACCTCTGAACCTGCCCCTGCAGAGCTGACAGAACCTCTGCCCCAGTGTGGCTCCTGTCCCCCAAGCACACCAGCTCAAGCACCGCATGGCATCTTTTGGCCTACGTACTTGCGAAGCCCCTTGAACGGCTACGGAGCACCGCTGGTTCCGAGGAAAAAGCACAGGAAGAGGCCATGGAGGAAGAAGAGGAGGAGGTGGAGGAGAGAGGTGTGTCACAATCATTAGTAGTGGCATTTTGGAGGCGTGGTGGCGGAACAACCTCCAACACTACTGCACCTTGTCCTGCATCCTTCCCAGCTGCCAGCAGAGTCACCCAACGCGCCGTGAAACTTAGGTAACGTCCCTGTCCATGCCTGCTGGACCATGAGTCAGCGGTAATATGCACCTTACCGCTGACCGCCCTGTCCATCGAGGCATGGACATTGTCTTCCACATGCCGGTAGAGAGCCGGAATCGCCTTCCATGAGAAAAAGTGGCGTTTGGGTACCTGCCACTGAGGAACCGCACATTCCACAAACTCACAGAAGGGGCAGAGTCTACCAACTGAAAAGGCAGCAGTTGAAGTGCTAGCAATTTTGCCAAGCTAGTATTCAACAGCTGAGCATGTGGATGGCTGGGAGCAAACTTCTTTCGGCTGTGCAGCAGCCGGGGCAGGGAAATTTGCCTGGTACAATCTGACGTTGGTGTACCAAAAGCAGATTGCCCACAAGTACTTGGCTGTGACACACCTAATTCTACACCTTCATTCCTCTCAGTGCAGGTCTCAGAGAGGACTGAAGGTATAGTGGGGTTGGAGATCTCAGCTGATGAGGAGCAAGGAGAGGTCCTCTTTGTTCTTTGGTGTGGGTCTTTTAGATATGTTTGCCAACGAACTGCATGGCAGGTCAACATATGTCTCGTCAAGCATGTGGTACCCAAGTGGGAGATGTTTTGGCCACGTGAGATACGCTTGAGACATATGTTGCAAATAGCAGCGGTGCGATCTGATGCACTCGTCTCAAAAAAGGCCCACACCAAAGAACTTTTTTGAATAACGTGCAGAGACTGCAGCGCCCTGCACATGTGGAGCTTTGGGGTGTGATGCAGTCAATGTGCTGCCCTTAGGCTGGCCCCTGGAGGGCATCCTGCCTCGTTGGTGATGTGCCACCTCCTCCTCCTCCTCCTCCTCTCTCCTATCAGGCACCCACGTTGAGTCAGTGACCTCATCATCCTCTCCCTCCTCATCACTGGAGCAAACCTGGCAGTATGCTGCAGCAGGGGGAGCATGACTGCCAGATTGCTGTCCTTCTTGGGCACCCCCTCTGTCCGTGCTCATGTTACTGCCTTCATCGAGCTCAGTATCATCATCAGAGCCTTCCAAACGCTGGGCATCCTCCTGGAGCATGTACCCAACACTGTGGTCAAACAGTTTGAGGGACTCCTCAGGAGGACATGGTGGGGCTAGGGAAGGAGTCACTGATGACATTGAGCCGAGGGAAGAGGCCGCTGCTTTGCCAGACAAAGTACCCTGAACATGAGTGAGAGAGGATGAGGAGGATGAGGACGGCTTGGTCATCCACTTGACCAAGTCTTCGACATGTAGCGGCTCAACACGGCCAGCTGCCGAAAAAAAGGCCAAGCGTGTCCCACGGCCACGTGCTGATGAGGCCGTCTCCACGACCAGCACTAGACACAAAGCCTGCTTGCCCTCTTATTGGCTTGTGACTGTCTGCCTCTCCTTCTTGGCCTTCCAGACTTACTAATGGCCTGTAGCTGCCGTAAGCTGGGATAGAGATATATATATATATATATATATATATATATATATATACACTGATACTGCAGCTAGCAAAATCAACTGCCTGCCTGTAGTATGAGAACACCACCAACCTTCTACAGGTAGCTTTAGTTGAACACTGTGCAGAGCTCGCAAAAAAATAACTTGTAGGTTTAGCTGAACACTGTGAGGAGGACGCACCACACTAACTTGTAGTTTTAGCTGAACACTGAGCAGGACGCACTACACTAACTTGTAGTTTTAGCTGAACACTGTGCAGAGGTCTCACTACACTAACTTGTAGTTTTAGCTGAACACTGTGAGGACGCACTACACTAACTTGTAGTTTTAGCTGAACACTGTGCAGAGGTCTCACTACACTAATGCCGCGTACACACGGTCGGACTTTTCGTCTACAAAAGTCCGACAGCCTGTCCGACATACTTCCGGCGTACCTTCGGCGGACTTGCGGCAGACTTTCTAACGAACGGACTTGCCTACACACGACCACACAAAAGTACGACAGCCTAGTACGCGGTGACGTACACCAAGTCCGACGAGACTATAAAACGGAAGTTCAATAGCCCGTACGACACCCTTTGGGCTCCTTCTGCTAATCTCGTGTTTATCTCGTGTTAGTAGAAGTTTGGTGAGAGACGATTCGCGCTTGTGAGACTCGTATTTTTCAGTTCGTTTTAACTGTTGTTCAGTCTGTGCTTGTGAGGTTTGTATCTGCTTTTCAGTGCGTTTGGTCAGTTGGCATTGAGAAATCTTTGTTTTATTGTCCGCTCGTTCCTGATTTTCAGGTCGTTCTTCACAGGCCTTGCTGTTCTTCAGTGCGTTCTGTTTAGTGCGTTCTGACCAGCCGACCGTTTTGAAACCATGTTACCTGTACGTACTCGTCGTCGAGCTCGTGCATTGTATGTGTTTGGTGCTGTAGTTTATTCTTCAGACCAAGACCAGTCCATGAACAAGGCGAGGAGGAGTTCATGGACCAAGAATTGGTTGCTCCAGCGTGACCAGTTCTGTCACATGCCATTGCTCCGTGAGATCCGTGAGAATAATCCTGAGGATTTCAGGAACTTTCTCCGGATGACGGACCCCGTTTTTGACCGTTTGTTGGCTTTGCTGACCCCCTATATCAGCAGGCAGGATACCTGCATGAGGCAAGCCATCACTCCGGAGCAGAGGCTAGTTGCCACGTTGCGGTACTTGGCAACAGGGAGAAGCCTGCAGGACCTCAAGTTCTCGACAGGCATCTCCCCCCAGGCTCTGGGGATCATTATCCCAGAGACCTGTTCTGCCATCATCCAGGTCCTGCAGAAGGACTATATTAAGGTAAGATATTTTTCTTTTATTAGCATCACATGTTCTTTTATGTAATCTTTGATAATGTAATGTATTTCTTGCTTTAAACACTACTTACCATCATTGCAATATAGTGTGAATGTCCCCTTTTTATCCTCACACATGCTGGATTTTTTTCCTGTTATTTTTTGTCATGCATGTATATTTTCCTTCAATAACCTCCCCAGCATGCAATGATGGGAACATATCCACCTAGTCTACTCATTTTGAATGTATTTTGTTTGAGTGTATTTAGTGTGCTTATAATTAGCAATTAGCTAGATTTACCAACCCCCCCCTAAACTCACTCCAAATAGTGTGCTGATAATTAGCAATTAGCTTGATTTCCCAACCCCCCCCCCCACACCCTCGTAAAAATTTGCTTGAATGTTCTGTGGTGTTGATTTGTCTAAAGCAAATATATGTTGCACTTTGCAAAATGCATGTGCACTCTACAAGTGCATTTGTTCCAGTGCTTTAGTAAATGAGCAGAAGCTCTGCTGATTTCCATCATCAAATCATATGCAAGCCACAAAGTGTTTTCATTAATTGCCCTTGCATGTGATTGTGTACTCCTTGCAACATGAATGCCTTTTTACCTTACCTCATTTACTGTAAGCTGGTTAGCAACTGCACCTGCAGAGTGCGACAACTGCAGTCTTGTAGCCTTTTTAGTCCCTAAATTCCTGCGTGTCCTAAAAGTAATCTTTTTTAGGGATTTCACAACCCCCTAAAATGTAATCAATGTTCCATCAGAGGGGGTGAGCAATCTGATAAGTGTGCCTTTCCATATTAGTTATTCCAGAAGAATTAAATTATTTAATGTTATACTGATGCTGGGGAATAATGTTTTTAATTGTATAATTTTCTTGCAATGTTAGCTTCCAAATTAATGATTTTGGTTTTCTTGTTTGATTCCCCAGTTTCCGTCAACGCCACAGGAATGGCAGACTGTGGCATCCCATTTTGCCAGCCGTTGGGACTTTCCCAATTGTGGAGGGGCTATAGATGGGAAACATGTCCACATCGTGCCACCACCCCATTCGGGGTCATACTATTTTAATTATAAGGGGTTCCACAGTATTGTTTTAATGGCGGTGGTGTCGGCACACTATGAATTTTTATATGTGGACGTGGGGAAGAATGGAGGAGTATTTGCCCAGACGGAGTTCTGCCAGCGTCTCCAGAGTGGTGGCCTGGGATTGCCACCTGATGCGGATAACGTGGAAGGACTCCCCTTTGTCTTCATTGTCGATGAAGCCTTCGCTCTGAGCAAGCACCTCATGAGGCCATTCCCCCAAAGAACCCTCACCCCGGAGAGGAGGGTTTTTAATTTCCGGCTGGCCAGAGCTAGATGAGTGGTTGAGAATGCGTTTGGAATTCTGGCCAGCCGGTTCCGCCTGTTTCAAACATCCATTAATTTGGCGGAATACAAACTTAATTTTATCATTTTATCGTGCTGCATTCTGCACAACTTTTTACACAAACATTCTGTAAATTATATAGGAACAGTTGGGCCTGAGGCCGGACTTATAGATGACAACCTTACGGGCCTGGATACTGTCCGTACTGGCTTGGCCCCCCAAAGTGCCCGTCAAGTTAGACAGCAATATGTTAATTATTTTATGGGTAGGGGGGCCATTGCAATGGGCCAGGATATTTAATTTTTTTAAATAAAAAAAATATTGATGAAATCTGGAATTATATTTATTGCTTGCCTTTCTTTTGGGCTTTCTCCTAGGTTATGGTCGAGCAGTTGTAGTGCCAACTGTATTTTCCTTTTAAATGTCTAAATAAGCTCCATTGCCACTGTAAACAACTTTTTTACAATTATAACCAAACTGATACTGAGCATTGAAATAACAAACCACACATTTATTTAATTCCTATAAGGAGATGTTTTTATTAATCGTTGTTATGCATTCAGTTATGCATTTAGTAGAAAATGTTCATAGACAAAAATATAATCATATCTTAATAATTTGCAAAAATATTATTATATTTAAATATTTCTACATAATCCACAAAAAAATTTTTTTGCCTTTTTGATTTTCGCAAACAGGCTTTTTTTTTTTTTTTTTTTTTTTTGGAAATCCTTTTTTGTTTATTTTTTTGGTTTTTTAAAATCCTTTTTTTTTTATTTATTTTTTTTTTTGGTTTTTTGGAAAATCAAGTTTTTTAATTTTTTTTTTTTTTTGAAAATCAATATTTTTTTTTTTGTTTTTTTTAAAATCAAGTTTTATTTTTTTTTGGGTTTTTTTAAAATCAAGTTTTATCTTTTTTTTGGTTTTTTTAAAATCAAGTTTTTTTTTTTTTTTGGTTTTTTTAAAATCAAGTTTTATCTTTTTTTTGGTTTTTTTAAAATCAAGTTTTATTTTTTTTTTGTTTTTTTTTAAATCAAGTTTTATCTTTTTTTTGGTTTTTTTAAAATCAAGTTTTATTTTTTTTTTTGGTTTTTTTAAAATCAAGTTTTATTTTTTTTGTTGTTTTTTTTAAAATCAAGTTTTATCTTTTTTTTGGTTTTTTTAAAATCAAGTTTTATTTTTTTGTGGATTTTGTATGTATTTTCTAGAAACAGCCCTCCTTTTTTAAATTATGTTAAACAGCCATATATGTTCAGCCAAAAAAATAAAGAGAAGGCCCAGAATGGGGTCAGCAAAACAGGAAATGAAGGACATGATCGATGTTTTGGGGTTTCAAAAAGGGCATTTAGATTCTACCCAAAACATCAATCATGTCCTTCATTTCCTGCTGCATACGATCCAGCCGATTACGCATTTCATCAATCTCCCTGTTCCAGGCCATTATTTGACCAATTAGCCGTTGGGCACTGTCTGAGGTGAAATAGTCACTTCTTGTACCTAAAGTGGAATGAAACCAAAAAATGTGTTTAGAAATATGCACACATACATAGTTTACCTTACCATAATAAAGCTGTTGTCTCAGACACTGACCTGGTGGGGTGCCCATGTAGCATAATTCCTCCACATCCTCGGGGGTGGCACTGTTGCTTGAATCAAGCACAACCAGATCCCCTAAAATAGAGTAGAAAAATTACATTAAAGAAAAGACAGCCATGCATAGATTACCGTAAGCTGGTGTGTCAGACACTCACCTGGTGGGGTGCCCATGTCGCCCACCTCTCCTTCCTCCACATCCTCAGTGGGACTTGGGCTGATTTCCCAATCATGTTGTTTGGCTTGGGGTGGACTGTCTTCTTGTTGGCTGAGTGATTTTTCCCCTATGTGAAACAAAAAATTAGTAATCTACTTAGCACACAGATATTTTAGTACATAGTAATTTTCAAACATTTGGAGTGAAGTGGTTTGTGTAGAGTTCCTATTTTACCTCAATATTTAAAATTATAAAGACATATCGGATAGATAGATATCTAGATATCAATATCTCGAAATATAGTTAATAATCTTTTGATCTCTCTCTCTCTCTCTCTCTCTATATCTGGAACAAAATCTAAATATATAACTAAATGTAAAGAAAAAAAAAAAAGATAACTTAAAATATTCCAAAAGAATGTTTTACATTTCTATATCTATCTATCTATCTACCTATCTCTATCTCTCTCTCTCTCTCTCTCTCTCTCTCTCTATATATCTATATCTATATATATCTATATATATATAGATATAGATATATATATATATCTATATCTATATATATATCTATATCTATATATATATATCTATCTATATATCTATATATATCTATATATATATATATAGATATATAGATATATATATATCTATATATATATATCTATATATACACACATATATATAGATATATACACACATATATATAGATAGATATATCTATAGATATGTAACGAGGTTTATTAAAAGATCGTTTGAAACGATGAGCAAAAAAATCGTATAGGAAGGAAAAACACATGGAGCAGTATACAAGGTAATAAACACAAGAGAAAAACACGACAAGTACTTACTTTTTTTCAGCACTTTAAGGATCCGTCTGTATTGATCCGGCTCCCTGAGCTTGAGGTCAGACCATCTTTTGCGAAGTTGATCCTTGGAGCGCTGGACCCCAAAAGAAGCCTGTAAAGTGTCCACCACCTTTGCCATTATTTTGGCCTTGCGCAAATTTGGCCGTGCGTACGGCCCATACTTCCCATCATAGTCCTTTTTTTGAAGAATGGCCACCATCTCCACCATCTCTTCAAAACTCATATTAGAGGCCTTAAATCTAGGCCTCACAGATCCGGTTGACGTTCCAGCCTCCGGGCTTTTTTCGCTACCTGAGGTAGATAACATGTCAGGTGTCTCCGCCATTATTTACCCCACTACGCGCCGTAACTAAAAATGGGCGGAGAACATGAGTTAAAATCGAACGTCAGGGGCGGGCGACGCAGGCGGAGTTTCACACATGCATAGTGTATAAAGAGGGGCCTTGCGCACGTGTTGTACGTACGTTCTGTGCGTCGAATAAGGGGGCGGAGAACATGAGTTAATTTCGAACGTCAGGGGCGGGCGACACAGGCGGAGTTTCACACATGCGTAGTGTATAAAGAGGGGCCTTGCGCACGTGTCGTACGTACGTTCTGTGCGTCGAATTAGGGGGCGGAGAACATGAGTTAATTTCGAACGTCAGGGGCGGGCGACGCAGGCGGAGTTTCACACATGCGTAGTGTATAAAGAGGGCCCTTGCGCACGTGTCGTACGTACGTTCTGTGCGTAGGTGATAGTGGACCAGGACGTTACAAAACGAAGGTAATTTTAAATATTTTTTTGGTTTTAGGTCATGACTTTAGCGGCCTATATGGCTTGATAGATTGATGAGGCCTACATAGGGAGAAGATGATGAGGGGTTAGCAGAAACCTAATAATAAGTGTTTTTTGTCTTGTGACTTTATCTTTTCCAGATATAATGAATCCCCTATTTAAGGATCCAGAGTTCCTTACAGCTTTCATATCTAAATATCGAGAGATGAGGAATTTGTGGGAGGTGAAACACCCTCAGTATTATGCAAAGCATGTGAGGAAGTCAACGCTGGAGAGACTTCTGTCTTTTGTCCAGGCGACCATCCCGGAAGCAACAATGGAGACATTGCTCAAGAAAATTGGGGTCTTGAGGAATATGTATAAGAGGGAGCATAAGAAGATCCAGGAATCAATGAGATCAGGAGCATCAGAAGATGATGTTTATGTACCCAGGCTGTGGTACTACAATCAACTCCGTTTTCTTGATGACCAGAATGAAGCTAGGGCATCACTTTCAACCCTTCCCTCCACCCTTCCCTCCACCCTTCCCTCCACCCCAGCAGAGGCTGATGAGGAGCAAGCTGGGTCTTCCATCCTGGATGAACCGGATATGACCATCTGGAGTCAGGTAAATTATATTAGCAAATATTTACTGTACTAATATTAATGATGTTAACTGGATGTTATAATTGTCTAAAATAATTTTGGCCTCAAAATTGTGTATACATATCAATTGACAGGAGTGGCTAAATATGTTTGGCACCTGCTATAAAAAATTAGGGTGTCTGATTAGACTCTTTTATTAAAGAGATGTATTGAATTTGCTGGTCATGAGAAGCAAATTGTGTGTCATTGATGAACCCCAAATAAATAAATAAAACTATGTCCTTTTTTTATACACAGGATGAGTCCATCCAGGAGGAATGTGTGGAAAGTGGCAGGCAGGAGGAGACCGGGCCCATGAACAGCCTGGAGGAGGGCGGATTCTCCATCATCCTGGAGGAGGCTGGGCCCAGTGTCAGGCAGGAGGTGGCTGGTCCCAGTGAGGTGGCTGGTCCCAGTGAGGTGGCTGGGCCAAGTGAGGTGGCTGGGCCCAGTAGGAGCATGACCCAATCACAAGTGCTTCCCCTCCACCTTCCCAAAAAAAGGGCCAGGAAGGGGACGGTCACACAGGAGGCATCCCTGCGCCTCATGCAAGAGGCCACCCGTTTTTTGAAGAGCCCCCCCGAAGCGGAAGAGTCCTATGGCTGCTACTTAGCCAGCAGGCTTCTTCAAATGGATTGGGAGCAGCGCCTCATTTGTGAGCGACTATTTGGGGAAACAATCCAGAAGGGGCTGCAGGGCACGCTAACACGAAACACCCAACTACATGAGGCAGCCCCCCCTCCTCCTCCTCCTCCTCCTCCTCCTGCCACAACTGAAACACCAGAGCCACAGCCTCCAAAGAAGGCTACAGGGAAGGCTGCAGGGAAGGCTGCAGGGCAGCGTGGAGGAAAGGCTGCAGGGAAGAGAAGAAAGTGATGACTTGGGTTCAGTCTGGTCTGACAGAAGACGCAGGCTGTTGTAGTACCACAGTCTGGGGACATCTATATCATCTGCTGGTGCTGTTGATCTCTGGGATTCTTGGACCAGATTGTGCTCCCTCTTATATGGACTCCTCAAGATCCCCATTTTCTTGTACACATACTTTTTCCAGCATTGACTTCCTCTTTATTTTATTTAGACCATAAATAAATGGATATTTTTTCAGTTTAGGTTTTTTATTTTAAATCATAGATTTTAGACACAATGTTTTAAATTAACAAGGGACAACAATCTCATTGATTTTGCAAAAACACAACAAAAATAGATTAAAATAATGTTAATAATGTTCGAGTGGTAAGTATTTAAAAAAAAAAAGATACATAACCAAAAACGCTTCTTTGGGTTAACTTTATATAAAAAAAAAAACAAATCACTATAAAAACAAAAATTATAAAGGGTTCTTTGTGGTAACTTTACAAACATTAAAAAAAATTTAAAAAATATATATAAAAATGGGTTCCCTGTGGTAACTTTACAAAAAAATTTAGAGATAAACAGAAAAAAAGTTCCACAACAATCATAAAATAAATATCTGGATAAAAATTACAAGAAAAGATGACTCCACCAAAAAAAAAAAAGTTTAAAAAGTATTATTAGTATGGAAACATTGTTTTGAAAAAGCATACCATGTCATTCATGAGATCAAAGAGAAAAAGAATCCAGAAATCTGTTTGGGAGAACTCTGTTTGAATATGAACAGCAAAACATCTTCGTTCTTTATAGCATTCGTAAAGAAGACATTAAATGCGCTGCATTCAACGATCACAGATTTTGCAGCGTGAGGAATGTGCTACCTACAATACGAACACTAGATTTACTAGACCGAGCGCTTCCGTTTAGTTTTTGCTTATGAGCATGCGTCGTTTTTTTGTCCGTCGGACTAGCATACAGACGAGCGGACTTCGGGGTCCGTCGTAGTTACGACGTAAAGATTTGAAGCATGTTTAAAATCTAAAGTCCGTCGGATTTGAGGCTAAAAAAGTCAGTTGAAAGTCCGGAGAAGCCCACACACGATCGGATTACCAGCCAGCTTTAGTCCGTCAGCGTCCGTTGGACTTTTGTAGACAAAAAGTCCGACCGTGTGTACGCGGCATAACTTGTAGTTTTAGCTGAACACTGTGAGCAGGACGCACTGCACTAACTTGTAGCTTTAGATGAACGCTGTGCAGAGCTCGCAAAAAAATAACTTGTAGGTTTAGCTGAACACTGTGAGCAGGACACACTGCACTAACTTGTAGTTTTAGCTGAACACTGAGCAGGACGCACTGCACTAACTGTAAATAGTCTAGCTGCCTGACTGTGGTACTAATAGGATCAAAAGAACACCAGCAATTTTCTTCAGGTAGCTGTAAATACTGTAACAAGACAAGCCTGCCTGTCAGTAAGAAGATAACAGGAATGGATCTAGCTAAACTGAATACAGTGTGTATCTATCTATCTGTCTATCTGTCTATCTGTCTATCTGTCTTTCAACGCCAGAACACACACTACACAGGGCCGCCGTGTAGGCGGCCTTATATAGTGTGGGGCGTGTTCTAAACCCCCTGAGCCATAATTGGCCAAAGCCACCCTGACTTTGGCCAATTACAGCTCTCTCTACCGACGGCGCTGTGATTGGCCAAGCATGCGGGTCATAGTGCATGCTTGGCCAATCATCAGCCAGCAATGCACTGCGATGCCGCAGTGAATTATGGGCCAGTACGCGCCACACGAATTTGGCGCGAACGGCCCATAAAGTTCGGAATTCGGCGAACGACCGAACAGCCAATGTTCGAGTCGAACATGGGTTCGACTCGAACACAAAGCTCATCCCTACTTGATAGTTGAGTTGAAAACTATCTGGGAGCAAACACTCTCAATATAGCGTAGACATGCAATCCTTAGATCAAGAACTAATAGCCCTACAAAACAAACATGACAGATTAAAGAATAATGTCCTTTTTGACAAAATATGGCAGGAAGTCAAAGAATATCTCAATAAACTGAATTAAGACATTATTCACAAAAAACAAACTAAAATGACAAAGGATAAGACAGCCTTCACTGAAGGCTATGCCTACCTTTGGCAGAATCCCCCATATGCTAGAAGATCAGGAAACATGCACAGACCTCAGGGTCCAAATAATACACACGCATCTAGGGATGAGGATAACTAATCTGATTCTTCTGCATCTACTGCTTGCACACAGTCCACATAGACTCAGTCGACATCTATACGTCCTAATTATCATTTAGGCCCATGAAAAAGGAATTACAATGACAATGGCCACCAGATACTGCACCCTAAAGAACGCCAAGAGGATCATACTAGACATACCACACATCCCACGATGCATCAAGGTGAGTCTGGTGGTCCTGGAGGCAGGTCGACTGGACCCACCATGATCCAATGTGATACGTACCTGGGTCCTGTTGCTGCTCAGGCTCTACAAATACTTCCTAATCAACCTACATCGACTTCTACCATAGCACTTACTTCTGTGTCAGCTGCTTCATCTATGCCTACGATCTCACCACATACACTATTGCCTTCACCCAATGTTCCCACCACTCCAACACATTCACAGCCTAATATGGCCACACAATTACAAATGTTCACCAAACAGAGCACCCTTGACCCTCACCTAGCACAACTAGGTTCACCACCAACAAATTTTACCCAGGTTCTGATGAACCCAGCTCTCACTTAAAACTTAGTGTTATTAATAGGCTATATGGGTAGAGATCAGTGTTTATAAACGTTTTTTATATATGTACCATCATCCCTGAAGTAGTAAACCAAAAAATATGTAGAAAATGGGATTTTAAAGGTACCCCTAATATAGGAAAAGACATTATCTACTAAAAAATTATCAAATATTTATTAAAGCAGTTTTACAAAAAAATATACAATAAAATGTGAGAACAGTTTTACATTCACAGTCAAAGGTATACATCCTCAACCTAATATTGACAATGAAAAAAAACTGTGGTCACCAAGAGTTCAAAGCATAACCACGTCTACATAATTTCAACATGTTTCGCCCAGAAGGCTTCATCAGGAAAATGGACGAGGCTTTTGAATTATTCAACAACAATATTCACGATAAAAACAACCTTGGATGTTCAAAAGAGAAAAAAGGTAAATACACAGAAAAAAAATACATAAAACATTAACATTTATGTAACTTGAAAGCTCTTTAGCTTGTGCAACCATAACTCCACCAAAACCACCCTCCAGAAACAAAAACAAAAACAGGAACAAAAACCATCCCACCCCCCCTCCCCAACAAAAAAAAAAAAAAAAAACCACCCAACAACCCCCATCACACAGGCTCACACCCAACCCTCCCCTAATACTCCCACCCAACACAACCACCGCATCAACTCCATACCTCTGTAATAGAGTTCTGGGGAAGTCGCAGGATACGAGGCGTCAACTGAGAGAAGAGGGGAGGAGGGGTGCCCCCAGAAGTGACTCCCCCCTGTGTAGTCCAGATGGATGCCTGATCACCCGTAGGGAGGGATGTATATTCACATGGATGAAAATCATCAAAAGCAAAAAGGATGATTACGGTATCTGTAACAGATATCATAGATAATAAAATTTCACACATATTACGGGTGAAGAGAGAGGTAGACTACAAGACAAACTAGACAGTGGACACCACTCACCAACCCCCCGAAGAGTATTTGTATTGGGAGCTCATGAGGACTGAATGGCACAATATCAATTGTAAAAAAGCTCCTGTGTAGGTGAAGACAAAGCTGCTCCACAGTTTCTGAAAAAGTATATAAAAAAAAAAAAAAAAAGGGAAAGAGGGGTTCCCCAAGGTTTGGGTGTGGTCATGATTGACCAGACGTTTACTATTCCTCTCGCGACTAATTCTGGATTAGCTGTCTAGGCCAGAATTGCCTCTATTAGAAACAATACATCTTTTAGAAAAGGGATACTAACATATATTGAGTCAGCTGCAATGATATGCATATTGATACAGCTTTTCATATGTGGATGTAAATTAGTGGCGCAATGTTGTAGACAAATTATTGTAATGTGCAATCATGACCACACCCAAACCTTGGGGAACCCCTCTTTCCCTTTTTTTTTTTACCCCTCCCCAGGCTCTATTTTCCCTCATTTTTACCCCCCCCAGTTCAGTGCCATTTGATCCCCGTATGGACGCCCAAGGGTGTATACTAGGTTGGACACACATCCCCCTTGGGCTTTTCTTTCCTGGGGGTTGCCAACCCGGTATGCACCCGCCTTGTGGTGTCCTTATAGTCCTTGGCATACCGGTATAACCGTATCCCACACCCATCTTTCCAACTGTCCAAGTTTTTCTTCTTGGCTCAGCACTGTCCCCAAAGGGAGTCTTAGTGCTGTTTTGGGCACACAGGAAGTAGTTTTACTTCCTGTCTGTCGTTTCTGGTTCCGGGTCATCAGTCCTTGGACCAGGAACCTCCTCTTTGCGTCCACTTGGCTCCAGTGCAGTGTGATGACACGCACAGCATTCTGGGGCCATGGGGAGGGATATTTAAACCCCACACATTCAGATGCTTGCTAGCAGTCAGGGAGCTCATGCTAAACATGGACGCCGGCACCAGGTAAAACTAAACATTGACCGTTAATTGGTTCAACACTCTGTGATATGTCTAATTGTAAACTAAAGCACCACTTTTTGGTGCTCTATTTCCTTTTAAACAAATCTATAATATTTTTTTTTTTCATAGGAAGTGACTATTTTTTGTGGCCTACTACTTTAGGGTGCCCCTTCAGCAGCGCCAATAGAAATGTGACGTAGCTTCTTACATAACGATGTGATATCTTTTCAAGGTGAGCAGGTGCTCTTGAAGATTTAAAACTGCAGCGTACATATGTTCCTCGTTGCATTGAAGTTTAATATAGCTACATGCATTTTTTTTTTTTTTTTATATACTTTTTCAGAAACTGTGGAGCAGCTTTGTCTTCACCTACACAGGAGCTTTTTTACAATTGATATTGTGCCATTCAGTCCTCATGAGCTCCCAATACAAATACTCTTCGGGGGGTTGGTGAGTGGTGTCCACTGTCTAGTTTATCTTGTGGTCTACCTCTCTCTTCACCCGTAATATGTGTGAAATTTTATTATCTATGATATCTGTTACAGATACCGTAATCATCCTTTTTGCTTTTGATGATTTTCATCCATGTGAATATACATCCCTCCCTACGGGTGATCAGGCATCCATCTGGACTACACAGGGGGGGAGTCACTTCTGGGGGCACCCCTCCTCCCCTCTTCTCTCAGTTGACGCCTCGTATCCTGCGACTTCCCCAGAACTCTATTACAGAGGTATGGAGTTGACGCGGTGGTTGTGTTGGGTGGGAGTATTAGGGGAGGGTTGGGTGTGAGCCTGTGTGATGGGGGTTGTTGGGTGTTTTTTTTTTTTTTTTTTTTGGGGGGGGGGGGAGTGGGATGGGGGGGTGGGATGGTTTTTGTTCCTGTTTTTGTTTTTGTTTCTGGAGGGTGGTTTTGGTGGAGTTATGGTTGCACAAGCTAAAGAGCTTTCAAGTTACATAAATGTTAATGTTTTATGTATTTTTTTCTGTGTATTTACCTTTTTTCTCTTTCTCTTTTGAACATCCAAGGTTGTTTTTATCGTGAATATTGTTGTTGAATAATTGAAAAGCCTCGTCCATTTTCCTGATGAAGCCTTCTGGGCGAAACATGTTGAAATTATGTGGACGTGGTTATGCTTTGAACTCTTGGTGACCACAGTTTTTTTCATTGTCAATATTAGGTTGAGGATGTATACCTTTGACTGTGAATGTAAAACTGTTCTCACATTTTATTGTATTTTTTTTGTAAAACTGCTTTAATAAATATTTGATAAATTTTTAGTAGATAATGTCTTTTCCTATATTAGGGGTACCTTTAAAATCCCATTTTCTACATATTTTTTGGTTTAGTGTTATTAATCTCACTCCTCGTGTTTTTTCACCTGATCAAATACAAGTGCTTACATTTGCATTGAGTTTTTGCCCACTGGCACCAATAGATATATAAAAAAACGATCAAGGATCTATATCTTTTTACTAGGAAGCTGACCTTCAAATTTATGTATGACCAGGATCGCATGCGGCGTAAACGATATAGGGATTAGCCTGAAAGTATGAAAACTTCACTATGGAGGATTTCCATGCCCTCCGAAATCTAATGCTGCTCCTTGAAGAAAGTGGCCACTCTGTGACCACAGGGATACCATCTGAAACTCATCATACTTGTTCTCAATCTGTTGACACTACCCTTTCCTTTTCCATGAATGTAGGTAATCACTTTAAATTAAAATCCAAGAAATTCCCAGATTTAAACACCAATCCTCATATTTGGGTTTTTCTCACAGTTACAATGAGCAATTTGAAACACATGTCCCCTGGCTCTCCTAAGAGTAATCTATTCTCTATACAATACCAGGCCCTGGCCAAACTCCGGATTTGGTAATAAAACCATCTGATAAGGGAGGTAACATTGTTTTGCTCACCAATGCACAAAATGAGAAGATGTGTGTGTGTGTGTGTGTGTGTGTGTGTGTATGTTCTCTCTAGTGATGAGACCGTGTTACCGAGTGGCCCGCCCTTGGATATATAACAGCAAATATGTGCTACTTTACAGGCAGACTAAGGGGACCCCCCCCCCGGGCACAACATTTAAACGAATATTTCATTTTTATTGCTTCACTGCTCCTTAAAACACGTTTGTTTTAAAAACTTTTTTTTGCATTGATACATGTCCTCTGGGGCATTACCCAGGTCCCCAAACACTTGCATATAAGCCTTTAAAATTAGCACTTTTGATTTTTCACGTTCGTGTCCCATAGACTTTAATGGTGTTCATACAAATTTTTTGCCTGTTCGCATGTTCTGCTGCGAACCGAACCGGGGGGTGTTCGGCTCATCACTAGTTCTCTCCAATCCACAATGGTATCAACGAATAGCCAGTACATTAGCTTTTCAAACGGAATACAAAAAACCTATTGTGAGGCGTACCGGAATGGACTTATTGATCAGGACATTTTATACCTTTTTGAATAATTGCTTCCTGTGGGAAGCAACTTTCTACACGCTACCAAAAAACCTCTTCTGCCCCTTGGAAGACCTATTGTATCCGGTATAGGATCACTCACAGAAAATGCGAGTAGATTAGGCAATTTTTTTCATTATGCCTCCCAGTTGACATCATACGTGAAAAATACGGGTGATTTACTCAAACAAATTGAAGGATTGGTAGACCCTCCTGATGCCCTGCTCATGACATTGGATATGAAAGCTCTGTATTCCGGCATCCCTCAAAAGCAGGGTGTCAGAATGGTACGCAACTTCCTCATGGAACAGGATCATACATCCTGCCCATTTAATGAGTTCATCCTTAGGCTTCTTCTCTATATTCTCACACAAAACTGGTTTGTTTTCAAGGACTCCCACTACCTTCAGGTACAGGGTCTGGCCATGGGCACATGTTGTGCACCGGTCTATGCCAATCTGTACCTGGAGGGTTGGGAGCAAGAGATATTCTCTGACAAATATTTGGGGGCATACACTAGCCATGTATTAGTATGGCTATGTTACATAGATGATATCACTATCATCTGGACAGGGACCAGTCAATTGCTTGATACCTTTGTGGGGATGCTAAACAAGAATACATTCAATCTGAAATGTACTGTAAACAGTCACCCCAATACCATCACATTTCTAGATCTGCAAATTTTTAAAGATTCTGAGAATTACTTGGCTATCACCACTTGTCCCGAAAGGCAGCTGCAGGGAACACCATCCTGCATGCTCAAAGGGCTTGTTCATAGCATTCCATACGCGGAATATATCGGACTGTTCACACTTATCAGATTTTAGATACCAGCCTAAGCTGTTGCATCAATGGTTATTACAGAGAGGATATACCAAATCACTTTTACGTAAGGCTTTCAATACAGCCCCCAGTCAACCCCGTAATGCACTCCTGTACAAATCAAACACTAAAGAAAACCATACCCCCACCATGAGATTTCTTACCAAATTTTCAGGCCAACAACAACTTAGGAACATTCTATCACACCATTGGCATTTGTCGTATGATGATCCCACTCTTAGGAAATATATTTGCAAGTACCCAGAGATTACCTTTGGACGTGCCACCTCACTTCGGGACAGGCTGATGCATAGTCATTACACCTCTGCCCCGAGTGCAGTGGCATGTGCTAGAGGGATCTATAAGTGTGGTCAGAGTACATTTTGTCTATGGATTTCCACTGGTTCCCGATTTATACTCCCAAACGGAGAAACTTTTTACCCCAAATTTGTGGCAGATTGCAAACCCAAGGTGTGGTTTATCTTATGCTATGTAAGTGTGGGGCCTGCTATGTTGGGAAGACTATTCGACAATTAATGCAGAGGCTCAATGACCGCATTTATTACTCAGCCAATGGCAAAATGCTCACTCCTCTGAGCAGACATCTTGACCTTTATCACAAATTCAACACGTCCCTTGTCACATTCCTGGTTCTGGAGGTTATCCCCCAGGACCCCAGGGGTGGTGACTGGGACAGACGAATACTGCAATGAGAAACCCTCATACAAAAGAACTACAACCCCTAAAGAGGGGGGGGAGGGGGGACTATTGCGGTACTTGATGTAATGAAAGTTAGTGGGAGAAGGGAGGGGACTGATAGGAGAGGAGAGGGGGAAGGGCGGGGGGAGGGGAAAGGGGAAGGGCGGGGGGAAATAAGAGAGGGAAGAGGAAGGGGGATGGGATTGGGAGGGGGGGAAAGGGAGGGGGGGAGTGGGAAAAAAGGGGGGGGAGGGGGAGGAAAAAGTGGTGTGAAAACCAAGACCACATAGGGACCTCATAGGAAGGCCCTGTAGGACACTGATTCATTTAAACCAGGGGGAATAGTGGCGTTGAGTCGCTCAATCCACAGAGATTCTCTCTGGAGTATTAAGCAATCCCAATCGCCACCCCTGGGGTTGGGTTTAACAACCTCCAAAACTAGGAATTTAACCACGGAATTATCGAATCTATGATGTAGGCCGATGTGTCGGCCGATAGTTGTTAGTTTGCCATTTTCTGAGTCATACAAGTGGTCCCCGATTCCCTGCCTAAGTACCCTAATTGTTTTGCCCACGTAGAAGGCTTTGCATACGCAGTTCATGAGATAGACTACCCCTTTTGTACTGCAATCGGCGAAGGTCCGTGGGACCAGGGTCTCGCCCTTGGGTAGAACCACAGTTCTGCTTTCAAAGATCCAGGGGCATCTGGGACATTCTCCACATTGGAAGGTGCCGTTAGGACCACTCCTAGTAGATCTAGTAGGGTTGTAATGGCTGGCGGTTAATTGGTCACGTAGTGACCGTGCTCTACGGAAGACCACTTCGGGTGTATGTCTAACGTATTTGGTTAATACATGATGATCAGCCAGTAGGTGCCAATGTTTCGCTAGGATGTTACGGAGTATACTGTGGTGTGCAGAATAAGTCGTGATCAGTTTTACAGTTTCTAAGGGGGGAGAAGGTTTATTATTTTTAAATAGTAAAGAAGTCCGTGGGCGTGATAGGGACTTGTTAAATGCTTTGCGCAGGTTGGTGGAAGAATAGCCCCGTTGTAAAAGGCGTTCGCGTAGTGCTTTGGCTTGACGTATAAAATCGCTATGATGTGTACAATTCCTGCGTAACCGCAAGTATTGGGCATAAGGAATGCTCCGTACCAAGGAGTTTGGGTGAGCACTAGTGGCAAACAACAAGGTGTTTCCAGCTGTGGGTTTCCTATAAAGGTCGGTGCCCAACGTTCCATCGGGTTGTTTAATGATAAGTAGGTCTAGGAAGGAAATTTGTTCTGGCTCAATTTTGAAAGTGAATTTAAGATTCAGGTCGTTATTATCCAAAAGATGTAAAAATTGTAAGAGTTTGACTCTGGGACCAGTCCATACCATAAACAGATCATCAATGAAACGGTACCATAGGAGAATATTGTCCAGGAATTCTGTGTATTGATTATGGGCATGAATATGTCGCTCCCAGCCGCCTAGATATAAATTGGCATAAGCTGGGGCACACGACGTCCCCATTGCGACACCTTGTATTTGTAAAAATAATTGACCATTAAAAGTAAAATAGTTTTTGGTCAATATGAAATACAATAGTGTCAGTATAAACTGGTTCAAAGGCCAAGTAGTAGTGTCTTGTTCGGCCAAGAAGGAACCAGCCATCCGTACACCCTGCTCGTGGGGGATACTGGAGTACAAAGCCTCGATATCAACAGCCACGAGCAGGGCGTCCGGAGGGATCTGGATTCCCTCAAGGCGCTGCAATAGGTCGGTAGTGTCCCTGATGTAGGACGGGAGGCTGCGAACATGAGGCATTAGAAAAGCGTCAACAAATTTGCTTGCATTATCCGTTAGAGAGCCTATCCCAGACACTATGGGTCTTCCCGGTGGAAAACGCGCCGCTTTGTGGGTCTTGGGTAGGGAATAAAAGGTAGGGGTGCAGGGAAATTTAGGGACCAGGAACTCCAAGGTGTCTTTGTCAATGAGGCCCATAATATAGGCCTCAGTGCAAAGAGCCCGGAGTTCCTGTACAAAGGAGGATATATATGTGGGAGGGATGGGTCTGTACCATTGTTTGTTATTAAGGATAGCAAGGCACATGGATTCATATTGGTGATTGGTCATCAGAACAATATTGCCGCCCTTGTCTGATTGTTTAATCACAACATCAGGACGATGCTGCAAGGATCGAAGAGCTCGAATCTGACTGGGATCAAGGTTTGAGGGATGATCGGGCCATTTTTGTTTCTTAAGGTCACTGATAGTGGCTCGCAAAAAAGCCCAAATCTCAGGACAGGTGTTGAGATCGGGGAGTCTCCGGGATCGTAAACGGAAGGGCTTGATTGAAGGAGTTGGTTTAGTGGTAATTGGGGGACCCGACCTGTTAGATGCAGGGAGGGTCGGTGGAAATGTCCCTGCTCCACATTCACTTGAGGGGACAATAACGGGGGCCCCTGGGTCTTGTGAGGATCCGGGGTCTCCGGTGTCACCTTCATCGTATAAGAGCATCAGGTCGCGAAGCGCCCTGAACTCATCCATGGAGAAGCCTTTGGTGCACTCCGCGAGCTCACGCTCCAGTCCTAGGTTAACACGATCCTTATCGTAGATGAATCTAAATGTTAAATTGCGTGCAAAAAGATACAAGTCTTTAATTGTTTCAGTGACCCTAAGTGCATCAAGAGGACAAAAACCCAGGCCTAATTGTAACAGCGAGATTTCCTCGCTACTGAAAGTAAAGGGGGTAAGATTTATGACGTTACGGTCGGTGTGGTCTGGGGGAGAGGGTTTTGTTGGGGCAGTGAGGGTTTTAGGACGTACGCATCTAGATTGCTCTGATTGCTCTAAAAAAATTGCGTCCTCATTGATTTTCCTGTACTTGTTAGTCAGTAAAGTAGAGTTGAGGATTTTGGGAATTGTGCAATGCAAAGTGGAGTGGCCAGTGGCCCCTTCTACGGGGATATTAGTGTCATGTGGGGTTTGTGTGGAGGGTGTTTGAGTGGATCTCGGGCCTTTTGGGCCTTTTTTGTCTTTTTTAGGGTTCGTTGGTGGGGTGTTACCCCCAAAACGAAGTCTCTTACGTGATGAGTTGAGTGCAGATGAAGTGTTGGGTTGGGTGGTGCTAAGGTAGGATACAGTGGAGGATAAAGATGAATCTGATTCAATGTCAGTGGTAAAGTTCCTATTATTAGTTCGGAGAGGGCCTCGTCTACCCCGGCCTCTCCCCGGCCAATGGTAGGCCAGGCCCTCAGTAAAGGCAGCTTTGTCCTTCCCAAATTTGATCTGTTTTTTAATGATGATGTCTTTATTCATAGTTTCCAAGCGTTCTCTAAGTTCTTTCCACTTGGTTTTGAAAACCGTATTGTCAGTCAGATGGGAGTATTCGATGTTGAGTCGTTCGATGTTGCTATCAAGTGAGGTCATATCGAGGGTATATTGGGTAATAAGTAGTCCAATTAACTCAAGACTGTTTTTGGTTAGAATATCTTCCCATGTTTTTTTAAAGTCCACTGAAGGGTCTTTGAGAGTGGGAAAGATCTGGCCCCTTAGGCCCAGGGGGCAAACCCTTTCACTCACATATAGTTTAAAGTATTCAATATGCCAGTGCAGATGTGACTTACGTTTAAGGAGTTTGGACATTCGCATGAAAAATGTTGAGATATCATCATCAATTTTATGTTCATTTAGGCATACAGTTTTGATATTGGACATAAAGCCTGACCAATCTGTGCCTAAAACATCCATAATGTACCTGACCACCAACGGCGACCCCTAGCGTATGTTGTAATGACAGGATGTCAAAGCTAGAAATCACAAAAAATAAAGGTTAGACAAAATCAGATGAATAAAAAAAAAAAACGCTACTAAATATGTGTCGATGGGTGTGGCTGTTCACCCAGGGGCACAGAAATATGGGTGTGTTATCCACCCTGTGTATACTATGAGGAGGGAAGAGCGTTCTTATCAAAAAGATAAATAACCAAGTAAAAGTACCATCATCCCAAATGTCTAATACAATAATAATGAGGATGAGGTAGAGAGCGGTCGCAGTTAGCTGCCTCTGTTGGCCAGCATCTCAATACCCCATACAAAAGAACTACAACCCCTAAAGAGGGGGGGGAGGGGGGACTATTGCTGTACTTGATGTAATGAAAGTTACAGTGAACAGGGATGGAGAAAAAAAGCAATAATGTATTATAAAAATTCCATTTTAATAGAAAACATGATTAAAAGATTGTAACAATGTCACATAACAGTTGTAATTTAAAAACGGAAGCAGTCAATACAACCAATTGGATTACAACCCATAGTGATAGTAGACACAAATAGAGCTTGAATTCTCGACCGGTTTCGCGGTTTTACCGCTTCCTCAGGAGAGCAATATCTGTGGTGCAACATACGATAATTGTAGTAAGTACAACACACAAAAGTTGCATGGTAACGTTATTAATGCAGCAAAAACATTTAGACAGAATATTACACAATTATATACAATTTAGGTAGGAAAAGGATGAGCTCACCCGTTCTATAGTTCCCTGTGGGTATACACGGCCCCAAGCGAATCCCCCTGCGGTGGACACAGGGGATAGCTAAACAGCCTCTGAATAAATAAATTTAAATGGTAAGATAAAGGGGATTGGACTGGGGAATAATCAGAAGGAAGGTAGGGTGAGGGAGTGCCATTAGTGTGCCTCTACGGTTGAAACAGTGTGCAAGAAAAGGGACCAAAAGAAGTGTAGATGGAAAAGGATAGGCAGTGAGGGAAGGAAAGGAGAGAGGGTGGGGGGGGGAAAGGGGAGGAAGGGGAAAGAGGGGAGGGGTGGGGGGGGGGAGGGAGGGAGGGAAAGGGGGGGGAAATAGTGGGGTGAGTGAAAGGATAGCTGCGGATGAGTATGCAGGAGAAGAAAGGTTGGGAGAGATTGCACACAAGGTATGGAACTAGCACTCACCCCTAAGGTACTGATGTGTTATAAACACATAGGTTGAAATGAGTGAAAACCAGATACAGATTGTGTGGTGAACGAAATGAGGCCAGCTGCTGTTGGATTGGTAGTAAAGGATCCCCCAGGAAGATATTAGTATGCACTGGAAGCGATTACAATGACAACTGTAACGACAATGGTAATGAAGTTGCAAACGGAGTATGCAGGTTATAGGCGTCAAGGAACAGTGCCCACAGGAAGAGAAATCTGCCTGAAAGCAAGAGAGGTGGGGGGCAGCAACACTTACCAACAGCAGTGGTCCTCAATTCGCCAGCGTCCAGGGGCTGTAGGCTCACATAGCGGCCATGAACGGCCGCTATAAGAGCACCCCAACCCGGAAGTCAGGGACGGCATGAGAGGCGGTCCCTGACGTCACCGGGTCTGCTCGTCCGCACTGCGCAGGTGCAGTGTGACACGCTACTGCGCAAGCACACGCTCCAGTCAAAGGGAATCAAGTTCCCGGACAAGGAGACGCAAGCAGCTCTGGGGCTGCCAGGGCGAGCATGTGTCCGCCGCCAAGAGAGGACTCAAGGCAGAGCAAAGCCACAGGAAACCAATGGGGGAGGTCATCCTTGTACAGCAAAAAAGTAAAAAAATATAATACACCAAAACGAATAAATATATGCAAAAGAAATAATCTGTAATATTATAACTAAGCAACAAACAGTCAGTAACAACCATCTAGAGAATTAGCCTAAAATGGAAAGGTATCATAAATGTTGAGACCCAGTAATACAGGAAGGGAAGGGGGAGGGAAAAGGGAAGGGGAAAGGGGAGAAGAAGGGAGGGAGGGGGGGGGAAGTGGGAGAAGGGAGGGGACTGATAGGAGAGGAGAGGGGGAAGGGCGGGGGGAGGGGAAAGGGGAAGGGCGGGGGGGAGGGGGGGGGAAATAAGAGAGGGAAGAGGAAGGGGGATGGGATTGGGAGGGGGGGGGAGGGAGGGGGGGAGTGGGAAAAAAAGGGGGGGAGGGGGAGGAAAAAGGGGTGTGAAAACCAAGACCACATAGGGACCTCATAGGAAGGCCCTGTAGGACACTGATTCATTTAAACCAGGGGGAATAGTGGCGTTGAGTCGCTCAATCCACAGAGATTCTCTCTGGAGTATTAAGCGATCCCAATCGCCACCCCTGGGGTTGGGTTTAACAACCTCCAAAACTAGGAATTTAACCACGGAATTATCGAATCTATGATGTAGGCCGATGTGTCGGCCGATAGTTGTTAGTTTGCCATTTTCTGAGTCATACAAGTGGTCCCCGATTCTCTGCCTAAGTTCCCTAATTGTTTTGCCCACGTAGAAGGCTTTGCATACGCAGTTCATGAGATAGACTACCCCTTTTGTACTGCAATCGACGAAGGTCCGTGGGACCAGGGTCTCGCCGTTGGGTAGAACCACAGTTCTGCTTTCAAAGATCCAGGGGCATCTGGGACATTCTCCACATTGGAAGGTGCCGTTAGGACCACTCCTAGTAGATCTAGTAGGGTTGTAATGGCTGGCGGTTAATTGGTCACGTAGTGACCGTGCTCTACGGAAGACCACTTCGGGTGTATGTCTAACGTATTTGGTTAATACATGATGATCAGCCAGTAGGTGCCAATGTTTCGTTAGGATGTTACGGAGTATACTGTGGTGTGCAGAATAGGTCGTGATCAGTTTTACAGTTTCTAAGGGGGGAGAAGGTTTATTATTTTTAAATAGTAAAGAAGTCCGTGGGCGTGATAGGGACTTGTTAAATGCTTTGCGCAGGTTGGTGGAAGAATAGCCCCGTTGTAAAAGGCGTTCGCGTAGTGCTTTGGCTTGACGTATAAAATCGCTATGATGTGTACAATTCCTGCGTAACCGCAAGTATTGGGCATAAGGAATGCTCCGTACCAAGGAGTTTGGGTGAGCACTAGTGGCAAACAACAAGGTGTTTCCAGCTGTGGGTTTCCTATAAAGGTCGGTGCCCAACGTTCCATCGGGTTGTTTAATGATAAGTAGGTCTAGGAAGGAAATTTGTTCTGGCTCGATTTTGAAAGTGAATTTAAGATTCAGGTCGTTATTATCCAAAAGATGTAAAAATTGTAAGAGTTTGACTCTGGGACCAGTCCATACCATAAACAGATCATCAATGAAACGGTACCATAGGAGAATATTGTCCAGGAATTCTGTGTATTGATCATGGGCATGAATATGTCGCTCCCAGCCGCCTAGATATAAATTGGCATAAGCTGGGGCACACGACGTCCCCATTGCGACACCTTGTATTTGTAAAAATAATTGACCATTAAAAGTAAAATAGTTTTTGGTCAATATGAAATACAATAGTGTCAGTATAAACTGGTTCAAAGGCCAAGTAGTAGTGTCTTGTTCGGCCAAGAAGGAACCAGCCATCCGTACACCCTGCTCGTGGGGGATACTGGAGTACAAAGCCTCGATATCAACAGCCACGAGCAGGGCGTCCGGAGGGATCTGGATTCCCTCAAGGCGCTGCAATAGGTCGGTAGTGTCCCTGATGTAGGACGGGAGGCTGCGAACATGAGGCATTAGAAAAGCGTCAACAAATTTGCTCGCATTATCCGTTAGAGAGCCTATCCCAGACACTATGGGTCTTCCCGGTGGAAAACGCGCCGCTTTGTGGGTCTTGGGTAGGGAATAAAAGGTAGGGGTGCAGGGAAATTTAGGGACCAGGAACTCCAAGGTGTCTTTGTCAATGAGGCCCATAATATAGGCCTCAGTGCAAAGAGCCCGGAGTTCCTGTACAAAGGAGGATATATATGTGGGAGGGATGGGTCTGTACCATTGTTTGTTATTAAGGATAGCAAGGCACATGGATTCATATTGGTGATTGGTCATCAGAACAATATTGCCGCCCTTGTCTGATTGTTTAATCACAACATCAGGACGATGCTGCAAGGATCGAAGAGCTCGAATCTGACTGGGATCAAGGTTTGAGGGATGATCGGGCCATTTTTGTTTCTTAAGGTCACTGATAGTGGCTCGCAAAAAAGCCCAAATCTCAGGACAGGTGTTGAGATCGGGGAGTCTCCGGGATCGTAAACGGAAGGGCTTGATTGAAGGAGTTGGTTTAGTGGTAATTGGGGGACCCGACCTGTTAGATGCAGGGAGGGTCGGTGGAAATGTCCCTGCTCCACATTCACTTGAGGGGACAATAACGGGGGCCCCTGGGTCTTGTGAGGATCCGGGGTCTCCGGTGTCACCTTCATCATATAAGAGCATCAGGTCGCGAAGCGCCCTGAACTCATCCATGGAGAAGCCTTTGGTGCGCTCCGCGAGCTCACGCTCCAGTCCTAGGTTAACACGATCCTTATCGTAGATGAATCTAAATGTTAAATTGCGTGCAAAAAGATACAAGTCTTTAATTGTTTCAGTGACCCTAAGTGCATCAAGAGGACAAAAACCCAGGCCTAATTGTAACAGCGAGATTTCCTCGCTACTGAAAGTAAAGGGGGTAAGATTTATGACGTTACGGTCGGTGTGGTCTGGGGGAGAGGGTTTTGTTGGGGCAGTGAGGGTTTTAGGACGTACGCATCTAGATTGCTCTGTTGTTTTTTCAGATCTAAAAAAATCGCGTCCTCATTGATTTTCGTGTACTTGTTAGTCAGTAAAGTAGAGTTGAGGATTTTGGGAATTGTGCCATGCAAAGTGGAGTGGCCAGTGGCCCCTTCTACGGGGATATTAGTGTCATGTGGGGTTTGTGTGGAGGGTGTTTGAGTGGATCTCGGGCCTTTTGGGCCTTTTTTGTCTTTTTTAGGGTTCGTTGGTGGGGTGTTACCCCCAAAACGAAGTCTCTTACGTGATGAGTTGAGTGCAGATGAAGTGTTGGGTTGGGTGGTGCTAAGGGAGGATACAGTGGAGGATAAAGATGAATCTGATTCAATGTCAGTGGGTTGTAGTTCTTTTGTATGGGGTATTGAGATGCTGGCCGACAGAGGCAGCTAACTGCGACCGCTCTCTACCTCATTATCATTATTATTGTATTAGACATTTGGGATGATGGTACTTTTACTTGGTTATTTATCTTTTTGATTAGAACGCTCTTCCCTCCTCATAGTATACACAGGGTGGATAACACACCCATATTTCTGTGCCCCTGGGTGAACAGCAACACCCATCGACACATATTTAGTAGCGTTTTTTTTTTTTTATTCATCTGATTTTGTCTAACCTTTATTTTTTGTGATTTCTAGCTTTGACATCCTGTCATTACAACATATGCTAGGGGTCGCCGTTGGTGGTCAGGTACATTATGGATGTTTTAGGCACAGATTGGTCAGGCTTTATGTCCAATATCAAAACCGTATGCCTAAATGAACATAAAATTGATGATGATATCTCAACATTTTTCATGCGAATGTCCAAACTCCTTAAACGTAAGTCACATCTGCACTGGCATATTGAATACTTTAAAACTAGATTTGAGTGAAAGGGTTTGCCCCCTGGCCTAAGGGGCCAGATCTTTCCCACTCTCAAAGACCCTTCAGTGGACTTAAAAAAACATGGGAAGATATTCTAACCAAAAACAGTCTTGAGTTAATTGGACTACTTATTACCCAATATACCCTCGATATGACCTCACTTGATAGCGACATCAAACGACTCAACATCGAATACTCCCATCTGACTGACAATACGGTTTTCAAAACCAAGTGGAAAGAGCTTAGAGAACGCTTGGAAACTATGAATAAAGACATCATCATTAAAAAACAGATCAAATTTGGAAGGACAAAGCTGCCTTTACTGAGGGCCTGGCCTACCATTGGCCGGGGAGAGGCCGGGGTAGACGAGGCCCTCTCCGAACTAATAATAGGAACTTTACCACTGACATTGAATCAGATTCATCTTATCCTCCACTGTATCCTCCCTTAGCACCACCCAACCCAACACTTCATCTGCACTCAACTCATCACGTAAGAGACTTCGTTTTGGGGGTAACACCCCACCAACGAACCCTAAAAAAGACAAAAAAGGCCCAAAAGGCCCGAGATCACTCAAACACCCTCCACACAAACCCCACATGACACTATATCCCCGTAGAAGGGGCCACTGGCCATCCACTTTGCATGGCACAATTCCCAAAATCCTCAACTCTACTTTACTGACTAACAAGTACACGAAAATCAATGAGGACGCGATTTTTTAGATCTGAAAAAACAACAGAGCAATCTAGATGCGTACGTCCTAAAACCCTCACTGCCCCAACAAAACCCTCTCCCCCAGACCACACCGACCGTAACGTCATAAATCTTACCCCCTTTACTTTCAGTAGCGAGGAAATCTCGCTGTTACAATTAGGCCTGGGTTTTTGTCCTCTTGATGCACTTAGGGTCACTGAAACAATTAAAGACTTGTATCTTTTTGCACGCAATTTAACATTTAGATTCATCTATGATAAGGATCGTGTTAACCTAGGACTGGAGCGTAAGCTCGCGGAGCGCACCAAAGGCTTCTCCATGGATGAGTTCAGGGCGCTTCGCGACCTGATGCTCTTATACGATGAAGGTGACACCGGAGACCCCGGATCCTCACAAGACCCAGGGGCCCCCGTTATTGTCCCCTCAAGTGATTGTGGAGCAGGGACATTTCCACCGACCCTCCCTGCATCTAACAGGTCGGGTCCCCCAATTACCACTAAACCAACTCCTTCAATCAAGCCCTTCCGTTTACGATCCCGGAGATTTCCCGATCTCAACACCTGTCCTGAGATTTGGGCTTTTTTGCGAGCCACTATCAGTGACCTTAAGAAACAAAAATGGCCCGATCATCCCTCAAACCTTGATCCCAGTTAGATTCGAGCTCTTCGATCCTTGCAGCATCGTTCTGATGTTGTGATTAAACAATCAGACAAGGGCGGCAATATTGTTCTGATGACCAATCACCAATATGAATCCATGTGCCTTGCTATCCTTAATAACAAACAATGGTACAGACCCATCCCTCCCACATATATATCCTCCTTTGTACAGGAACTCCGGGCTCTTTGCACTGAGGCCTATATTATGGGCCTCATTGACAAAGACACCTTGGAGTTCCTGGTCCCTAAATTTCCCTGCACCCCTACCTTTTATTCCCTACCCAAGACCCACAAAGCGGCGCGTTTTCCACCGGGAAGACCCATAGTGTCTGGGATAGGCTCTCTAACGGATAATGCGAGCAAATTTGTTGACGCTTTTCTAATGCCTCATGTTCGCAGCCTCCCGTCCTACATCAGGGACACTACCGACCTATTGCAGCGCCTTGAGGGAATCCAGATCCCTCCGGACGCCCTGCTCGTGGCTGTTGATATCGAGGCTTTGTACTCCAGTATCCCCCACGAGCAGGGTGTACGGATGGCTGGTTCCTTCTTGGCCGAACAAGACACTACTACTTGGCCTTTGAACCAGTTTATACTGACACTATTGTATTTCATATTGACCAAAAACTATTTTACTTTTAATGGTCAATTATTTTTACAAATACAAGGTGTCGCAATGGGGACGTCGTGTGCCCCAGCTTATGCCAATTTATATCTAGGCGGCTGGGAGCGACATATTCATGCCCATGATCAATACACAGAATTCCTGGACAATATTCTCCTATGGTACCGTTTCATTGATGTTCTGTTTATGGTATGGACTGGTCCCAGAGTCAAACTCTTACAATTTTTACATCTTTTGGATAATAACGACCTGAATCTTAAATTCACTTTCAAAATCGATCCAGAACAAATTTCCTTCCTAGACCTACTTATCATTAAACAACCCGATGGAACGTTGGGCACCGACCTTTATAGGAAACCCACAGCTGGAAACACCTTGTTGTTTGCCACTAGTGCTCACCCAAACTCCTTGGTACGGAGCATTCCTTATGCCCAATACTTGCGGTTATGCAGGAATTGTACACATCATAGCGATTTTATACGTCAAGCCAAAGCACTACGCGAACGCCTTTTACAACGGGGCTATTCTTCCACCAACCTGCGCAAAGCATTTAACAAGTCCCTATCACGCCCACGGACTTCTTTACTATTTAAAAATAATAAACCTTCTCCCCCCTTAGAAACTGTAAAACTGATCACGACCTATTCTGCACACCACAGTATACTCCGTAACATCCTAACGAAACATTGGCACCTACTGGCTGATCATCACGTATTAACCAAATACGTTAGACATACACCCGAAGTGGTCTTCCGTAGAGCACGGTCACTACGTGACCAATTAACCGCCAGCCATTACAACCCTACTAGATCTACTAGGAGTGGTCCTAACAGCACCTTCCAATGTGGAGAATGTCCCAGATGCCCCTGGATCTTTGAAAGCAGAACTGTGGTTCTACCCAAGGGCGAGACCCTGGTCCCACGGACCTTCGCCGATTGCAGTACAAAAGGGGTAGTCTATCTCATGAACTGCGTATGCAAAGCCTTCTACGTGGGCAAAACAATTAGGGAACTTAGGCAGAGAATCGGGGACCACTTGTATGACTCAGAAAATGGCAAACTAACAACTATCGGCCGACACATCGGCCTACATCATAGATTCGATAATTCCGTGGTTAAATTCCTAGTTTTGGAGGTTGTTAAACCCAACCCCAGGGGTGGCGATTGGGATCGCTTAATACTCCAGAGAGAATCTCTGTGGATTGAGCGACTCAACGCCACTATTCCCCCTGGTTTAAATGAATCAGTGTCCTACAGGGCCTTCCTATGAGGTCCCTATGTGGTCTTGGTTTTCACACCCCTTCCCCCCCCCCCTTTTTTTTTCCACTCCCCCCCCCCTCCCTTTCCCCCCCCCTCCCAATCCCATCCCCCTTCCTCTTCCCTCTCTTATTCCCCCCCCCCCCCCCCCCCACGCCCTTCCCCTTTCCCCCTCCCCCCGCCCTTCCCCTTCTCCTCTCCTATCAGTCCCCTCCCTTCTCCCACTCCCCCCCCCCTCCCCCTCCTCCCCCTTCCCTCCCTTCTTCTCCCCTTTCCCCTTCCCTTTTCCCTCCCCTTTCCCTTCCTGTATTACTGGGTCTCAACATTTATGATACCTTTCCATTTTAGGCTAATTCTCTAGATGGTTGTTACTGACTGTTTGTTGCTTAGTTATAATATTACAGATTATTTCTTTTGCATATATTTATTCGTTTTGGTGTATTATATTTTTTTACTTTTTTGCTGTACAAGGATGACCTCCCCCATTGGTTTCCTGTGGCTTTGCTCTGCCTTGAGTCCTCTCTTGGCGGCGGACACATGCTCGCCCTGGCAGCCCCAGAGCTGCTTGCTTCTCCTTGTCTGGGAACTTGATTCCCTTTGACTGGAGCGCGCGCTTGCGCAGTAGCATGTCACACTGCACCTGCGCAGTGCGGACGAGCAGACCCGGTGACGTCAGGGACCGCCTCTCATGCCGTCCCTGACTTCCGGGTTGGGGTGCTCTTATAGCGGCCGTTCATGGCCGCTATGTGAGCCTACAGCCCCTGGACGCTGGCGAATTGAGGACCACTGCTGTTGGTAAGTGTTGCTGCCCCCCACCTCTCTTGCTTTCAGGCAGATTTCTCTTCCTGTGGGCACTGTTCCTTGACGCCTATAACCTGCATACTCCGTTTGCAACTTCATTACCATTGTCGTTACAGTTGTCATTGTAATCGCTTCCAGTGCATACTAATATCTTCCTGGGGGATCCTTTACTACCAATCCAACAGCAGCTGGCCTCATTTCGTTCACCACACAATCTGTATCTGGTTTTCACTCATTTCAACCTATGTGTTTATAACACATCAGTACCTTAGGGGTGAGTGCTAGTTCCATACCTTGTGTGCAATCTCTCCCAACCTTTCTTCTCCTGCATACTCATCCGCAGCTATCCTTTCACTCACCCCACTATTTCCCCCCCCTTTCCCTCCCTCCCTCCCTCCCCCCCCCACCCCTCCCCTCTTTCCCCTTCCTCCCCTTCCCCCCCCCCCCACCCTCTCTCCTTTCCTTCCCTCACTGCCTATCCTTTTCCATCTACACTTCTTTTGGTCCCTTTTCTTGCACACTGTTTCAACCGTAGAGGCACACTAATGGCACTCCCTCACCCTACCTTCCTTCTGATTATTCCCCAGTCCAATCCCCTTTATCTTACCATTTAAATTTATTTATTCAGAGGCTGTTTAGCTATCCCCTGTGTCCGCCGCAGGGGATTCGCTTGGGGCCGTGTATACCCACAGGGAACTATAGAACGGGTGAGCTCATCCTTTTCCTACCTAAATTGTATATAATTGTGTAATATTCTGTCTAAATGTTTTTGCTGCATTAATAACGTTACCATGCAACTTTTGTGTGTTGTACTTACTACAATTATCGTATGTTGCACCACAGATATTGCTCTCCTGAGGAAGCGGTAAAACCGCGAAACCGGTCGAAAATTCAAGCTCTATTTGTGTCTACTATCACTATGGGTTGTAATCCAATTGGTTGTATTGACTGCTTCCGTTTTTAAATTACAACTGTTATGTGACATTGTTACAATCTTTTAATCATGTTTTCTATTAAAATGGAATTTTTATAATACATTATTGCTTTTTTTCTCCATCCCTGTTCACTGTAACTTTCATCACATCAAGTACCGCAATAGTCCCCCCTCCCCCCCCCTCTTTAGGGGTTGTAGTTCTTTTGTATGGGGTATTGAGATTCTGGCCGACAGAGGCAGCTAACTGCGACCGCTCTCTACCTCATCCTCATTATTATTGTATTAGACATTTGGGATGATGGTACTTTTACTTGGTTATTTATCTTTTTGATTAGAACGCTCTTCCCTCCTCATAGTCTTTCTCTCTTTCTCTCTTTCTCTCATTTATGATTGAGTTATTTTTCAGAGTTGGTTATACCTTAAAGGTTCCTATATGTAACTTTTGTATTGTAACAATTTTCTCTTGTAACTTTCAAGTATACTGATGCTCAAATCCCCTGCTGGGGCCAGTGCATGCTGGGCTTTGTTGTTTGATGTGTGGCCGATAAGCCGCGGCTTACGTGCTGACCTTGTGTTTGGTACGAGCTGCGGCGTTTGCAATGCCAGAGGGCGATCTACTCTGGTCACGCACCCTTATGGAATGCCCTGTCTCCCCTTCTCCGATCTATGGGCCGGCAGACATCATTGTCTCCTGCGCATATGTGTGGGATTGTTTGGACATGTGCAGTTCCACCTAGCAGGGTTGGGTGATGCCGTCGCACCTGGGTGTGGGCAGCCTGATTGGGATGCATTTAAAAGGCTCACCTGCGGGCCCTACTCTTATGCCGCGGTCGGATTTTCCGACGGGAAATGTTGGTGTGAGGTTCTTGGCTGAAAGTCCGACCGTGTGTATGCTCCATCGAACATTTTTTGTCTGACTTTACGCCAACAAATGTTGGCTAGCAGGTTCTCAAATTTTCCGCCAACAAAACTTTGTTGTCAGCCTTTCCGATCGTGTGTACACAAGTCCGTCGCACAAAAGTTCACGCATGCTCGGAATCAAGCAGAAGGAGCCCAAAGGGTGGCGCACTGTCTATTGAACTTCCTTTTTAATGGCTCATTGTACGTCTTGTACGTCACCAAGTTCCCATGTTCGTAATTGTTGCCCAACATTTGTGTGACCGTGTGTATGCAAGACAAGTTGGAGCCAACAACCTACAAACAAAAATGCACGGTTTTGTTGTCAGAAAGTTCAATAGTGTGTACGCGGCATAAGACAGACACCTCTTCCATCAGACTCATACCATCCAACCAGCAGCTTTGTTCCAGCGACACAGAAAGGGTATGTACACTTCTATGCAGCACTATTCTCACTAGAAGCAAGCTCTGGCCATTAACTATATGATATAGTTACTAGTAGCATTTTTATAGCAAGTATCTTTATAATATTTTCCCTTTAGATTGCTCCGAGAGACTTGTACCTATGCATATTCAAGACACCATCTCTGGGGACTTAACGGATTACTGATCACCATAGCTTACAAATATTACTATTAACCAACCAGAGTTGTATCTCTAATTATTATTATTGGGCATGAATACCTGATACATGCTAATTATTTGAGGTTAGTATGATATATCTACTTTTCAATTAACAATGACTAAAGATAGGGACATATATGGTCCCTGATATATTGATGCATACTATTTATGGATATAACTTTTTCTATATTCCCAGACTAAACATGTCAATTTTGCAAGCTTATTACAAGCCATTGTTAGTATCCTCCTCTTGTGTGTCTGCTGGACTGCTCATACTGAGGAACCTATCCTCGGGCTGCTAGACATATACATACTTGCCCAAGGTAAGTTATTTTATAAGGATACATCCCAGACACAGGGTGTGGCGATGGCATCTGCCTTTTTCCGTTTCACTCTACATATGCACTACTCCTATTAAGGCATCAGGCTTTCTTTTATCATATTAATACTGGGTGTATCCCCACATCTTTTCTCACCCTGGTTGCATGCCTGCTCCTATTTTTGGGATCCTGAACTCAGTCTCAATTTATGTTTGTTTTTTTGCTCATACACTTCTTTCTTTACAAAACAAAATGCATATATTGTATTTGACAATTTGTATATTTATTTATGTGTTTTTTCCATTTATTCTGTGTAAAATATTGATAAGCTCCTGAAGAAGCGTTGTATCGCGAAACATGTAGAGCTTGCATCTCCAAAATGCCATTCTGCTTACACTCTGCTAAGGGATAATCCCAGTGGTTGTTATATTTACCAACCCTGGCCCAGTGGTTAGAGTTGGTTGTGTTGATTATTGTTTGTAAAAGTCTGTATTCACTTTTTATATGCTTTTAAGATACTTTATAAATGCGTTTATAATACAAATTATTTTTTAATATATTGGTGCCTTTCTAAGTAGATGTTTTAGCTGTTGTGCAAACATGTATGCTATTTCCATCATCAGGGTCCAAAAAAATACTTATTTTTTTTTACAGATGCTAAGTACTTGCTCAATGGCTCATAAATGCCAACCTGTTCATAAAGACTTTCTAGCTGTGGTTAAAACCTGTATGCTATTTCCATCCAGTGTCCAAAAAGATTCTTTTTTTTTTTTTTTAAGGATACTAAATGCCTGCTCAATCTGTAAGAAAATGCACCCTGTCCAAACAGGCTTTCTAGCTGTGTGAAAATTGGTATGCTCTTTTCAGCATCATCAGTGTCCAAAAACAGACACTATTTTTTTTTTTTTCACTGATACTAAATGTCTGCCCAGTCTGTAAGAGGATGTCTGTCCAAACAGGCTTTCTAGCTGTGTGCAAAATATAAATGCTAAATACCTGCTCAATGTCTCATAAATCATGGCCTATTTAAAAAGGCTTTCTAGCCTGGTGCAAACCTGTATGCTATTTCCATCATCAGTGTCCAAAAAAGACACAATTTTATGTACGGATGCCAAATGCCTGCTCCATTTGTCAAACTGCAGTCTGTACAAGCAAGCTTCCTAGCTGTGGTGCGAACCTGAATGCTATTTCCATTATCAGTGTCCAAAAAAGACACATTTTTTATGGATACTAAATGCCTGCTCAATCTGTCCAAGATTTTCTGCTTGCTCAAACTTTTTAGCAGTGGTGCAAACCTGTATGCTATTTCCTTGGTCAGTGCCCAAAAACAGACACTATTTTTTTTACAGATGCTGAATGCATGCTCAATCTCTCAGATATTGAGGTCCGTTAAAAAAAAGGCTTTCTAGCTATGTTGCAAACCTGTATGCTATTTCCATGAACAGGGTCCAAAAGTGCTGTTTGTTTAAAGATGTTAAGAAATTGTGCCTTTTTAAACAGGCTATCTATTGGCTAGTCTGATCAATATTCCTATCGCACACGTTCCTGGTAAAAATGGCTCATAAAATGGTGGGTGCTGCAGCGATTACCAGTTGGGTCCTGGAAGCATCAAACATATGTACATATTCGCCAGCACACCATGGATCAGCAATTAGTCATCCAAAAGGTTTTAATGAAAAGAAGTCACATCACAAAGGAAGGTGCAACGTTTCGGGGCCACGCAGGACCCCTTCGTCAGGCATGTGATTAGGTGCAACAGTGTCAGAAACAGAATATAAATACAGTGGTCACCAATCAAAACATGTGCAAGATGAAAAAAAGTACACACCCGCTGCCTCTGACATCAATATGACGTTAGAATCCCACCAGAAAGTGTTAAAAACAATCAGGTATTGAAGTAACATAAAGTTGGCAAGGGCACTGAAACATAAAAATCGCGGAATGCAGATCGCATATCCAGCGGTATCGTGACAGCACTAGATCAGCAATACTGACCATATGTGCCCGATCGGAGCACAACGCCTCTAAGAACCAGTGATTCTGCTGTCATGCAGAAGCTCTTGCCGCCAATCACGGCGCGCCACGTATGCCGCACAGGCGCACGCATCCATGGTAACAGGACGACGGGGAGGACGCCTAACAGCGGGGCTGCCGACATCATAGAAACCAGTGAAGTATGGCCGGCACCGCATCAGGCAACCAAAGAGAAGATGTGAGTGTGTGTGTGAGTGCGAGGCTAAAGAAAAGCGATACACGAAAACGAAGGGTGAAGCAAGGGTGGAGCAGGGATAAGAGGGCAGATGGTAACAAGGGGGTGAACTGAGCAAATAGAGGAAAAGTGAAAAAGGGGGACGGCAAGAGGAGAGGGAAGGGGGGAAAGAAAAGAAATGGGGGGGGGAAGGATGCAGCAACAGAGGGAGGAAAAAAGGAAAGGAAAAAGAGAAAATTGGAGAAAGGGAGATGTAAAAAGGGGAAAAGAAAGTAAAGGCCAGAAAAAGGAAAAGTGGTCAGGGGGAGTGAAAAGGAGGGGGGAGGGGGAAGAGAATCATAGGGGAGGGGCGGAGGGGAAAGGGAGGGGATGGGGGGAAGAAAGGGGGAGAAAGGAGGGAATAGGAAACAGGAAAGGAGAAAAAAAGGAACAAAAGGAAGATCAAGAAAAAAAAGGAGAAGAATCAACAAAAAGATGAAATAAAACCTAAAGTGGAAATAACAAATGCAGTATCAGGAAAAAAGAGATCAAAGCACATCACTTCTATGTGAGAACACACCCTGCTTATATCACAGCGGGGGCCTATGAATGCATCAAACTGGTAATATTCTATTGTATAAGTCAATAGAGATGAACTCATAACGTTTAACCATAAAGAAATATATGGTAATATAAATCATGATCAATACTGTATCAAAAAACATAGATTCATCAATGCGCCCGCTCCCTAGGTACATATCACAAGTAAGCATATGGTGTGAGTAAAAGACAGGGGAGAATAAACAGAATAAATAGACCCGAGAAAAGGAAGGAAAGGTAGTAAGTATATTACATGGTATGTCTCATACCCAATGAGGCATCGCCCAGACAAGGCATCAACGGAAATTATTCAGATATATTGTACATCATGGCGATAAACAAACCATAGAAGAAAAAAATCAAAAATAGAGAAGCGATCATTTGTCATCAATGAAACATTTGAAAGATTGGTGTTGAGGGAGGTGCATGCGCGGAGTCTAGCAGGGCAGACATGCATTGTTAGAGCTCCACACCGCTGAGGAGAGAAGAGAAGGACAAAGCAGAGCCTGCAGGCTCAAAAGGTATCCATTTGAACCTTTTTGCCCCAGGGAACAAACTGTGAAAGTTTGGGCAGGAAAAATGGTACTGGGAGGAAACCGTGGCAGAAATAAAAATCACCTCACAAAGAGCTCACAGGCACTCACTGCAACTAAAGCAGCTCCAGTCACCTCACAATATACAGCATCAGGGCGCTCTCACAGACAGAAAATGTCACAGCAAGACTCTCCATTTGAGTCAGATACAGAACAAATCCTCTCACAAACTTCTCCACAAGCCTCCTCAGCATCCCCAGTAATATTATTACAATTTGAAAAGATGCTTCATAAGGCTTTAAAACAAACCTCAGACCAAATAACAAACAGCCTAACCAAAGAAATAAGAGAGCTGGGAAACCACACCACAGCCTTACAAACCAAGAAAATATAACAGAATTGGAACAATTAAAAGAAGAGATTTAATACTTCAAACTAAGCTCGAAGATTACGAAAATAGAGCCAGACGTTCAAACTTGCGCATAAGGGGAATACCTGAAACTGTGACAGACCTGCAATCTACTATTACTGCTCTATTACAAGAACTAAAGCCAGATATCCCTATTGAACGTTTAGAACCGGACAGAGTACACAGAGCCCTCACAGCCAAAAAGAAAGATGGACCCCCACGTGATATAATCACAAAATTTCATTGTTACAGAACGAAAGAACAAATACTAATTGCTGCAAGAGAAAAAAAGGAACTTAATTTTCAAGGACACAATTATCAAATTTTTGCTGACCTATCCCAACTTACTATTACTAAAAGACGATCCATGAAACCCCAACTAATGGAACTGCAAGGCCACAACATTATGTATCAATGGGGTTTCCCCTTTTCAGTCAGATTTAACTACCAAGGTACAATTTACAGAAGCAGATCAGCAGATGAACTACAACAAACCCTTTTAAAATTAAATCTGACAGAACCCACAAGCAGCAACTCTACCACACGCAGAAGAATGGCATCATCTTCACCTTCAGGCAGCACCCAGAAAATATCAGAACAAAATGGGAATCATCATTCTCACAAAAGAGGCCGTTATGCCACATCATCCATGGACCAAGAAGATTCAATGGACTGACATCCTATTTCCTGATATCTCTTCATTTATTATACTAAGAGATGGTTCTCTATAAAAAACCTGTATTTATAACTGAATGTAACTGAATTCTGATAGTCACACACTGTGTGGGATCATGTTACATTCCAGTTATATTTCTTATTACTTCTGATTCATATAGCCTTAGAATATATAAGTGAAATAAGGAAATTCTTGTTCAGTTATATATTTTCAGGTAATAACAATAGATTTATTACTTTTTAGGACAAATATGTTCAATAATCCAGAAGTAATGGAAGCTTTTTCTTTCTTTTCTTAAAACAAATATATTATTACCTAACTAGTTCCTAGAACTATGTTTTTGTTTATTCTAAACTGAAGCAATACAACCTCAATTTTATGAGTTAACATATCTAAACAGTTACATATGAATAAAATATGTAATTGTTTACTCTAAAAGGGTTAAAATCCCAAAATAATTCAAACCATCTTCATCAATACCAAAGTTATTAACAGTACCTTTCTAACTGAATTATTTAGCCTAGGGCAAAACTAACCATATACAACCACCCTGGAATAAATAATTTCAACAAAAACTATATTCTGCACTCCAATTAATGAATCATCATTTTGATGTCTTCTGACATAGCACTTCTCTTCTGTAAGCGGAAGATCCGTGTACCCCCATTAGCCCTCCTCATTCTCCCAACCATATTATGTGGGAGTGTGACGAAGGCACTTATTCCCCTGAGAGAGATATTTATTCTCTTTCACGGGTAAATTGTGATTACTTGCAAAAAATAATTTATACAATGTATCATCTAATCTCATATGTTTTTTGTTTACTCTTTACTCCAGAATTCACTGGTTTCTTTCCTATCTTTTCATCTCTTCAGTCCACACAGGTTGATCTGCGCAGTCAGCTCTGCATAACAAAAAGTAAGTCAAAACTATTTGATCTGTTGCCATGGCACCACTGAATATACTTTCCCTGAATGTTCAGGGAATAAATGTCCCTCAAAAAAGGACCAAAGCCTTCCGTACTTTCCATAACAAGAAGGCTCACATAGTATGCCTTCAAGAAACACACTTCACCAAAGATTCTACTCCAAAATATATTTCTCCTTTTTATCAACAAATTTACACAGCTTCTGCCTGTACCAAACAAAGGGGTACTCTAATTGCATTTCACCGATCCACACCATTCACCTTATCATCAGAAATTAAAGACCCAGAAGGTAGATACCTGATACTCATGGGTTATATAATGGATACAGCAATCACGGTGATTTCCTACTACGCTCCTAACAAACAACCTACACCATTCCTCTCACATATATTACAAGTGATTAATACAGACAAAATAGGAACAGTGATAATGTGCGGGGATTCGAACCAGGTCCTCCTCCCATTTCTAGATAAATCACCTTTTACACCATCTAAAATAACCTCTAGATTACCTTTTCCTTAACTTCTTTCCAAATACAATCTGGTAGATTCGTGGAGAGAAAGTAACCCAATGAAAAAGAAATTCACTTATTTCTCGCACCCTCATCAAACCTTCACCAGAATAGATCATATTTTTCTAACAATAGGAATGATACCAGAAATTATTGCATCAGATATAATTCCGATTCCGTGGTCTGACCATAATGCAGTATACACTACTATAGCCCCAGCCATACCAAAAGCGCATGACCCAACGTGGTACTTACCGGACATAATGCTCAAACACCCACTACATCAGATGGCCATTGAACAAGTTTTAAAGGAATACATAACAATTAATAAGACAACAGACATTTCCCCAATAACACTGTGGGAAGCTCATAAGCCTGTCTTGCGTGGTACAATACAAAGACAAATGGCACTATTTAAACGGGAACGCAAAAATCTAGCAAAAAAACTGGAACTCAATTTTAATGCAGCCTACATATCATTCCAAGATAATCCATCTTAGAGTACAAAATCTCATCTGGAAAAATCTAGATTGGAATACGATCTATTTCTCACTGAGTCAGTTGATAAATCCCTCAAATGCTCCAAACACAATTTCTACATGAATACAAACAAACCAGGCACATATTTGGCGCGGGCATTAAATTCAACTATCAAATCTTTCAAACCAATACGTTTGAAATTATCAAAAAATGTTTATACTTGTAATCCAGTTAAAATAGTCCATAAATTTCACTCACACCTCGCAACTTTATACAAGACAAACAATGAATTTAATCCTACAGAGGCTGAATCCTTCTCAAAAATAACCTTACCTGAGTTGTCTCAGAATCAAAAAAGCAGTTTGGATGAGCCTATAACTATAGATGAAGTTGCTAACGCCATAAAAGACCTAAAACTTAACAAAAGACCAGGCCCAGACGGCTACTCGACTTTATACTATAAAACGTTCTCAGAAATACTCTCTCCCATTCTCACTGAAACTTTTAACAAACTTCTAGAAGGACATTCTTTTCGGCAAGAAACATTAATGGCAATTGTTTGTATGATCCCAAAACCCCTTTCTGATGATACTTCCTGTGTGAATTATCGGCCTATCTCTCTGTTAAACCTTGATATTAAATTATTAGCAAAAATAATAGCAAAACGCCTCAATAGCATTATAGGAAAATTAATACATAGAGATCAAGTAGGCTTCATGCCAAATAGACAGGCAGGCGATAATATACGCAGGGCAGTGTTATTGGCACATATTGCTAAAAAACGGAAAATCCCTTTATGTTTTCTATCTCTCGATATTAAGAGGGCATTTGATACAGTATCCTGGCAATATATGCAATATTCATTACAAAAATGGGGTTTTGGACCCCACTTTTTAACATGGATCAAAGCATTATATAATAAACCCAAAGCCTATATAAAATATGCTGGATACAAATCTGATGCCTTTAATATCGAAAGAGGTACCCGACAGGGTTGCCCATTATCTCCCTTATTATTTGCCCTTATACTCGAACCCATGGCCCAATACATCAGAACAAACCAAAATATAACTGGCATTGAAGTAGGAGGTATTACACACAAATTATGTATATTTGCAGACGATATATTACTTTTTCTATCATCACCACAGGTCTCTGGTCCTAACTTAATACCAGCTCTTGATGGATTTGCAGCCCTATCCGGCCTTATGATTAATCCTAAGAAATGCCTAGTGCATAATATTTCGCTCACAAACATGGAGTTGATCCCGGCTAGGGCTGCACTCCCATTCGCATGGGCAGAAAAATCAATCCCATATCTTGGAATTCATTTAACAGCATCTCATTCTGACTTATTCTTAACCAATTATCCTCCTGTATTAAGACAAATCACAAATCTAATAAAACAATGGTCGCAACTTCCTTTATCCTGGATAGGGAAGATTAATGCAATCAAAATGACTATTCTACCCAAATTGCTTTATCTATTCAGAGTCCTCCCTATTCCAATTCCTTCCTATTTTTTGAGAATAGTACAAAAAAGAGCAACTTTGTTTATATGGGGCTCTTCTAAACCACGTATACCTATACACACACTACATCTTCCCAAAAATAAAGGAGGCCTGGGATACCCTAATTTTACTAACTACTACAGAGCAGCACATTTGGCCAGTCTGTCCAAATACCATGCAAAACAGGAAATCCCATTATGGGTATTTATAGAGGCTTCAGAAAATGACCCTCTATTAATATCAAACTTGTTATGGCTTGATCCTAAAGACCGCTTTAAAATTCATAATCCCATAACTAAACACTTCTTATCTGTCTGGGATAAACTAAAAACCAAATATCAGTTACAATCTCCACACAATCCTCTCCTTTCTTTTATCAGAAATCCGGCCTTTTATCCGGCATGGATCTACCCAAATTCTTTTAAAGCTTGGACAACATCAGGCATTCAGACACTAAATGACTTCATAGCATCTAAATCATTCCTTTCATTCCCATCGCTTAGAGAAAAATATGATCTACCAAACTCTGAGATATTTAGATATCTCCAAATTAAAAATTTCTATACACCATTCCTAAAGGAGGATACACCATTATCCCAATTATCCATTTTTGAATCAATCTGTACAAAAGATCCATTTGCTAAAGGTACAATTTCATCACTTTATAATCAATTTTATGGAGTAGTAAATCTTAATAGACCCTCTTACGTTCAGAGGTGGGAGGAGGACCTGGGACGAACTTTAGAAGACACGGACTGGTCTAACATATGGCTCACATCTAAGTCATCTTCACCCAACATCTTAGCACTGGAGACAAATTATAAAGTCCTAACTCGCTGGTACCTTGTACTCCTTAGAGTGGCAAAATATTCAAATAATACCTCAGCTCTTTGTTTTCGAGGATGCCCAGAAATAGGCACACATTTACACATATGGTGGACATGCCCAGTAATCCAAACCTTCTGGAAGGAAGTCTTCGTGATTGCATCTAAAATATTTAAAAAAATAATACAACCAGATCCATATATAACTTTACTTAATCTAAAACCGGAATGATTAACACTCTCTCAATTCAAACTTATGATCCAACTAATAACGGCTGCAAAACAAACAGTGGCCAAGGCATGGAAATCTTCTACATTGGTACTAGCAGAAACAATTCACAGAATGAATAATACAATGTCCCATGCTAAGATGGTAGCCATCGATCAAAATCAAATTCCAAAATTTGAAAAACTTTGGCATCCTTGGATAAAACAACAGTTCCTGTCAAATTTCAATGACTCTGTCCTGTTGCCATGGGAACAGATTAAATGACTTACTGAGATACCCATTCTAAGGCTTCAAAGAGAACTAAAAAGAATAATAAACTGACGAGCGGGACAACCTTGTGGACCATACCTCTGCCTTTCTACCATTTTTTCTTCTTTCTCTTTCCTTTTCTCCACCTTACGATTAAAGCTCATTATCAGAATTTATTTGACCTATATACACTCTACCTGTAAACAATATGTATAGTAGGTATAAATCATTTAAATACCTACAAAAGTAACTAAGGAAATTATATATATCTTTAATTTAGGTTTACGTGAACCCAATGTTTAATATTTGAAATTTCATGATATTTACCTATATAAACCCTACTGTAAGACAATGAGCCTACTTTATAGATCCTTGTAAACTTACTTTATGTATCTTTATAATATTGTATACTCAATAAACTTCTTTTGACAAGGAAAGATTGGTGTTGAGACCACCAGGGTGTACCGTACCTAGTGTATTTATCCAGTATGCCTCACGGTGGAGGAGTAACCGATCCCGATCACCCCCCTAAATGGTGGCTTAACATGTTCAAATACCATCCCATGTAGTTCATGGATTTGGTGTTTAGTTGTCACAAAATGCATCGCTACAGGTTTGTTGGAGTCAGCCTGCTTACCCTTCTCAGTTTTGGCCAGGGCAACCCTAATGTCACTTCTGTCTTTCTGGAACCGTTTTTTGAACGGGTCAACAGTCTTTCCTACATATGTCAATGTGCAGGGGCATTTCAGCAAGTACACACAGAAATCAGTGTTGCAATTGAAGTACTCACGTATTGGGTATCGATTACCCCTTGCGTGAATGTGAGAAATGCGTACCACAAATAAGTGAGTTGCATACGTTACAATTATAACATTTATAGCAACCAGTTTTCTGGGATATCTTAGGTAGCGTTTTGGTGTACTTGTGTCTAGGATCTGCCTGTACTAAATGGTCGCGTAGCATCCTCCCCCGTTTGTATGCTATCATGGGTCTAGCCCTGATGGCAGGTCCTAAGGATCTGTCAGATTGTAAAATATTCAGGTTCCGTTCAGTAGCACCTTTAGTCTCACCCGATTTCTGATTGTATGTGTGTACAAACAATGGATGAGTGATAGGACTAGGGGTCCTGGTACGCCTATTCAGGGCTTTGTCAAGGGCCTGGTCGAGTATTAATGCGGGATACCCGCGTTCCAAAAATTTGTGATACATTATCTCTAATTGTATCTTTTTGTCATTTTTCCTATTTGTACACAACACATGCATATCATTCTCTCACTTTCTTTTAACTCTCATTAATATTTCCCTGCCCAAATTCTGCTTTCCTTATTTTGTTCAGATATCTTTTATATCTAGCTTCTATGATCAGACAGGCAGCCAGAGTGCTCATCCCATCTTCCCTCTCTGACAACATATAAAGTATTCTGTTTTAACTCTCATTTCTCTGTTTCTGACTTTTACTACAGTAGTTGTAGTGCCTGACCCCAAATTCATCCCACAACTTAACATGAAAATGTCCCTTTCTGTCTAGTGTTATTGTCACCCTTGATCCATCCTGCTCACATAGATAGCTGTTTCTCTAGCTGTTTACTCTGCATGATTCTTAGTCCCTGTGGACCTTGGTAACCCAGTTACCCATTGTGGAACCCTGTCCACTTTAACCATTAATCTAGGGGCTCAGTATAGGCGGAACCACACCTTCGGTTCATATATAACGCTCCTCTTGCGCTGGGCATTTTTGAGGGTCTCTTACCCTTCATTCTCTTACTTAATTTACTGCCCATAATGACTGGCCAGTCTTCTCTACGTGTGCCTATACCCTCTTGCCTCTAAACTACTTTATCTAGCAGATGTACTACATATACCTGTGAACAGCACTATTCTTCCCTTTCTTATCTATAACACTCTGATGGACAATAGACAGGGATAACATAACATTTAACCACCAATCAATACAGTTCGATTAAGGGGAGTAAAATAAGTGTTAAATAAGTTTGTCCCGAAAATGCCTTACTGATCAAGGAAGTCTGATAACTCAAATGTAAGCAGAAGGCTTACCTCAGCCGGCTGATTATCAGAAATTCCCGGATCGTCTCAAGCTCCTCGTTTCGGATACTCAGAGTCACCTGGAATCCCCTCCTAAGGCAAAGCTTTCTATGCTGACTCGGTTAGATTGATGATAGGCAACTCCTATCCTCATATTGATTAGTGGTTCCATATTTATAACTACTGCAGTAGGGAACAGACACAAAAGATACACTCAGGATCTTTCCAAATAACTGTTCTGCTTTATTATGACGCAATTGAAGGTTTATATATATATATATATATATATATATATATATATATATATAATTATGTAGGTATCACATTAATATTACAATTGTACGTTTATGGTAACAAGGGGCATTACATAGGCAGGCTAATTCTAATCAGGACTCGAAAGAATGTAAACATGTACTGAAAACATTATTAGTGCTGTGTACACCGTGAGGGCAGTGTGCAATACATACAAAATAGTATACAATTATATACAGAACTTACAAATTTCCATTACACCCGGCCTAGAAACGTTGCACCTTCCTTTGTGATGTGACTTCTTTTCATTAAAACCTTTTGGACAACTAATTGCTGATCCATGGTGTGCTGGCGAATATGTATGTATTGCCGCCAGTGATAACTCAGATGCATGTGTCAAACACATATGCCGGCATTTGACTCTGTACTAAGATGGCTGCGTGATGGCGTCACACCCAAGGTTTCGCCCCTATATGCGTTATGTCCAAGACAGGGATGAGGACAAGGACTTCTTCCGCTCGCTAAATACCTACACCGCCACCTGTCTCCTAGCAACTGAAAAGTCACATTTAATTAATAGGGCCAGAGCTACTGCAGAGGGACAACAATGTCCATCAAGTCAATGTAAAAACTGGATTAATAAAATAACTGGGTACATCTTCACATAGCTATCTTGTTCAAATACACAATAACAAATATCTTGTTAATATGACAATGATAGATAGCTATGTATATATAATTACAAAATATCTAAAATATTTATAAGGCATATTCACAAATGAATACACACTATATGACAGTTAAATGCCTTAAATATAACCAAAATGAATACCAACATAAAAGAATCTATATATGTAAAGAATTTATAGTATATTAAAAAATATATATATAAATATTTTCAAACTCAATGGGTCTGTCTCCCTATACCTAAAGTAAGGAAGTACATCCCTAATAAAAATACGATCTAGATTAAAAAAAACATATATATAAAGAAAAATACTTTGGAGAATCTATATACTGCATGTATAAACAAAGACCATACAAAGGTGTTGATAGGAAACTTCTGGATCCTATAAACTCTAGTCCTAGCTATCACCTTACTATTGTTAATCTTATCTTATTATTATTTCTGGCACTTCTCCGTTCACCACACCCAGATTCTGAGCAGGGAACAATGTGTATATATAAAAGTGACCTAACACAGATGATCAGATCTACACACTGTTCCATTTATTGGTCCTGGCACAGCAGACACCTCCCCCATGTGCATACAGTTATTCATAGCATTTCTCGCCTGTCAATGTTCAGACAGTTTTTATAACAGCTTTTAGAACACTACACAGGCTATCACATCACTTTGATTAAGGCGTTAGTTTTGTGGTTAACAGAAACCTAAACAAGACTTCCAAGTTCTCAGTAGAAACATCTCTCTTACATCTAAATTCAGAGCAACAATATAATTAAAGGAGTAATAATCCAAAACAAAAATATATATCAGGGGGGCTCTCAACCACCTCTTTCAGGTGACAGCACCATCACCTAAAAGAATCTACATTTGGTGTATAAAAACAATACAGAGTTGATAGCACCATCACCGATACCAATCATTCCTGAACATAATTTGACTTTGTCTTTTTGAAATGTACCTGCCTACTCACAAACTGTCCTTTTTTAATTTTAACACGTGAGCCAATGATTTTAGAAAAAATAGACATTTATTAAGAGTCATAACAAAATGAAGAGGAAGGCAACGCTGGATAAACTGGTGAAATCGGCGAAGCCTTTGTACCCCAGGGCACACATCAACTATTTGACAGGCAAAATTGGAAGCCTGAGGAGTCCATTTAATAGGGAGCACAATCTGGTTGAACAATGCTGTACCTGACTCAAGCTGGGCTCCTCCACATCTTCTTCCTGGGTGGAAGGTCCAGGTTTTACATCAGAAGCCTCAGCTGGGGTGAAAGGAAGAGTGGAAGGAAGGGTTGAGAGTGATGGCCTGATTTCAGTCTGGTCTGACAGAAATCGCAGTCTGTCATAGTACCAGAGCCTGTGGACATAAATGTCATCTGCTGCTGCTCCTGATCTCTGGGAATCCTGGACCTTCTTGCACTCCCTAATATATGTGCCCCTCAGGCCACCAATTTTGCACTTCAAATAGTTGATGTCTGCCGTGGGGATCTGCGGCTTCACAAATTCCAGCAATTTATCCAGTGCTGCCTTCCTCTTTAGTCGATTTGTATAAAAGGGTTGTTTTGTCTGCCACAGACAGGGCAGCTCTCTGTACAAATCAATGAATTGGGGGAGGAAATCATGATCGCTGAATCGATCCATTTTATCTGCAAGACACAACACAAGACAAACCCTAATTTCAGGCTAAACTCGCATAATCTTGTCCCAATATAGGCCTCAATCTCTAAGCAGTATAGGCCACTGATGCCCCAAGTTCAAATTGTACCTTCGTTAGAACAATCGGCGCTTCCGCTACTCCATCCTCCCATCACAAATTGTACCTACGACGCATGCGTGTTACGCTTTATATACACTGCGCATGCACGAAGCTCCCCCCGCCCCTAACCGTCTTTATAGTATATTCCCCGCCCCTTGTCTTTCGACGCAGTGGGAGAGCACATGGCAGAGAAAGAACAAGTGTATGAAGAAGACAAGCAACGACGAAAACCCGGAGCCACGAACTTCCCAATCCCGGAGGAGATTTAAAGCCTCTAATGTCCTTTGTAGAGATGGTGGAGATGGTGGAGATCTTGAAGAGGGCCGACTATGAAGGGAAGCATGGACCTTACCCAAACCCAAATGTCAGAAAGGCCAAGATCATGACTAAAGTTGTGAAAAGTCTGCAGAAGAATTTTGGGGTCAGGCGATCCAAGGATCAACTGAGGAAACGATGGTCAGACCTCAAATTGAGGGAGCAGGATCAGTACAGAAGAACAAGAGAATGCTGCAAAAAAGTAAGTATTTTGTCATGTATTACTATTCTTCTTATTACATTCGTGCTGCTCCATGTGCTTTTCTTTACTGTTGTACAGTTTAAAATGGCAAGTTTCAGGTTCGTGGGCATAGTAATCGTTCGTAGTAAACATTGTTCATTCGCCCACTAATACGATGTTTTTGGCAGATACAGGTTAACTACATTTGTTCAGGCCTATTTGTATTAAAATAAGTTTAGTACATTGTTGTCTAGATGGGTTTGTAACTAGAATGAGATGATTCAGTTTAACCACTTGCTTACTGAGCACTTAAACCTCCTCCTGTCATTTTTACCCCACAAATAGAGCTTTCTTTTGGTGGTATTTGATCACCTCTGCAGTTTTTATTTTTTGTTAATAAAATGTAAAATACTGAATTAATTTTTTTTTTTTTTTATATTTTGTTATAAAAATTTAAAAACAGGTAATTTTTCTCCTTCATTGATGTACGTTGATGAGGTGGCAGTGATGGGCACTGATGGGTGGCAGTGATGGGCACTGATGGGTGGCAATGGGCACTGATCGGTTACACTGATAGGCAGCACTGCTAAGTGGCACTGATTGGCACCACTGGTGGGCATTAATAGGTGGCACTTGTGGGCATTGATAGGTGGCACTTGTGGGCATTGATAGGCGGCACTGATGGGCATTGATAGGTGGCATTGGTGGGCACTGTCAGGTGGAAATTGCAGGTGGTTGAGATGAGGCATAACTGCCTCTTCCTCTTCGGGGACCGATGTTCCTTGCAGATGAGCCGGCTGTCAGCGTGAGGAGAAAAAAAACGATTACCGAGCTTTTGTTTACATCATGTGATAAGCTGTCATTGGCTGACAACTGATCACATGGATCACATGGTAAAGGGCCTGGACTAGCCCCTCACTTGGATCGGTGATCACCCAAGTCTCAGTGAATCGGTGATCACAGCGCACTCCGGATTCCCGGAAATTCAGGTCATTCGGCTATAGCGCGGATGTTTTGGATTCAGAACAAAAGTTCGAATATTATATCTACCCCTGATCAGATTGTTGAATACAAAAGCATGCATGCTTCAAGTAAGCTCACACTGAGACTGCTTAGTTTAGAGTCAAATTACTTTCTGTTTAATATTTCCGCTTCTCAAGACTTTTATACAATCCCATTGAAGATTGAAATACGTTAACAAGACTGGCGCATACAAACCACAAATATAAAAATACAAATATGTGACACAATTTTGGCTTTCAGCTGATGCACATTTACAGAAGTGAATAATTGTTTTTGCAGCATTCTCTTGCTCTTGCTCCATTGTGTTATGCTGTTATATTCTGAATGTATTCTGGGAAGCAGGCGCAAACTTTTTGATTAGCTCTTTGCAGTCAGTCCAGTTCCTAAGCAAGCTTTGAGCTTTGCAGAATATCTGTAAATGTCTTAAGGCTTAATAAGCATAGAAGCTGAGTTTATATATATTAGGTATATAAAGCAGGTATTGGAATATGCAGTTCACCATGATCACATCCATTACAGTCCCCCCTTGAAGCTGTCTATTTCAAACTGTCCCTTATACTAAAGTCCTACTTACTACCCTGGCCCTCTCCTCTGCAACTCTTTTCAGCTGTATATAGAGAAGAGCAGTGACTAACTCACTACCCCCCTCGATACAGCTTGGAGGGGCAATCAGGTGCTCTCTGTCCCTGTAATCCTATGCATCTCGGGAGTAATGAGCGTAACACATAATTCTCATCAAGTCTTACATAATCTTCATCATCATCTGGTATTTCCTGGTTCACAAACATGGGAGTGGATTGGGCAACAGCTTTTTCTACACACTTCTTAAAGCAGGGAAGAACACAGCAGACCATGACAGCTAGGGTCACTAGAATTATCAGAATGGATAATCCGATCTGTGTTAAAATTCCCTGCCATCCCACTTGATCCAGGTGAAGTACTGATCCTAGGGGTTGGAGAGCCCTGAATTCTTCTTTAATTCTTTGGACAAACCCTCAAGCTTCTGGATGGCTAAAGTCACTTTACCATTTGGGCCTGTGTTATCTGGGATATAAGTACAGCATGTACTTGTTTCAGGTAACATCTTGTACACACCACCCTTTTCAGCTATGACCATGTCTAAGGTCATACGGTTTTGGAAGGTCATATGTGAAGCGGCTTCTAGTTGTTCTGCTAAAACTTGGGGTGCATTTCTGGTGTAATTAACAAACCTTTGTTGGTTGTAGTAGATGTAATTTATTCAGTCTACATTCTTGTTTACAGTGATGATGGGGATCAGGGACTCAAATCCTGCTGCTACTTGGTCTCTTGCTTTGAACTCATCTGGGACCCCTCTAGGGACCCCTATGGCATCTATGTATACATGAGGGTCAAAGCTTCCTGCTGGGGCACTCCTATGCCTCCTGTTAGGTCGGGGTGTGTTCTTTGTATTTGGCCTTGGGTTCTCCGAGAGAATATGTAGAGGCATTATGGCCTTGGCCAATGCACATTCTCCTGTCCACTGTCCTGTCAATCTGCTTCTAATTTTCATGCCTCTGTAGATTCAGTACACGTCTCCCAAAGACTGAACTTGATTTTGCACCAGATCTGCAGACACCTCACTATAAGATTCATAGTAACCCTTAGTGAAATTCCCAAGAGGTTTCCCCACTCCCTGATACTGTCCATAGCATATGTAATTGCCAGGATATATGGTGATACCTTCTACTGGCTTGGGGGTCTTGGTAACTATTGGATATTCCTTCTTCCAATGTTCACACAGGGAGTGGTCAAAGGTTGTGTTGGTAAATAGGCTGAGGAAACAGGTCTCATGTTCTGGGGGTATGTTTAGGGGTACCGTTCCTAAATGTGGTCTAGCCCCCTCACACACATAGCAATTGGTCTTATTGTGTTTCCTTACACTGTACCTCATCCATTTGAGCCACAAGTTGACATCTGAGAACCCGGTTTCTGCAGCCATGGTATCCTCAAAGGTAGAGTCTGCTATGGCCACCATGTCCTTTAATGTCTGTATATGGGGCCTCAGGGGGTTTGAGCTAGATGTGGATTGGGGAACTCCCCACTCTGGGTTACTGAACATATCTTTCAGTTGGAAAGGCTTTCTAAAACCGGGATACCCACTTCCCCACCATAGGCCCAGAACATAGGTCCCACTGTCTTTTGGGCTAGAATTCTCAACGGTCAGCCTGAACTCTTTGGTGTAAGGCTGATCTGTGTGTTTGTTGATTGTCATTCTATCTAAGAGTGACTTCACATTTTTGTCTTTTCTATTTTGGGCGGTTTCAGGTTTGTATCCCCAGTTTGTACACCCAGTGTTCCAACCCACTTCTCCCTAGGAATCACAGTTGTTACCCCAATAGGTGTCAGTGACGCATACATACAGTTATGGATCTTACTGCTTCATCCCAGGTCCAGATCTTGTAGATAGTACCTGGAATTATCTGTTCATAAGACTATATAAGTGGCAACATGTGTATTGGATGAGTTATACCAGAACTGGGTTATACCATCTTTTTGTTTGATGGCTACCTCTTGCGCCTGGGCAATGATTACTATGAAAAGGATATACAGAATCATTTGGTCCCCCTGGCCTCTTCCTCGGGTACAGGGACTTTCTTGCAGAGGGAGGCGTGTGTCCACGTGTTCTTCCCTGCCACTTTGACTGTTGTTAGGAGAACCTGGAAAGGACCATCATATCTGGGTTCACGACTGTGCTTTCTCACAAACTTCTTTATCAGGACCCAATCACTGGGAACCAGCTTGTGTGTGGCTGTATCTAGCTCAGGATCTGGAATGGAAGAAAACACTTCCAAATGGATACGGGTTAATTCTCGAGATAAAGCAGTCACATAATCAGTTAATACATCAGATTGGAGCTGCAACTGTTGTGGGAAATAACAACCTTGTCTGGGGGCTGAACCAAACAATATCCCATAGGGTGACAGACCATGGTTTCCCCTTGGAGTGTACCTAACACTGAATAAGGCAATGGTTAGGCTGTCTGGCCAACTCATTCCCGTTTCCTGAGACATTTTTAGCATTCTAGATTTTATTGTGCCATTCAATCTTTCCACCGTCCCACTGCTCTGAGGATGGTATGGAGTGTGGAAAGCTAGTGTGACCCCCAAAGCTGCCCATATTTCCTTGGCCACTGAGGCCGTGAAAGCCAGCCCCTGATCGCTCTCTATGACCTCTGGGACACCATATCTGCACACTATTTCTATTAAATGTCCTTTAGCTGTGGTTTTTGCTGTCATGTTGGTGACGAGATAGACTTACGGCCCACGTGGCAGACAAGGTCTCTTGTTTAATTCCATGATTCCTTCAACTTCTGTGGCTCCTTTTTTGATCCACACTACTTTTTCTTCTTTGTCAGCTGCCTCCGGTTGCTCCTTGAGGTGAGTCCTGTTTACAGGAGGGTTTTGTAGAATCATAGTGGTTTGCACAGTCTCTTCAGCTGTGTTTATTGGGTCATCCAGGATGGTGCATTCACTCTGCTGACCACTTCTCGCATCCCAGCTGCAGCTTGTTTCGCAGCGGTATCTGCAGATGATTGCCTCGTGCTTCTTGAGAAACCAGCTTGTCGTGCACCTTTACCTTAAGTATAGCCACTTGTGCTGGGAGGAGTAGGGCATCCATTAAGTCCTTGATAGCTGCGCTATGTTTTACAGGTGTTCCTGCTGCTGCTGTCAGGAATCCTCTGGTCTTCCAGATGATCCCAAAATCACAGTCCACACCAAGAGCATATCTTGAGTCTGTATAAATGTTGGCTCTCTCCTTCTGTCAATTTGCATGCCATAGTTAGAGCCTGGAGTTCTGCTTCCTGGGCAGACATGGAGGAGGGTAATGCTGAAGCTTGAAGAACTGTATCTTCGGTGGTGACTGCGTATCCTGTGTGGTACCGTCCAGTACTGTCCGCATACCTGGAACCATCCACAAAAATTGTCAAGTCAGGATTCTCAAGGGCTGTCATCACTTCGAAGTAGTCATGAGTAGTGAGATGAGCAGCAGAGTGGATGGGTTAAGGGTATCACATCGGAGGATAGTGATGTTATTGGGGAGAAGCAAGGCACACTGAAGTCTGAGGTGTCTTGCTGAGGACAGGTGTTTGGGCTGTACTTGGTTAAGTATGGCAGTTATGTCATGAGGGGTATTGGGCTGCAAAGATGGCTCTGAGGGTCCCCCCCTGGCCACTGAGTCCAGTTGACAGGAGTAATACCCAATGGGTCTGAGTCTGTTACCATGAAAATCTGAACCAGACTACCATGAAGTTGGAAAGTCCCAAAGCATGGGCTGTTGAGAGGATCTTCTTCAGAGTTTCAAAATTATCCACAGCTTCTGGAGAAAGCGAGAAAGGGTCAGATTTCAGGGCATCATAAAGGGGTTGCATCAAGAGGGAGGCTTCTGGGATCCAAGAACGGCAGTAGGAGATTAGTCCTAGAAAGGCGTGAAGGGGCTTTTGACCTTGAGGTAAAGGGATGGCCTTGATTGCAGCAACGCTGTCTTCAGTGAGATGTCGGGTACCTTGCGAGATACAGTGACCTAGGATAATCACCTTCTCTCTGGACTTTTTGCTTTAAGGCCTTGCATCCTTGCTCAGTCAGGTAGTGGAGGAGGCTTTCAGAGAAGAATGAGGCATCACCAAGGGTATCTGCACAGGCGGGAGGTCATCTACATACTGAGGGAGTACAATGTCTAATTGTAACTTCATCCAGGTGTCCAGAATGAGGGCCATTGCCTTGGCGAATTGGGAGGGGGAGTTCTGGGCACCTTGTGGCATAACAGTCCAAGTGTAGCTGGCAGGTGAAACGGGCTTGCCTGAATCCTTGTGGAGAAGGTCCGTATGATCTGTAGTGGGGTGGGGTGGTGGATGAGGTGGGGTGTCATGTGCCTGGTACTGGGCGCTTTCATGTGGACCATGGTTGGGGCTTGGTTGACTGTGGGTGAATTTCCGGGGGCTTCCGTATTCCCTTCTGGAGTGGCCGGGTCTTCCACAGTTGTAGCAGACACGTGGAGTTGGTACCGGAGGGCACAGATAGGGTGTGTCAGAGCCCATAATGAGAGGAGCTACTCTTTACTGCTCCATGAGGTTTCTGGACCTAATAACTACTAATAACAACATCTCAAGCTCCATTACTCTATACTCAGACCCTTTCGGATTGACTCTTTAAGACCTGAAATAAATGCAGCAGCTAACATGTGTCTATGCGCTTTGGTTGGTCAGTACGCTAAAACCCAAATCGGTAAACTTTTGTGCTATTCTATTGTGATATTTCTCAACAGATTGCCTTTCCTTGTGTGACCTCTTGTACACATATTGGCTTCGACGAGTTTTAGAGTGGAGATATGAATACATCTCCATACAGAATAATTTTTTTTTTTTTTTAGACTACAAAACGCTCAGATGTGAATGGGACCTAAATCTAGCACATAGATTTAAGTAAGGAAAGCACTTTCTCTTTTGTTCTTCTGGCATAATGCCCAGAATACATAAACTTCCTCTTTTATTTATAATACTCGTAAATATTGAAATTGAACATTTTAAACTCCCCAATTATTGCTAATACAATTAAAACCATTTGCATAAATATAGCACATTTGCTACATTTACTGTTATTAGAGAAATTCCTTAAAGTCAGACTGAAATAATCAAGACACCTTATACATAAATTATTTATTTAATTAAAATGCTACATTGATTGCTACTATGTTCCATCACTGGAAACATGTGGGTGGGTTCCGGTGTGGGCAGTTTAGGGGGCGTGGCACAGGGCGTGTTGCCACAAGGGGGGTGTCACTTAGAACAGAGGGGTGGTAGACGAAGGGCAGTGTCTACTTCCTGGGGACCAGACGCCATTATAGGGCGGTGGCTGACTACTTAGCTTCATCTTTTCTAGTTTTCTATACTAATATACAATACGACCATTTCGATAATTTTGATTAATTTCATGTTCTGTCCACCACCTTCTTCATGAATAGCGTTTGCAACTTTAAACCAAGCATCTGCTGCTCGTAGCAACCCATAATCTGACAACAGACCTTATTTACGTTTCAAAAACAGTACGCCATTCATCTACTTGTAGCCTTCCGCCCAAATGCATATCAACCACACATATTTGCCAATTTCTTTCCCCTTTTGACAGCACCCTCTCCTTCCCGCTCTAATACCAAGTCACAAGCCAAACTGCCCTCGTTACAGAGTGAGAGAGTGAGAAAGAGAGAGAGAGAGAGAGAGAGATGGAGAAACCTCTCAGCAAGACACTTATCAAACAGATAAGGAGTACAGCAGTTAATATTCAATAATGCTCCACACAAACAGCACAAATGTTATTTACATGTTCCAACTCAAAGCCCAAACTTCTCACTCTGTCTTTTTCCCTTTCTTCTAATCCTTCCGGTTGTTCAGGTTGCAAGGGGCACCTTTCGGCTGCGTGTCCTGTTGTTCTAGCTTGAGCCTCGATGACCCCCAATGACTTGCCAACAACAATTTTCACTGGATAATGCACATTCAATCTAAACACCAATAAATGTGTAGTATGTGGCAGTAGGGGTTTGTAACCAAGAGACTCAGCCCTATATCCTGGCTCTACCACTTAAATCAACCCCCAACCCTCTTTATGTATCCCAAATAACAGACCGCAAACACACTTAGGACATGACATTACCACCAACAACAAAAATGTGACCCACAAGCAATGTGTGACAACCGTAGAGGAATACAGGATTGCTCAGATCTCACGGGATCCCCACGCCACCGCTGGGCATATTCCTGACACCCCCTCCTGGTTACCCGTGCTTTGCTGCACAATTATTTCCCCCAGGAGAAGTTTAACCATGTCCTGATGCCCCTTCCTGGTCCCTATTCCCCAGGAGAAGTTTAAACCACGTCAACTAATTTCATCCGTGGCTATATAAGCAATCCCTCATTCCCAACAGCCGCCACAAAACACAAGATCGATCAACAAAACAGAACAGAACAAAACAGGCGGTAGATATAATTGCAGGTTCCTTATTATATCAACAGACTCAAGGCAAGATATATACCTGTCTTTGAGGGCTGCAGGAAGCCGATATGGGCACAGGGGTTGACCAGCCACAGGTACAGTATAAACAGTAGACTAGATATACGAGATATCAAAAGTGTCTTACCATTTTTAGAGGTGATCAGTCTCCATACCTTGTCTCTCCATGTTGGCTTGTCCCGGTCCCTTCTGGATCCGCTATCCCTTGGGATCCTATCCTCGAGCCCCACGTTCAAGCGCCAAAATGTTTTGGATTCAGAACAAAAGTTCCGATCTTATTATATCTACCCCCGATCAGATTGTTGAAGACAAAAGCATGCATGCTTCAAGTAAGCTCACACTGAGACTGCTTAGTTCAGAGTCAAATTACTTTCTGTTTAATATTTCCACTTCTCAAGACTTTTCTACAATTCCATTGAAGATTGAGATACGTCAACAAGACTGGCGCATACAAACCACAAATATAAAAATACAAATATGTGACACAATTTTGGCTTTCAGCTGATGCACATTTGTAGAAGTGAATAATTGTTTCTGCAGCATTCTCTAGCTCTTGCTCCATTGTGTTATGCTGTTATATTCTGAATGCATTCTGGGAAGCAGGCGCAAACTTTTTGATTAGCTCTTTGCAGTCAGTCCAGTTCCTAAGCAAGCTTTGAGCTTTGCAGAATATCTGTAAATGTCTTAAGGCTTAATAAACATAGAAGCTGAGTTTATATATGTTAGGTATATAAAGCAGGTATTGGAATAGACAGTTCACCATGATCACATCCATTACACGGACGTCAAGTGGTTAAGGAGAGGACACTCAGCAGCTGTTTACACATCTGGATGCAGGAGCACTAGTGTGGGACACCAGAACAAACTTTTAGAGTGTCCCACACAGGTGCTCCAGTGGATACTAGGGGTGTCTCCATGTGTGAAACTTTACCCAAAAAGGTAAGTATTCCAGCTTGAAGAAAGGGAAAAAAATATGTCTTCAGCTTGGAACTCTGCCAAAACAGACAATTGTACGACACTTCAAGCAATGTTTCATATTCCTATTTCTTGCCTCAAATATCTGTGTGCTAAGTATACCTATTTTTTATTCACATAGGGGAGAAAAGAATCGGGACGTCAGAGGACACCAGGGACCCACAACCTCCTAAAGAAGGTGAAATCCCAAAACCACAACCTCAGGATGTGGAGGAAGGAGAGGTTTATGAATTGGGCGAAATAGTCACCACAACAGGTGAGTGTCTGAAAACACAGATTCAGGTAATAGATGTATGCCTGCATATTTATAATACATGGTGTGTTTTTTTATTTTAGATGATGTGGATGTTGTGGAAGAAGAAGAATCTCATTTCACAAGTGCAAGTGCACTTATCCTCATTGGGGAGATCATGGTGTGCAATTGGGATTTACAGAAGATCAAGGAAGACATCAATGATGTTGAAAAAAGACTCAAAAACATCATTGATGTTTTAGGCAGAATAAAAAACACACCACATTTTTTGAATTTTTAAATTTTTATTAGAACTTTTCTAAACAATGTTGAAAGCCAAATTTTGAAGATGCACAAAGTGTATCAACATGTGCTATCTGCCATCACGGGATATCAAGGTATGCGTTTTGTGGGTGCAACCCCTTCCTCGCAACACAAGTAGCTGAGAGGAAGGGGTTGTACCCCCGAAACACATCCATTGATCCCCCATGATGGGAGCTAGCACATGTTGAACTTAGGCATGGGATCAGGAGTGAAATCCCCATTTTGACATCACCCCATCTGATAAAGGCAATATCAACACAGTTTGGACATACTAGTGTCTGATATTGCCTTCAATTTATCAAACTTGAGTTGTGTATTGTTTTGTGTTTTTAAAAACTTGCCTGTTTACCACAAAAAAAGGATATTTCTACTGTCCCCAAAAAAATATATATTCCAAAAAATATGTTGGTTTGTTCAAAAACCCTTTTCTAAACGCACATGTGAATGTGCGTGCACAGAGTAAAAAATGTTCTACTCAACAATGTGTGGCTTCTTCTTTCAATGCTCAATAACAGTTTTTTGCTTAAGTTGGTGTTTACAGTGACAATGGGGGATATTTCCTAAAGGCAAATCCACTTTGCACTACAAGTGCACTTTCAGTGCAGTTTCAGTGCACTTTCAAGTGCACTTTTGTAGTGCACTTGTAGTGCAAAGTGGATTTTCCTTTAGTAAATAACACCCACAGTGCTTTATAATTTGCATCAATCAGGCCATTATCGTCACTCCAAAAAATTAATTCAGGGTGCTGAAAATGATGAATATTATTATCATTAATGCATTACATGCATTAATAACAAAAAGAAAATGTGTGTGTAGCAGACCCACAACATAATAGTTAGCTGAAGAAGAGATTGTCACCTCATGTATCAAAGAAATTATGTTGGAACTGTTGAAGAAAATGGCCAAAAAAAAAACACATTGGGGAACCTAGGAGACAGCTAAAAGAAACACAAGCAGTAAATCAAAGGAAATATTGTTCAGTTTAAAATACAAATTTATTTTAAAAATACATTTATTTAAATACATATAATGTAATGTTAAAGGATAAAACTTACCCTAATATAGTCTTTCTGCAGGACCTGAATGATGGCAGAACAGGTCCCTCGAATAATGATCCCCAGCACCTGGGGGGAGATGCCTGTTGAGAACTTGATGTCCTGCAGACTTCTCCCCATTGCCAAGTACCGCAAGGTGGTGACTAGCCTCTGCTTGGGAGTGATGGCTTGCCGCATGCAGGTGTCCTGCTTCGTAATATAAGGGGACAGCAAAGCCAACAGACGGTGAAAAACGGGGTCCGTCATCCGGAGATAATTTCTGAAATCATCAGGATTATTCTCACGTATCTCCCGCAACGAAGGCATATGAGAGAATTGGTCACGCTGGAGCAAACAATTCTTCGTCCTCCTCACCCTGTTCATGGACTGGACTTGGGTCAAAGTAAGAACCCCAACACCAGGCCCCTGCACAGCACGAACTCTACGATGAGTACGTACCCACAACATGGCTTAAAAACGGTCGGCTGGTCAGAACGAACTAACAGAACGCACTGAAAATCAGAAAGGCCAGAGAAGAGCGAGCTGAAAATCAGAAACGAGCAAACAAGAACGCACTGATAATCAAATACGTAATATAAGAAAAGGGGGGCAATGGAGAAGGGAGTGTTATATTTACATGACTACAGCCGTGAAGAGCTCAGGGAATTCCATATTGACCAGTTGGAAATATATCTTGCAATAGAACCGTCTTTGAAAGCTAATATCTTTTCATATTCTACTACAATATTAACTTTTATTATTAGCTTTCTCACACTGGGGATTTCGTTGGTTTTCCAATTGCTTACCATCAGGGATCTAGCGGCGAATATAATATGCATTGCTATAGATCTTACCACTAAAGGATAATCTGACATATTAATACTCAGGATTGCTTTCTCAATAGAGGGCTGAACAAAGACCCCAGAGACCTTTGCAATCAATTAAAAAACTTTTACCCAGAACCCACGGAGGTGGGGACACGCCCATACCATATGGACCAGCGTCCCTACCTGTCCACAACCCCTCCAACAAAGATTTGAGTTATTTGAAAATTTAGCGACTATATATGGGGTAATGGGGTATAGTGCCATCTTGCATGAAGTCTTTGTGTTAGTTCGTCATAGTTCGAACACCTTGAAAATTGGTGGTTGCATTTGGTCGCATTGATTCATTGTTTGTCTGTGAAAACCTTGCCCAATTCCTTCTCCCATTTGATTAGTGGGTTGGACTTGAGAAAGACTGACTTGGAGTTGAGCAAGTCATATATCAGGGAAATACCTTTCGCTTTCGGGTTAGTGGAGTTTAGGTGATTCCAAAGTAGTATGGGGATTAGGAAATTATTTGTATTTAATTTTTGATAAATGGAGGATATTTGAAAATGTGTTAAAAATTCAGAGGAAGATATACTAAATTTGTCTTGGATATCTGGGAATGTCATCAGTATGTCATCCTTCATAAAGTCTTTTAAATGGAGTATTTCCCTTCTCAACCAGTGAGACAGGGAAATGTTTGGAATTAACCAATGTAGGGATTCCAGAGGGATGGAGACCCTTGTAGAATGTGTCTTAGGATGTGATGCTTCTTTTAAGTATGACCATGCGTTCACTGAAGCTTGTATGGTGGGGTGGTTTATTAAAATATTTGTATGCGACATGTTGTGTGCTATCAGGAGGGACCTTTGGAGAGTAAGGAAACAGCCAAGACTGTTCCAGTTGGCACCATGATTTAGTTGCGGGCTGGTCAATCCAGCCTCTGAGCTGGTCTAGAATGGCCGCTGTATAGTAATCTTTCAGGACTGGGATACCCAGCCCACCTATTGACCTATGTTTCATTTGCATCTTGCCCTCTTGCCTGCCCATACAAAATTTGAAAGTTGTTTTTGCATGGATGTAAAGAATGATGACGGAATAGGGATTGGAAGTGTTCTGAAATATGTTAATTTTAGGACTGTTACTGATTAAAATTTTCGTGTTCGATTAATCATTTTTTTTTTTTTAATCGACTAATTAATTATAACGCACATACAGATCCAACTACTTTTAGCTGATCTCCTTGCATTACAACTCTGCATTTCAGTCAGTGGTAAATGTGGTATACACTATATACATTTACCCAACACTAGTTGGTTTCCACAATCCATGACTTAACTTCACAGTTCACACAAATACATTTTAAATTCAAACTGTAGCACAGACGTAAGTAATTTTTTTTTTTCCACAGTAGCGTGACAATCCCTCCTCCTCCGGTCTAACTAATCACTCTCACCTTATGGCATGGACCCCTCTGCAAACAGGTGGTCATGCAAGCGGGTATCAAAAGGGTTAACACGGACCATAAACTTCTCTCACGTCTCCTTGGATCTCAGCAAGGAACGCTAGATCATGGGTAGAAAGAAAAGATCTAAGTACTCACCGTTTCAGTATAAGATTACATTTTTGTGTTCAAACACAAACTACTCACATAAAGATGATAAAAACACAGCATGTAAAGCCGACAATCGTGTTAGTTCCGTAAGGGCAGCAGCGGGTGACGTCATTCGTAGCTCCTCCCCCGTATGCGTTACGTTCAATCAGAACTTCAATGTCACTGGACTCCTCCCCCCTTCCCCAAGTGCCTCTGTCTGCTAACGTCACCAGATCTCCAACGGAACTCCCTGAAGACCCGGAAGCCGGTGGAGAGGTGAGTACCGATTAAAACAATTTTAATCGATCAAAAAAATTAATAACTGATCTTAATCTTGATTAACAAGTTTTGGTAATGGACAATCTATTCGCAATTAATTTGGCATATAATTTGATGTCAACGTTCAACAAAGATATAGCCTGGTTTAGGTAAAGTAATTATAGTTGCTGTGAGCATTTCTGGTGGGAAAGAGGCTTTAGACATTGCAGCATCAAAGACTTGTTTTAGGTATGGTGATAATTCATTTTGGAACAGCTGATAGTACTCAGATGAATAACCATCTGGACCACGTGATTTGTTGTGCGACATACTTCTAATTAATTTTTCAATTTCAGGGACTGTAAATGGTAAATTAAGTGAAGATAACTCCGTTTGGGAAAGTTTTAGAAGGTGTATTGAAGTAATAAAGTCAGTTATCATGTCATCAGAGGGTTGGTGGGTATCTGGCTTGTCCTTAAGATTATACAAAGATTCGTAGTAGTCGCTGAAAGCGTTTGCAATTTCTTTAGGGTTTGAGACTGATTTCCCTATTTTGGGGTTTGGCATATGTTGTATTTTTTGTTTAATAATTTTATCTTTCAGCTGATGCGCCAGCAGTTTCCCTGCCTTATTGCCGCAACGGTAGGTATTGGCTTTTAGATTTGCTGGTATTTTATTTATTTTTAATCATAAAAATTTTTAATATGTCAAAAGTAAAAGGCACTATCAATACAAATATGTATATATACAGTCCATACAGAGAGTATAAATGATTATACAGCTACAGGGATAATGCATACAAACTTTATAATGTAACTTAGTTCAAAACATTTTATTGTTGTTTTAACATGACATACATGAGAAAGCATATATTTCCGGCAACTGAGGAAACATAACTTATAATGTGTTACAAGTATACGAACAAATATTGTAAATTAGTGCCAAATAAAGGAAACAGAACTATCTTTACAAGAATAACTCTAAGCTGTGATATGCACTTCAGTTGTAAAGGATTATCCATGTAACGTCACAGAGAGTCTCGTGATCCGAGCATCACAAGTCCTGGCTTATATAGGATAAAGCCCGGACACCTGGGTCTCAGAAATACCAAATGAGGAAATATTACTGTGTATAAAGCTTTCAGACAGGTTCCTCAGGAGTCTCAGGGTACCTTAATGTGAGCACAGATCCTTTGATCCATATGTAATAATCAGGGTTGTCCGGTGGACCCCTCCATCCCAGGTGGACAGTCATAAGTAAAGATGCATTCCCTAAGGAGAAACGTCGGATGACCCCGGGCGCCCTAGCACACCCCCCCTGTGGGATCTTCCTGTGGGTGTGGTCGGGTTCTGCTCCGTGTCATCTGTCTCCCCAGGAGCATTGTAAATTGTCTGGTGGGTTAACAGAACAAAACCCCCTATTTCTGTTTCATGTCGAAATGCCCATTCATCCTCCTGAGAGGGGGGGGTGGGTCCCCCAAACACCCCGAGCATCCAAGTCCCGAGAACTCCGCACATTGAGCAGAGAGATCATGTTATACCTGAGAAATAACAGGGTCTAATCAGACTTAAAAAGGGGAGACAGAGAAGGAGTGAGAAGATGAATAATAGGGAGTAGAGAAGGTGGAGAGAGAGGTTTATTTACACAATTTACGACAATTGCGCCGCTTGGAAGTAGTTCCATAGATCCGGGAGGCCTAAGCCTCCTTGTGTCTTAAGGCGATACAGTATCTTGGAGGAACATCTGTAACCCTTTTTACCCCAGATAAAGCGAGTAATCTCTGATTGAAACTTTCGTATGACATTCCTCGGAAGTGGGATTGATAGAGAGCGAAATAAGTATAAGAGACGGGGAAGGAGGGTCATTTTCACTGCGTGAATTCTCCCCAACCAGGATAGACCACATCTTGACCACTTTTGTAGATCCCCTCTACACTTATTAAACATGGCAGGGTAGTTGGCTTTAAAGAGGTTATTAACATCTGTGGTTAAATTAATCCCCAAATAAGGAATGGTTATGAGAGCCCAGGAGAATTCAAAGTTATTAGTTAGTTGTGTCTTCATGTCGGGATTAACAGTTATGTTTAAAGCAATGGATTTGGACATATTAACCTTTAAACCGGATATTTTGCTAAATGAATTCAGGACCCTGTAAATGTTCGGGGTAGTTATTAAAGGGGTGGTAATGTATAGTAGGAGATCATCCGCATAAAGTGCACATTTATGTTCCTGTTCTCCGCAAGTCACCCCCTTAATATCAGTGTTCGATCTAATCGATATGGCCAGTGATTCAATGGCCATAGCAAAGAGGAGGGGCGATATGGGGCAGCCCTGCCTAGTGCCCCTCCCAATTGAGAAGGAGGAAGAATATCTTCCCATTAATCGAACTTGTGCAGATGGGTTACAATACATGGAGTTAATTATATTTAGGAAATGGGGGCCAAAGTTCCAACATCTAACGGTTTCAGAAAGGTATTCCCAGTCGATTGAATCGAAGGCTTTGTGGAGGTCGATAGAAAGAATAAAACCTGTTTGTGGGGAGCTTCCATCCCAGCTAGATTTAAGGAGTTAGATTATGTCAATTGTCCTTCTGATCTGGTCTGGGCCTTGTCTTCCAGGTATGAACCCTACCTGATCATTTTTTATATATACGGGGATAAAACTGGCAAGTCTATTGGCTAGGATCTTGGTCATAATCTTTATGTCGTTGTTGATTAAGGAGATCGGCCTGTAATTACCTACTTCGCTCGGATCCTTCCCTAGCTTGGGGATCACAGAAATGTATGCAGCATTTAGATCATGACCCAGAGGGTGACCTTCCCTAAGGAAGTTAAAAAGCTTTGTGAGATGAGGGGCTAAGGTTTCCCCAAATTTTTTATAGTAACCAGTGGAAAACCCATCTGGTCCAGGGGAGGAGCCGATCTTCAAGGAATTAATGGTGTCTAGAACCTCTGGGACCGAGAAAGGGCTTTCAAGTAAGTTCCTGTGTTCTAGGGACAATGAGGGCAGAGGCAGGGAATTAAAGAAGTCATCCCGTGATAGATCTGGACATTGACTTTGGGGTCTGTAAAGTTCCGCATAGAACCGATGGAAGGTTTCCATGATCTTGGTAGGGTTCTGGGACAGGTCACCTGAGTTTAATTTAACTTTAGGGAATGTCAGTAGGCGAGGCTTAGGAGTGAGTTTTACCGCCAGTTTCGCACCTATCTTATCTTTCTGTGAGTAAAAGCGCGCCCCAGTCCACCTGAGGTGTCTTTCTGCTGTTGTCGTTAGGTTCAGGTTAAGAAGGGCCCGAGCTCTATCCAACTGGGATAGTGATTCCGCAGTAGGATTACGCTTATGTGCTTTTGCAAGTTCACGAAAATTTGCGGTCAGTTTGATCATATCGCTTTTGTGTTCTGCTTTCAGTGAAGCTGTTAGTTGCATTATTTTCCCCCTGATTACTGCTTTATGAGCAGCCCAGACTGTGGATGGAGAAATACCTGATGTGGCGTTTATTGTGAAATATTCTTTAATAGATTTCCCTATTATGGTGGCTTGTATGGGGTCGTTAAGGAGAAATTCCTGCAGGCGCCAGCGGTTCTGTTCTCTATGGCCTGATGATCTATGGGTGGACAGAGTAACCACTGAGTGGTCCGACAGTGGGGAGTCTATAATCCGGATTTAACAATCACAGGGATCATAGAGGTTTGTATGAAGATGTGGTCAATCCTGGCATAAGAATTATGGGGAGCAGAGAAATGAGAATAATCCTTAGTACGAGGATTAGTTTCCCTCCAGGCGTCTACCAATCCCGCTTCGTGTAGTAACTGGGCCACTTTAACGCTCTGTTTAGTAGGGCGTTTGAGTTTCTTTAGACCCTCTCCTGATTTATCCATTGAGGAGTCAAAGGTTAAATTTGAATCCCCCCCCAAGATAGTTGTTCCCTTAAAGTGAGGGCGTAGTTTGTGTAGCATGGAATCAAACAATGCCCGCTGGCCTTTATTAGGGGCGTAATATGAGACGAAAGTGTATAATGAGCCATCTATGGTCCCTGAAACTAGCAAGTACCGTCCCATGGGGTCTATAATTGTATTAGAATGAGAGAGATTGATGTGTTTCACAAAACATATGGCCACCCCTTTTGTCTTGTTGGGAGCTGATGCGATAAAAAATTGGGGTAAGTAGCGATGGAGAAATGTAGGTTTATATGAGATGGGGAAATGAGTTTCCTGTAGAAAAAGAATATCCGTGTGCATGGATTGGTATACTTGGAACAATTTCCTCCTCTTAACAGGGGAGTTCAATCCTTGAGTGTTGTGGGAGGTAAAATTAAGTGTTGGACGAGCCTTGTGGTTATTGGTCATGACTGGTATGTTGTGGGGTGCGCTCATGAAAAAGGACATACCTGAATTTGTAGGATAGGTCGTCTCGATGTTTGCTTGTAGGAATCCTGATTGGGGTGAAAGACCCGGGAGGAGAAGCCATGAACGAGCGCAGAACCTGGAGACTCTCGAGTTTGGGACAAGAGGAAGAGAAAGAAAAATGGAGATTAGACCTGTTACGAAAAACCTATACACAAATCTGTCATACACGTATCTAGAGCAGCGTCTATACAGACAGGGGTTCCCTAACCCCTTCCCATCCCCCAGGTAGGGTGAACTGCCCATACCTTACTCGTCACTTACGAGGGCCGGTTACCAACTGATTAACAACCGGGCAAGGAACCAACTGCACTCTAGTGAACTTAGATTCCAATAGAGGTGCATTAAGTCCACCACGGCCCCGCCACCTCTAAATCTATACTTCTAAGAAGATGTGAACTTTCAATTATTACTTCCATAAACTAAACCGAACCAGGAAGATAATAAAAAATTAAAGGAAGAACCTAAATGAACATTATGGAGAGCAATAAATCGGAGCAACCCTATTCTCTAATGGATGAGTGTAAAATAGGGTTATACTGTCCTAACCGGACTTCAGGGCTCCAGTGAGCCATCAGGGATAAGTAAATGGTAGGGTCTATTGTAGGGATCAGGCCCATAAAGGAGAACAAAATGGTATAAAATTAGAGATTAAACTAACGTAAGTGCTATTGTGGAATCTGCTGGCGAGGAGAGGGTCATCAAGACCAATTACTCATATGAACCCATCAGACCTAAACAATAGTCAGTAATAGCTATTTATATATAATATCTGATGGGAAGACAAGAGACCTCCTCCCGTCTCAGCCACCATCTTATGGATTCACAGAGACCACTATTGCTGGGTCTGCGAACCCTGAGATGGTAGCAGCAGTGTAAACCACTGCAGAGAAATGGAACGTCTTTGATATAAGTCATCTTTGTAGCGGACATAGATATGAGGAAGAGGGAATGTCCCGTAAGGGATATCTGTATCCCAATAAGTCCATCAGGGATCACCGGGGCAGGATCTGGGTCCAACTAGCGAATAGTCCGTCATGGTGGAAGGTTCTCTTTGGAGCGTTTGGAGCTCTGTTTAAGCCAGTTGTGTTGTAGCGGGCTTGCTGGTGGGGGCCTTTTTGTAGATGATGAGGTGCTCCTGCTGTTCTGTAAGGAGGCTGGATCTTGAGGGATCAGTCCCAATTGTAGAAGCAGACGTTCCCCTTCAGCAAATGAGAAATTCAATCGAAGTGGAAAGGACCAGCGATAAGTGATTTCTTTGTCCAGCAGTGGTTGAAGCAAAGGTTTGAGAGAGCGTCTTTTTTGCACGGTGTATGGTGACAAGTCCGCGAAAATTTGGATCCTGTGCCCCATCAGAGATAGATTTTCATGGCCCCTAGATCTTCTCATTACCTCTTCTTTGATGGAGTAGAAATGGGTTTTCACAATGATGTCTCTAGGGAGCCCATCTGAGCGGGAGGGTTGAAGGGCTCTGTGCGCTCTGTCCAGTTCAAGTTGTTGTTCCGTGATGTCCGGTATAAGGTTCCGTAATAGGGTCTTTACTGCACCATGCCCTTTTTTCTCTGATTCAGGGAGGCCTCGCACCCTAAAATTATAGCGTCTCGACCTGTTCTCGAGGTCATCTATTTTGGCAAATGCTGATTCCAGCTGGTCTTGCATATCTTGTAATCGTGCTGTATTTTGATTAATCCGGGAAACTGCCTGATCTGCTTTCTTTTCAATTATGTCCATCCTCATCCCTATTTGCTGCAGGTCAGCATGAATGGATGAGGTAATGTGAGCTGCATTTTGGGCCAGGCTTTTTGAAAGGAGCTCAGAGAACGCCTCCATCATGGAGGGGAAGTCTGATGGCACAGGGATTTCATGCTGGGTCTCTGTGGCTGACAGGAGCATGCCTGTATGAGGATCTAGCATTGGTGTAGAGGGAAGGCCCAGACCCATCCTGCTCAGGAGGGATGCTGTGGAGGCTGGGGATGTAGCCAGGGGCAGGGGTGGGTAGTCCTCACCTGGGGACTGTGGCGGTGGAGGAGGCTGAGAGTCCTGTTCCCCCCTCGAGAGCTCCATCTCCTCCTGTGTGTGAGGACCTCGTGGAGCCGCCACCATCTTGGCGTAGCTGAGCGGAGGGCCCATCACGGTCATCTGGCTCAGCAGATTCCGGCGGACGTTCGCCGTTTTTGGGGATCTGTTCTAGGGGGTTTCCCCCGTTCGTACCGGCCGGTTAGAGGCTCTGTGGGTTGCTCCTGCCGCTCCGGTGGTTAACGCTGGGCCGTGGTGGAGCGGAGCACTAACAGCCGGCGGCCATCTTGGGTGACTCCGCGCCTAGGTATTGGCTTTTAATGTACTAAAGCGGTTCTCTTGCTGAGAAATCAGGTGAGTACGTAATTCCTGTCTAGCATAGAAAAATAAGTCTCTAGTTTTTTGTGTGGTATTTTGTTTGTTGCTAGTTTCTAGATTTTTTATTTTGTTTAACAAGTCATTGAGCCGCTTCGCCTGCTGCCTCCTGAGCTTGCTGCTCATTTGTATTAGTAAACCTCTCACATAGACCTTATGCGTGTTCCAGAGTATGAAGGGATCGTCCACCGATGGAGCATTGAGTTCGAAGAACTCCTTCAGAGCATTTCTAATAATTTTCGAGTTTTCAGGTTGGGACAAAGTAAATATATCATTCCTCCATCTATTTGCTCTTGTTTCAGTGCCTCGATCCCCCACACTAATGGAAGGGGGCGCATGATCAGACCAGGATATGACATGTATATCAGACATTACAATCTTTTGTAACATAAATTTATCCACTAGAAACAAATCTATGCGTGAATATGTGTGATGCACATTTGAAAAAAGTAAAGTGCCTTTCCGAAGAGTGTTGACATCTCCACACGTCGAATAGATCAGAAGAAGCAAGAAACTGGGCTAAAGTTGCTCTTAGTTGCGATCGCATGGAATTGGAGACGTCTAGCTCTTTATCTGGTATTGCATTAAAGTCTCCAGTCAAAATTACATGACCTTGTTTTATGGACTCCACTCTTTCCAGATCTTCTTTAGGAAACGTATTTGGTTCGTATTTGGTAGGTACAAGTTAACCAAAATGTATTTGGTTTTGAAAATTTCACACACAAGAATAATGTATCTTCCAGATGCATCTAAGTGTGTTTCTATTTGGGTGAAAGGAATATAATCTCTGATGGCTATAGCGACTTTCTTTTATGGACTGTTCGATAGATACACATGAGGTTAATTTTGGTGGTTAAAGGGTGGTGGTTTGTGAGAGACAAAGTGTGTCTCTTGAAAGCAATTAATGTCACTGATTGCCTGATTGCTGATTGCCTGATTGCTTCCTTCCAGGCCATTTGCCTTTTGTCTTTTGTGAGGGCTATTTAAGCCTTTCACATTAAATTATGTGATGTTCAATGCCAGCTTGGAGGAGTAATAAAACAATTTACATACCGTGCTGTAGTGGTGATTTGGGACTGTATGGATTTGTGTTACCTGGAGGCGGTTCTCTCGCTCTTGTTATGGTGAAAGAGTGAGGCAGGAATCTGTAAGATGTGACTCTATAGACCTGTATAATCATCTATTATAGACTGTTGGTGTATGTCCTGTGGGAAGAAGAATGTTAAGGGAAGACAAGAAAGGAACTAGACAAAGATGTAAAAACAGGCGATTCCGTTGGAATCTGTGCGAAAAAACAACCGCTGTAACTTGGGGGGGGGGGGGATACAAAGAATAAAATAAAAAATAAAAAACTGTGTGGCATTCTCCAGGGCCATCAGAGGAGTTATAAGAAGCATCAATGATGAGTCAGGATTTCAGCCTGTTTCAGTGTCAGAGTTAGAACGGGTGGATGGGGGTGATTGCTGCATGATCTCTGCCGTGTTTTTTGGTTCCAGAATTTGCCATTCTTTCATGAGGCCTTCTTTTATACTAGCAATCACGAAAGAAGTGCCGTCTTTGGTGACCAGTAGTTTGGCAGGGTATAGCCATCTGTATAGAATGTGATGGTTGTTCAGCGGCTTGGTGATAGTGGCTATTTGCCTGCTTTGCTGCATGGTGAATGCAGAAAGGTCTGCAAAGAAGGATAAATCCTGCATTTCAGGTGGTAGATCATCACGGCATCTGGCAGCAGTCATGAATTGATCTTTTATGTGGTAGAAATGCACTCGGACTATGATGTCTCTGGGTAGATGAGAGGGCATATTTTTAGGCCTTGGCAGCCTATGGATGCGGTTGATGACCAGGTCCACAAATGGCGCTTCTGGAAGCACTGCTTTCATGAGATTGACAAAATAATTCTTCAGGTCAGGGCGTTTGACCGATTCGGGGATTCCCTGGATTTTAAAGTTGTTACGTCTTGATCTGTCTTCCAAATCGTCCAATTTGAATTTAATTTGCACAATCTCATCATCTGTTGTTCTGGGCATCAACCATGTCATTAAATGTGGTTGTGAACTCTCCCATTTTTGATTCAATGTGAGTAACTCTGTTGGACACAGCAGTTACCTCTGATTTCAATTGTTGCGTAATAGAAAGCATATCAGCATGCAAAGTGGTGTGCAGGGATACCAGCATGTCCTTGAGGGTAGTGTCCATGACAGGCTGGTTTAATGTGGAGAAGTCAGTAATGGAGTCTTGTAACTCCCTAGTGTCATTTAGCAAAGAGTTAAATCCGCTTACCTCCTCAGTATCTGCAGGCTCTATAGATGTTCTGCTCTTTGCTGGGCTGGAGGAAGCTGATGGAGGTGGGGAGTAGCTATCATATCCTTGGTTGAAATTATTGTTGCAGCGGCATCTGTTTGGCTTTGGAGCCGTTCCATGCTGCTTGTAATGGCCGCATGTGTCATCTTGGCTGTGAGGACGGCGCGGCAATGTGAAAAAATCTGTCATCTTCCCCGGAATAGCACACTTATTTCTCCTGCGGGACGGCATCAGGGAGTATGCCCGCTCTGGTTGTTCTAGTTTGTGGGCAAAAACGAGGCTCGTAGTCGCTTTAGATCCCCTTTATGGCCCGGGATGAAGCATTCTTTCAGTGTGCTGCCATCCACGCCGTCAGCTAGCCACGCCTTCCCCAATACGTAATATAAAAATATGCACTGAAAACCAGATGCGAACTGACTACATGCACTGAAAACCAGATACGAACCCACAAGCATAAACTGAAGAGCAGTGACTAACTGAAAAGCACGGGGCTGAAAATTGCGTATCGTCTCTCACCAAACTTCTACTAACATGAAATAAGCAAGAGATTAGCAGAAGGAGCCCAAAGGGTGGCTCGCTGGCTATTGAACTTCCTCTTTATAGTGCTGTTGTACGTGTTGTACGTCAGCGCGTTCTTGACGATCGGTATTTCCGACATCATGTGTGCGATTCAAGACAGGCTTGAACCAACATCCGTCGGAAAAAAACCCAGAATTTTGTGGTTGGAATGTCTGTTTGTGTGTACGCGGCATTAGTCTCTCCATCTCTATCAATTCAGCACTATACCATTTTTGAATAAATCTATTAATCAGAATATCTGATTGTTGTAGATCCTCTGTCTCTAAGAAGCAATTCCTTCTCAGTCTTATAAATTGCCCTCTAGTTAAATTAAATAACCATGACTTGTGATGGCAACTGTCTAGTGGTACACTATATTGCCAAAAGTATTGGAACGCCTGCCTTTTTATGCATATGGATTTTAATGGCATCCCAATCTCAGTCTGTAGGGTTCAATATTGAGTTGGCTCACCCTTTGCAGCCCTAACAGCTTCAACTCTCCTAGGAAAGCTGTCCACATGGTTTAGGAGTGTGTCTATGGGAATGTTTTTCCATTCTTCCAGAAGCGCATTTGCGAGGCCTTGCACTGATGCTGGACAGTAGTAATAAAAACAATGCAGCACTAAGGATGACCAATGAGTGAAAACAAAAGTGTAGACAAATAACAAAAAACCTTTGAAAAAATTGCGAATAACATAATATCATAAACCTGATAACATAAAAAACATATCATAGGGTTATTATGATCACTAAAGAATTGTGTATAAAAAATAATAATCAAGTGATAGTGTCATATAAGCAGAAAATAATTAGAAAATAATCATACAAAAAATCCCATCACATATGGTGCAATTTCAAAAAATAACGCGTTCATAAGCATAAAAAAGCTGATCCAGAATCTGTGATAAGAAAATCCAATCTCCCAAGAGATGAATGCACCCAAGTGAATATGAGGCTCCTTACCGACATCTGGGTCTGCGGCAGAAACTGTATGGCCCAGGGAATAAGAACAAGAAAGGCTCCCATAGTGTAATCGTTCCAACCAATAAAAATTTAATGAATAAACTCTGCCGAGTCTGATGGGAAGTGTGTGCACAGCGGGAAGCCTGCGGAGACACCGTAACATCGTGATTGCCTTTATACTCGCTTATTGGATCTGTTTGTAAGTGCATCTTTTATTCATTAAATTTTTATTGGTTGGAACGATTACACTATGGGAGCCTTTCTTGTTCTTATTCCCGGAGCCATACAGTTTCTGCCGCAGATCCAGATGCCGGTATAGGTTGTTGGGAAACCTCTAATCTCCCATATGCCTGGTCAGACCGTTGTGGTCTTCCGAGTCGGTAAGGAGCCTTATATTCACTTGGGTGCATTCATCTCTTGGGAGATTGGATTTTCTTATCGCGGATTCTGGATCAGCTTTTTTATGCTTATGAACTCTTTATTTTTTGAAATTGCACCATATGTGATGGGACTTTTTGTATGATTATTTTCTGCTTATATGACACTATCACTTCATTATTATTTTTTATACACAATTCTTTAGTGATCATAATAACCTTATGATATGTTTTTTATGTTATCAGGTTTATGATATTATGTTATTCGCAATTTTTTCAAAGGTTTTTTGTTATTTGTCTACACTTTTGTTTTCACTCATTGGTCATCCTTAGCGCTGCATTGTTTTTATTACTAGTATCTGGAGTTTGTGTCTGACTTTTTTGATGCTGGCTGCTTTGGTAATTTAGGGTAAAACTTTCGATTTTTGTTTATCTTTATATCAACTTGTTTCAGGCTGTAAGGGTTAATCCTTTATAGCTACCAATCATTTACTAGGTTTGTAGCGCAGCGTTAACCTTCGGGTTTTTTATACACTGATGCTGGACAGCCTGGCTCACAGTCTCCACTCGAATTCATCCCAAAGGTGTTCTGTCGGGTTGAGGTCTGTGCAGACCAGTCAAGTTCCTTAACCCCAAACTCGCTCATCCATGTCTTTATGGATCTTGCTTTGTGCACTGGTGCGCAGTCATGTTGGAAGAGGAAGGGGCCGTCTCAAAGCTGTTGCCACAAAGTTGGGAGCATGAAATTGTTCAAAATGTCTTGGTATGCTGACATCTTAAGAGTTCCTTTCACTGGAACTAAGGGGCAAAACCCAACCCCTGAAAAACAACCCCAGACCATAATCCCCCATCCACCAAATGATTTGGACCAGTGCACAAAGCAAGGTCCATGAAGACATGGATGAGAAAGTTTGGGGTGAAGAAACTTGATTGGCCTGCATAGAGTCTTGATCTTAACCTGATAGAACACCTTTGGTATGAATTAGTGTGGAGACTGTGAGCAAGGCCCTCTCGTCCAACATCAGTGCCTGACCTCACAAATGCACTTCTGGAAGAATGGTCAAACATTCCCATAGACACTTCTAACCCTTGTGGGCAGCCTTCCCAGAAGAGTTGAAGCTGTTATAGCTGCAAAGGGTGGGCCAACTCAATATTGGACTCTACTGACTAAGACTGGCATGCCATTAAAGTTCATGTGTAAAGGCAGGTGACACAATGTCATCCCGCGGCCAGCTTAGTACAGAGTCGCATGCCAGCATATGTGTTTGACACGTGTATCTGAGTTAGCACTGGCGGCAGTGCTCTACTTGTAAGTGCAATATTTATCATTCTTTTATACATTAAAACTTTTAAACAGAGAGCATTCGATCTTGTGTGCTTCCCTTTCCTTCCCATATACATCTGGTGTTCCTGAGCTTCTGAGGACCTGTGCACCCAATTTTAAGGAAAAAGGAGTGTCTATCAGAGCCATTATCCCTGGGAGGAGCACAGCTTGCATTGACCTTCTGGTAATACAGAGGTCATATCCTTGAGGTAAGCAGCCAACTTATATGGGTGGTGGAGACACGGAGTATTCTTATCATTTGGATAACATTGTCACAGTGGTGGTCACACTATTTATTAATTGGACTTTATATTTTGATTCTGTATCCATTTTTTTGGGTTGTAATTTTCTGTTGTACACTAAATATGTTGATCATATTGGAATAGCATATCATTTAGTGCATGGTAGATATGAATTTTGCTGCACTGTTTTTTGTTATTTAATGTCCTTATTGAGTGTTCTGATTTTGCTTAATTAGTGTTAGCTGGCAACATTCTTTTGAATATCTGAGCACAATTTGCATATTTTATTTATTATTGTGGTTTGCTCATTGATTTTGTAGCACAACAAGCAGATAGATCTAGATTCTTCTCTCGACAAATATAGAAGTGTGGATGCTCTCTGTAGATTTATCAGCCTCTAACATTCACATTTACTGGCCTATCAGAAATGTCTTTGTCATGCGGTTGTCATGGTTATGCAGTAATCTATCTCTGTCAGCTTACCTTCTCTTCATGTGTTCAGACTAAGAGGCCAGCCACTCACACCTGGCTGGTTTTATAGCCTCTCCTCTAAGCATGGCTCCACCCCAGGCCCTATCAGGGAACCCTATATTAACCCGTGCACTGCAAGCCAGCAGTGCTGATCAACCATTGTGTGCTAGCTTTCGTGTGTACTTGCTGTGTTTCCTATGTCTGATTCCAGTTATTGACTTTGGCCTGTTCTCGACTTTCCCTGTCTGCTTGTGACCCTGACCTTTGGCATGTTATGTTTATCCTTGTCTGCTAGTTGCCCTGACATTTGGCTTATCCCTTACCTTCCTCTTCTCCTGTAGTCTACCGTGAGCGTGAGAGTGAGCTGTGAGACCCTGGGGGCTGCAACCTGGAGCCAGACTGCAGCTCTGTCCATCCTCACCACTAGAGGCTCTGGTGAACACCTGCTGGCTCTTAGACTCTGCGCCCTGGGGAATCTATGCTCTAGCTCCCAGTGGGATCTGTGTTAGTGATCCAGTAGACCTGCTTCCTAAACCTCCCAGGGTTCAATCCGCAGCAGTCAGTCCTAGGGTCCACTACCTAGTGGTGCACTTCCGACTCCTACAGATTGCATCTGTCATCTAGCCTCAAGGTGACCTGACAGCGGTCCACCACCATCATTTTCAATTTTAGACTCTGCCCTTCAGATTATCTACCTCACCCAGGACTTTCACAAAAATACTTCTACCAGTGATAGCTTTGTTGAGAGAGAGAGAAAGAATTGAGAGTACATCATTATCTGGACAACGTCCTGGCCAACAGCCAAGAAGTGCTTATCCAGGATCAGAGGTACAATGGCACACCCTTCAAAATTTTGGCTGGCTGATTAATCGGAAAAAGAGCTGCTTATGCCTTACACAGAGGATGGTGTTTCTGGGAGCACTGCTAGATACTCAGGCCAACATAGTACAGCTCTCTTAGGCAAAAGTCTGCCCATTAATACAGAAAGTGAAGCTTGCTTTAGGTACAGTCTCCCTTCCTGCCAGAACCTGCTTGAACATCTTCGTTCATTGACATCCACCATCCCAATGATCCAGTAGGCTCAGTGGCACACATTCAACTCTTCAAGAACTCCTTTGTTGAGCAGTGAAATTGAATCTCCATGCATTGCTGGGGCAATGAAACACTCTCCTACAGTGGTGGACCTGCACAGCAAATTTCAAAAGGTATTGCCCAATCGTAGTCACCACGGATGCCAGTCTGCAGTTCGATAGCTTTCCTGATCTTTTCCAATACAGGGACACTATGGATGCTCTGCACCCCACCTTTTCTAGTGAGGGGGCTTGAATATAACAAAGACTCTATTTCTTTCTGTTCTAAGATGGCTGACAAATGTTTAAAAACCTTCACAATGTATTGTCATTACAGTTAATGAAGGGCGGAAAAACTGCTGCATTAGTTTGCCAGGACTGCAAACTTCAAATGGCGTGGGCTTGGCTGGCAGATAGAAATTGGTGAATAGCTTGCTGTGACTTCCCTTATTCCTGTTGATGGAAAACTGTACTGTTGCTAGGCAATTTCTTTTCAAACTTTTTTATTGAGAGTAAGACATAAGGTTTAACAGGCAATACATATGTCACATAGTTGGATTTGTCATTATACATAAATACCCTAGTGGGGATTGTGTTATAACAATTTTCAGGAATAAATTATACGGTACGGTCCAGTGACAAGTTTTTCACAGAGTTGAGTGAGAACAAAATATAACGGTTTCCTGTTACGTCTAGATGACAAAACAGGGTTTATATCAAGAAAAATTAAAAAAAAAATAAAATAGTAAGATTAATGTCAAGAGTAAGGTGATAGCATTTAAATATGGATAGTAAGTCTGCGAACATATAAAGGCTCAAAGTTGGTAGACTTTATATAATCTTCAATAAAGTTACCTGTAAAAAGAGCGCAAGAAGAAGGAGAGAGTAAAGAGAGGGAAATCAGAAAGAAAAGAAGGATAGGGAAGATAGAGAAAGATTAGAGAAGGATAGAGAGAGGGAGGAGGGGGGTCGGGGGGAGCGCACGAGAGTCTGGCTCACCACCAGGTCCATCTATTGTGATATTGGGTCATTAGGGGTTAAGGAGGTTCTTATCAAAGTCTGGGGGTAGAAAATGTTCAGTCCAGGGATTCCAAATTTTCAGATGTTGAGGGATCCTATCAAGTATCGTGGCTTCTATTTTACTATGGATCATAGCCTGGGTGACCCTATTTTTGGCCTCAGCTAGGGAAAGTTTCGGGGTTTTCCAGGCCCTAGCTATCGTCTGTTTAGCTGCTGTTGTGAGCTGAAGAAGGAGGCGGGTCTGAGATCTGGTGAAGTCCGAGGGGATTAGGTTCAGCAACGCTATAGCTGGATCTGGTTCAATTGGATGTTGAAATAAGGTAGAGGCTATTTGAAAGATCGCAGCCCAAAATTCCTGTGCTATAGAGCATGACCACCATATATGCGCGTGGGTTCCTTGCTCGTTACAGCCACGGAAACAATTGGCTGAGTAATTTGGGAGAAATTTGGCAATCCTGGCAGGAACCAGATACCATCTCATAAGTACTTTATAATTTGCCTCTTGTGCAATTATGTTTTGAGAGGATATTTTCGTATTGGACCAAATGTCAGACCAGTCCTCTGTATCAAGGTGTAATGCAAAATCCGCAGACCACTGTGCAGTATATGGAGGGAGGTTGTTTGGGGGAGAGGTCAGGTGAGCATATAAAAGAGATATTAGACCAGGGGCGTGAGGGTCAGAGTTGCAAATTCCTTCAAAAAGAGATAAGTCGTCTAGTGACGTATGTGTACCAATCGTCGTTCGGATAAAATGGGATATCTGTAAGAATCGAAAGATTTCTGTGTTGGGAATATCAGTTAGGTTTTGTAGAGAGGCAAACGTCTTTATACCTGATCCTGAGACAAAATCGCGTATGCGACATAATCCTGCCCTGTGCCAGATTTGAAACGAGTTCGGACTGACTTGGGCTGGGTAGAAGTTCGGATGGTCTAGAAAAGAAAGAAGTGGGGAGTGTGGGGATTGTAATTTAAAGGGACCTCGGAGTTTGTCCCACAGCTTAAGAGAATGTCCCGTTATGGGGTTACTAATTGGGCCACGAGTTGTGGGGGGCAACCATAGTAGGTTAGATATGTTGAGCGGGTATAGATCAATAGCTTCCAAACTGACCCAAAGTGGTATCTCATTCTGTGCATGAAATAAAGTAATCTGGGCCAGTTGGGCGGCGTGATAATATCCCATGAAATTAGGTAGACCCAACCCGCCCTTGGTTTTACTACGGAGCAGTACCGTTTTGGAGACTCTGGGTCTAATTGGGCCCCATATGTATTTGGATACTCGCGTTTGAATGATTCGATGGTAATATGGGGGGATTGGGATCGGAAGGACTCTATATAGGTAAAGCAGTTTTGGAAGTAGGGACATCTTTACAGCCGCTATCCGGCCTAGCCAAGAGGTACATATTGGGCGCCACGCTTCCAATAAGGCTGTTAGGTGTTTTAACATGGGGAGATAGTTGGTTTTAAAAAGCTGGTCTGGGTCACTGGTTAGTTTAATACCAAGATAAGGAATAGAAGCTGGGGCCCAAATGAAAGGGAAGAATTCCTTTATGTGTACCAATTCAGGTTGTGGTATGGATACGTTGAGAGCTTTTGATTTAGACTGATTAACTTCCAGGCCTGATATTCGGGCAAATTTGTCAAGGAGATGAAGTAGGTTGGGGAGTGTAGTTCTAGGTGATGTGACAAATAGCAGCGCGTCATCTGCAAATAAGCATAACTTATGTGATGTAGAAGCTATATCAAGGCCTTTGATATTTGGGTTTGCCCTTATGAGGGCTGCAAGGGGTTCTATCGCCAGTGCGAATATAAGGGGAGAGAGGGGGCATCCTTGTCTAGTACCTCGTAAAATTTGGAAACAGTCCGAACGGTATCCTGAGTATTTGACATAAGCTTGTGGTTGATGATATAGGGAGTTAACCCATTACAAAAAATTTGGTCCAAATCCCCATCTCTGGAGTACATAGTTAATATAGGGCCATAAGACTGTGTCGAACGCCTTACGAATATCAAGAGAGAGTAGGTGCATGGGGATCTGGCGTGTTCGGGCTAGGTGTTGGAGCAGAATGACGCGTCGAATATTGTCACTGGCTTGACGTTTTGGTATGAAGCCAACTTGGTCTTTGTGAATTAGGCTACCTATAATTGGATTGAGGCGTAATGCCATAATCTTGGCTAATATCTTTATATCCAAGTTAAGTAAGGATATAGGCCTATAATTGGACCATAAGGCGTTGTCTGTGTTAGGCTTGGGTATCATGGAAATAATAGCTGTCAACGTATCTCGACCAAAGGAATATTGTTTAAGGAGAGAGTTAAAAGTATTAGTAAGAAGGGGGGCTAAAGTGGGGGCAAATTTTTTAAAATAAGAGCTTGATAAACCGTCGGGGCCTGGTCTTTTATGGGGTTTAAGAGATTTTATGGCAAGAAGGACTTCCTCAGACGTAATGGGGCGTTCCATAGACTCTCTGTGGGCCTCTGATAGATTTGGTAGAGTGATATTTTGAAATAGTGACTCCGCTTGCGTTGCCGAGAATGTGCGTGTCGGGGTATATAATTCAGCTAACTTCTTACGGAATTCTGCAAGAACTTTAACAGGATTACTCGTGAAGTTATCTTTGGCCAGTTTGAGTCTGATAGGATTATGCGCCCTTTCCGGTCGGCGAAGTCTTAGTGCCAGGAAGGAATCAGGTTTATTGGCTTTTGTGTAGATTGTATGGTTGAATCTTCGAATGGTTTTATCTGCTGATTCTGCTAAGATTAAATCTAGCTCAGTTTTCGTTTTTTCAAGTAAGATCCTATGGGGTTCAGTTGGGGTGGATTGGAATTGGAGGAAGAGACGATGATATTCAGCTTCTAGTTGTTGTGTTTTAAGTTTTTTATCTCTTTTGAGATGGGTGGATGTAGATATACAAGTCCCTCTAATCACGGGTTTGTGGGCTTCCCATAACAGGATAGGCGAGATGCCGGGTGTGGCATTATGTTGTATGTATTCTTTAAGGGCTAGTTGTATGTCAAAACAATAGGATTGATTGGTCAAATGCGCCTCATTAATGCACCATGTACGGTCTTTAGATTGGGGGATCAGGGAGGAGACTGTTGTTACTACTGCGCAGTGGTCTGACCAAGTGATTGGATGTATGTTTGAATGGAGCAGGGTTGGGGAGGATGAAACTGGTATAAAAATATGGTCAATCCTTGAGAAGGATTTATGTGGGTAGGAGTAGAAGGTATAGTTTTTCTTAGCTGGATTGCATTCTCTCCAAGTATCTAGTAGGGAGGCTTGTTGGAACAGTTTGCAAAAAGATAGAGAAGGGGAATATTGTTCTGGGGCGTAGGGAGATTTGTCTAGGTGTGGGTGTAGTACTTGATTTGAGTCGCCGCATAGAAAGAAGGTACCTTTACAATGTGCTCGTATAATTTGTAGGAGGTGAGAGAAAAAGGGGTTGGGATTAGTATTGGGGGCATAATAAGAGACAACAGTAGTTGTCACATCTTGTACATGCCCAACTAAAATAATATAACGGCCTTCAGGATCTTTAATTTCATTAGTTAAGATAAACGGAAGTGTGTGGTGGAACGCAACAAGGACACCCCGTTGCTTAGTAGCTGCAGATGCAGTAAACACTTGGGGGTATTTGGAGCTAAAATATTTAGGTGTTGCTTGATTAGAAAAGTGAGTTTCTTGTAGAGCTATAATACTAGCTTTCAGGGATGCAAAAGTACGGAAGGGCTTAACCCTCTTGTTAGGAGAGTTAAGTCCCTTTACGTTAAGGGAAAGTATGTTCAAAGGGGCCATTTAAGCAATTTGGGAGGACGACTACTGAGAAGATATGTATGGATCGTGCAATCCCCCCGACCCAGTGAGAAACAATCAGGAAAGGAGAGGTGGAGAGAAAAGTGAAGAAAAGAAGAGAGAAAGAAAATAAGAAACAGAGAGAAAGTTTTGTAGAAGGAGAAGGTAAGTGTCAAAACACTTGGTGTGTTGGACTTCTCAGTACAACAGGTAGATGTCCGTACTCCCAAACCAGCCGGCTGGGCCGGAAGCACGTGCATCTTGTAGGGGGGAGCAGTGACAGTTCCCCACCGCAGACTGGGGAAAAAATAGAAACAACATAAATCTCAAACAGTCCAAACAGCTCGTATTAGAGAATTACCGGTATATATAAAGAGAACAAATATAACATTTAGGTAACGTGCCCACTTAGTGGGAGAACTCAATGTCGCAATTCTGGTAAAAAGGCAGAGACATGAGGGGAGGGGGGGGAATGGGTGGGGGGGGGGAAGAGGGGGAGAAAAAAAGAAAAAAAAAAAAAAAAATTTAAAGGGGAAAGGGAAGCAGGGAAAGGGAAGAGGGGAGGAAAGTAAAAGGGGCAGAGATGGCACCGTTAAACTGAAGATTACCAGTACTTTTGCAGAAATGTAGAGGAGGACCTCTTATCAAAATTCTTTAAATTCTCTAAGTTTCAGTAGCTATCACCTCCTAAATCCTATCTAAAAGATAAGGAAAAAATAAATAATAAGCAAAGTATAATACAACATTTAAAGGTTAATAACACCAGTGCCTAAGATTACAGGGAATGGGATGTGCAAACCAAAAGAGGGGGGGGGGGGGAAACAAAATTGAGTGGGGTATATTAAAAAGGATATATCCCAAGGTTTTGATAAAAAAAAAAAAAAAAATGCAAAAATATGAAAAATAATAAAGAGTATATAAAAGTAAAAGTAAGGGGGGCGTATTCAAAGCGTCTCAGATTGGCAAGAGTTCTCACAGGTATAAGATCACCTAATAAGGTAAAACCACATCTGTGTCCGGTCAATATATTAGTACCAATATGACCAGAAGTTCACTTGTGGTGTGAAAGATGATCCGAGATTAGTCAAAAATCAATCAACGTGATGTATGAGACTTTGGGTCAAACAGGTTTGCTTGGCGAGATGGAGTTCCTTTGCGAATCGAGGATGGGCCTTGCTGGTTCTGCTTCGGTGTGGTGGTATAAGGGTGATATGATGAGCGTGCTGGGGTGCGTGGTAAAGCAGTCTCAGATTGGTGTTGAGGAGAGGACAGGTGAAGCGTTTCAAGGAGGCGTTGCAGCGATTCTGGAGTGGTGGAGGAGTGTTGCTGCCCCTGGTATGTAAATTGAAGGGAGAAAGGGAAACGCCAGGTGTATTTTATTTGATGCTGTATCAGAATTTGTAGTTGTGGTTTCATGGCTCGTCGCTTAGCTATAGTAAGGGGTGCCAGATCAGAGAAAAGCTGGTAATTATGGTCTTGGAACTGGAGAGCGTCCTTGTTACGAGCAGCAGTGAGGAGTTGTTCCTTAGTGCGGAAAAAGTGTAATTTAATTATTATATCTCGTGGAGGGCCGTCTTGCTGGCGACGAGTAAGCGCTCTGTGAATTCTATCGAATTCTAGACGTTCGATGGGAATAGAAGGGCAGAGTTCTTGGAAGAGAGCTGTGGCGAAAGATTGTATGTCCTCAACCACTTCAGGGATACCCCTGAGGCGTAAGTTGGACCTACGCGAACGGTTTTCTGCGTCTTCCAGACGTGAAAGTAATGTGGCATTTTCTTCGCGGAGGGCTGCCTGTTCCTGGGCATGCTCTTGGAGAGTAAGCTCTATGTCATCTACCCTTGTTTCCAAATCTGCAGTGCACTGTCCTAGTTCCCTTATCTCACGTGATAGTCTGTTAGTGATTTGGTCGGAGGTGACTTTCAGGGCCTTATTAAGCATCTTTTCCATGTGTTTCAAAAAGTCAGGCTGTGACATACCTGGTTGTGAGGGGGTGGGAGAACCGCTGTATGCTGGATGTGTGTCCTCATCCTCCTCGCTGTACGCTCGATCAGATCTGGCTGGAGATGCAGCGTGCTGTGCGGCGAGAGCTTTCGCCGCCATCTTGGACGAGGCGCGGGCCAGGGCCTCCTTAATCGGTTTGGACTTGTTTTTGCCCCTGTGTCCCGTTAAAACCATCCCGATTGTATCTCGGGACTTGCGGGAGAGGATCGCTTGATAGCTGGAGCGTCTAGACGGTCCGAGAGTGGTGTAGGGTCTCGAGTCTGCGGCGGGGAGTGCGGAGCTCTAAGAGGAAGCGTCCTCCATGTTAAGCCTCGCGCATGCGCCCCCGTTGCTAGGCAATTTCAATCAAGCTCTCACTAGGAATTAAGAGATCACAGATGATACAGGAGTGTAAAATTGGCCAGCAGCAGGATATTTTTATTGAGGGATAATTGGCCAAAATTTACTAGAGAAAAAGAATACAGGCAGGCGTTTTACTATTAGAACTAAGAGAGCAGAAATGGAACAAAAATGTTAAATTGGCCAGCTGCAGGACAATTTTAAATAGAAAGGCTAGTCCCAGTTTACTAAAGACAAGGTTTACAAGCTGAGGATTTGCTGCAAAAATTAAGAGGATACAACAGTGTAACATTGGCCACCATCAGAACAGTTTTAATTATCAATAATAGGCCAAAATGTACTAGAGTTAAAAGGTTAATTTACTGAAGGAGCAGAGCATGTCCACTTTGCAAGGGAATTTTCACTTTGCAAGGGAGTTTTCACTTAGCATACTGAATAGGGGGAAGCTGTGCTGAACTATCCAATCATGTGCAATCATAACTGTTGTGTTGCCCTGTTTGTTTTCATTCTCCTTTCACATGACTGGGTAATTTTTGCAAAATTAAAATTTCAATATTATTAACTAAGCTAACTGAAAATTCCTGTAGTGAGTAAACATCAAAAGCCGCGTACACATGAGCGGAATGTCCGGCAGAAAAAGGCCCTACGGAAGCTTTTCATCGTCTATTCCGATCGTGTGTGTGCCTCATCTGACTTTTTTTTTCGAACATTCTGACCGACCTAGAAATAGAACATGTTCTAAATATTTCCGACAGAACCAATTCTTATCGGGAAAACTGCTCGTCTGTATGCTGTTCCGACAGACCAAAAACGACGCTTGCTCTGAAGCAAGTACGAGACGGAAGCTATTGGCTACTGGCTATTGAACTTCCTTTTTCTAGTCCTGTCATACGTGCTGTACGTCACCGCATTCTGGACGGTCGGACTTTGGTCGGACTTTGGTGTGACCGTGTGTAGGCAAGACCGCTTGAATGGAATTCCATCGGAGTTCCGTCGGAGAAATATTCAGAGTTCTTTCCGACTGCAAAACCGGTCGTGTGTACGCATCATAAGAGTATAGACAGATGCTTTACTACATGAATTAGGAGACTGCAGTAGAGTAAAACTGATAAAAAAAAAGAAATCCTTAAAGTTCCACTCTACAAAATAAATGCCTGGAGGAGTCAGCGGTAATATTCAAAATGCAAAAAATACAATACAACTCTGGTTTAGACTTCATGGCATGCGTACTTTTATTATTTATACCATGGAGCTGAATCTAAACCAGGGTTGTATTGTATTTTTGGTAGCGTGAAAATGGCCAGCAGTAGGACAATTTTACCAAGACTAGACCAAAACCAAAATGGAGACAAATAACACAGACTGGGGCTTATTTACAAGAATTAGGATACTACAGGGAGTACGAGAGTGCAAAACTGACCACCAGCAGGACGATTTTAATAGGGGATAATAGGCCTAACTGTTTTAACTTGTATTTTATCTATGGTTATAGGGTGGTATGTTAACCACTTCCCATCCGCGCTGTAGCCGTCTTACTTTGCCAGGAGGGCATCCATGGACATCCTCCCATGATTGTGCTGCCCACGCGCAGCCTGCGGTGTACAGGCGGCATGCTCTGTGATTGCTGCAACCTTTGGACATAGATGATCAAAGATCAGGGGAAAGGGCCAATCACAGCAGCACTTTACCACATGATCAACTGTGTCCAATGACAGCTGATCACGATGTGTACACAAGCTGGTTATCGGCATTCCTTCCTTTACACAGACAGCGTGAGGAAAAGAGAAGAGAGCCGATAACTGGCTTGTGTGAAAGGGACATCTACACTGATAATCAGGGCACTGTTTGTCAATGTCCTGATTATCAATGCAGTCTCATCAGTGCCCATCAGTGCTGCCAATCAGTGCCCATCAGTGCTGCCAATCAGTGCCCATCAGTGCCTCCTCATCAGTGTCACCTATCAGTGCCGCTTACCAATGCCTATCAGTGCCCATCAGCACCGCCTATCAGTTTCACCTATCAGTGCCCATCAGAGCCACCTATCAGTGCTCATCAGTGCCGCCTCATCCGAGCCCATCAGTGCAGCTTATCAGTGCCCATGCATGCCGCTTCACCAGTGCCCATTAGTGAAGACTATCAGTGCCCATCAGTGCAGCCTCATCAGCACACTTCAGTGAAGGAGAAAAATTACCTGTTGGCAAAATTTTATAACAAATTATGAAAAAAGGTTTTTGTTTTTTCAAAATGTTTGGTCTTTTCTTGTTTGGACAATAATTAACGGATTAATTACAAACCGCGCTCCTTGTAAAGTGCAAGTGCAGAATCACACTCTAATGTAAACCAAAACATATATATTATAGTGTACAAATAATAACAATAGTGATACTCATAGATAACTAACAACGGAGTGAAATCAACAAATAACCATACATTAAATATTGAAAATTAAAAATAACATTGAAAATTAAAAATAACCAAAATAGGTGAAAGCAACAGTTCAAATTCAAAATTGAATTCCAAAAAATTCAAAAATTGTGTGTTCAAAAAATTTTCAAATAGTGATGAAATTAAACTTCTGGATAAATCCTCCTGGGGTTCAGCAAGGCATCAAACAGTAATCCACCACCATCACTGGCCACACAGCCTACTCAATTGAAGTGACTCCCATGACATCCCAAGTCAAAAACGCTTCAAGAACAGCCAAAGAAGCTTGCGATCACGGCTTTGTTCAGGTGCTGGAACTCAGGTGCTGGAACTCAGGTAGCTTAGGTGACACTGTAGCTGCTTGGATGAATGCAAACTAACTCGCAAATAGAGATGGGTCATTGAAGACCATTAGTGCCATGAACGGGGAAAAATTAAATGGAAAACTACCATTGTGAAGTATGCCAAAAATTTATTGAACAGGCTAAAAACAAGCTAAAAACCGCATCACCCACGTGTGGGTATGGACAAACAAACAAACTATGTTGCGAACGGAAGTGGTGGGTCACGTTCGGTACGTCCGACCGGTTTCGTCAGTGCGTTCTGACATCATCAGGAATCATACGAACGGGCACGCCGCCTCCTTAAATACACACATCTATCAAAGGCATCCAATCCGGTGACATCCCACCTCACAGAGGGATTAACCAAAATTAAAAAATAAGATTAGAAGAAACACTGCCATCTTGTGGCCAGCGAGCACAATACAATTATAAAATTATTACGGCATCTGAACTGCCATCTTGTGGGTAGATGCCAAATTGCACAACTGGATAAAGTGTAATTTTATGAATAAAGGTACATATTAAATTAGAAAAATATAAAAAAAAATGAAATATATGTAAGAAATATATAAAAATATTATAATAAAAAGTAATAAAAAGTAATAGAGTTGGATAATTTTAAAGTTGAAAGAAATATAAAGGGGAATGTAAAGAGACGAGAATGGATGAGGTACGTAACAAAGGTAGATTTACAGGTGATGAATTTATCTATTTTGTAATCTTTACCCGTGCTGAAGGATGTGAAGAGTTCTACTTTTCTCATATTGTTCCTAGTTAATTTGCAGGCTTTACACTTCCTACAATAAAAGAACCCTTTGACATCCAAGAAAGTGGGAGCTCTCCTAGGGGGGTTTAGTACATTTGGGACTAGTTTATTTAGTAAATTTGGTGCACGCCGATAAATGAATCTAGGACGTTCTGGTAGGAAGCTAGACAAAGTCCTGTCTCCTAGCAAAACTGACCAGTGTTTTGAAGAAAAAATTTCAACACTTTTGTGATCCCTATTGAAACCAGTCAGAAAAGGAACATAGTCCAGTTCACCTTTCTCTTTGATATTATCTTTCAGAAGTTGATCCCTATCCATCTGTGATATAAGAGACCGGGTGGCCCTGAGATCTTTTTCGCGGTACCCTTTTTCCTTGAATCTGTCAACCAATAAGTTGGATTGAGACATGTAATCTGACCTAGAATCACAATAACGTCTAATCCTTAGTAGTTGCCCCTTGGGTATCCCTTTGAGCCAGTTAGGGTGATGACAGCTGGCCATGGGTATATAACTATTGATATTGGTACTCTTGAAATGGGTCTTTGTCTGAATTTTACCATTGCTCTTATATAGCGTTAAGACAAGGAAACTAATCTCACTTGTACTCCAATTGCCTTTGAAACTCCATAGTCCATAGCAGTTGTGGTTGATGGTACTAAAGAACGTTTCCAATGCCCCCACTGTACCATTCCACAGAAACACAATGTCATCAATATACCTTTTTGTACAGGCAGATCTCGGGTGTGTGGGTTCCAAATATGCTATGATCTTCCCAAAGGCTCAGGAGTATGTTGGCCAAACTGGGAGCATACTTGGCTCCCACCGCCACTCCCTTGATCTGCCTGTAACAGGACCCCTCATTCCAGAAATAGTTATTAGACATAGCCAGCTCCAAGATCTCAATCAGAAACTCTTTCTGTTCAACCTTGAGGCTGGACTTAAAATCAAGGGCCCTCCTAGTTGTTCTCAGAACATCTTTCTGAATCAGGTTGGTATAAAGCGATTCGACATCAATCGTAACAATGACTGTGTCATCCTGAACCGGAATATCCTTAAGTAAGTTCATAAGATGTTTACTATCTCACAAATATGAGGGATACGATTGAACAATGGGCTGCAAAAAATAATCAACGTATTCACCTAATCTCAAGGAAAAATAGAGTCTATGCCGCTGATAATAGGTCTGCCGGGTGGGCATTGGGGATTTTTGTGTATTTTGGGCAATTGATATATTATAGGGAGTCTGGGTGCATCAGGGACTAAATATCTGGCTTCTTTCTTGTAAAGGATTCCTATCTCTTTGGCTCTGCGTATACTATCCTTCACTAAAATGTGAAGTTTTTTTGTGGGATCACCTTTGATTTTCTTATATGTCACAGTGTCACTAACCAGCCTATTGAGTTCTTTCATATAGTCATCTCTGTTTAAGACCACTATTCCCCCCCTTTGTCCGCTTGATGGATAGCGATATTTTTTTTTTCTCAAGTGCCTCTATGCCTTTTTGTATGTTACCCTTCTTTTTCCCTTTTTTGGTTTTAATGAGTCTAATATCTTGCTCAACCAAACTTTTAAACGTCTCGAGAAAATGATTAGATGACTTTTTGGGGTTGAAGACTGATTGATTTCTCAATCCGCTGTGTTGGTATTCTGATTCTGTGGGCTGGGTATTAAGAACTCCTTTCTCTGCAAAAGGTTTTTTAATATTAAGTTTACGCACAAATTTTTCAGTATCAATGAACACCTCAAATTTACTTAGTCCTTTATCCGGGGCGTATTTGAGACTTAACTCAAGTATTTTAAGTTCATTGAGAGTGAAGGACTCATCACTCAAATTGAAAATTCCTTGGTCAACTACTCTCTCTGTCTTTTTGTTCTTCTCTCCTCCTCTCGTGCCTCTACGTTGTTTCTTTGGGGGTCCTGGGTGGGCCAAACAGGTGGCTCCCATTGTTGCCAATGGGAATTCACCTGGTCCCCATATCGGATCCCTGGTGGTGGATTGTACCAGGATGGGTTGGGTGGTCCACCCCTCCCCCTTCCTCTCCAATTTCCCCTTTGGCCGGAGTAACCCCTGTTTCGATTCCAGCCCCCCGGGAGGGTGGATCTCCATGTCCTCTCCTGCGAAAACCCCTATGTGGTAACCCGCCTCTCTGTGGGTCACCCCCTTGGTAAAGGGGTTGGAACCTATTGTACGTGGGGATATCATAACCTCCATAATAGCCATTATCATAGTGGCTGGAACTAGATGTAGATGTACAGTGGGGACGGAAAGTATTCAGACCCCCTTAAATTTTTCACTCTTTGTTACATTGCATCAATTTGCTAAAATCATTTTAAGTTCATTTTTTTCCTCATTAATGTACAGAAAGCACCCCATATCGACAGAAAAACACAGAATTGTTGACATTTTTGCAGATTTATTAAAAAAGAAAAACTGAAATATCACATGGTCCTAAGTATTCAGACCCTTTGCTCAGTATTTAGTAGAAGCACCCTTTTGATCTAATACAGCCATGAGTCTTTTTAGGAAAGATGCAACAAGTTTTTCACACCTGGAGTTGGGATCCTCTGCCATTCCTCCTTGCAGATCCTCTCCAGTTCTGTCAGGTTGGATGGTAAACGTTGGTGGACAGCCATTTTTAGGTCTCTCCAGAGATGCTCAATTGGGTTTAAGTCAGGGCTCTGGCTGGGCCATTCAAGAACAGTCACAGAGTTGTTGTGAAGCCACTCCTTCATTATTTTAGCTGTGTGCTTAGGGTAATTGTCTTGTTGGAAGATAGACCTTCGGTCCAGTTTGAGGTCCTGAGCACTCTGGAGAAGGTTTTCGTCCAGGATATCCCTGTACTTGGCCGCATTCATCTTTCCCTCAATTGCAACCAGTCATCCTGTCCTTGCAGCTGAAAAAAAAACCCCACAGCATGATACTGCCACCACCATGCTTCACTGTTTGGACTGTATTGGACAGGTGATGAGCACTGCCTGGTTTTCTCCACACATACCGCTTAGAATTAAGGCCAAAAAATTCTATCATGGTCTAATCAGACCAGAGAATCTTATTTCTCACCATCTTGGAGTCTTTCAGGTGTTTTTTAGCAAACTCCATGCAGGCTTTCATGTGTCTTGCACTAAGGAGAGACTTCCGTCGGGCCACTCTGCCATAAAGCCCCGACTGGTGGAGGGCTGCAGTGATGGTTGACTTTCTACAACTTTCTCCCATCTCCCGACTCTCTGGAGCTCAGCCACAGTGATCTTTGGGTTCTTCTTCACCTCTCTCACCAAGGCTAGCTCGGTTTGGCTGGACAGTCAGCTCTAGGAAGGGTTCTGGTCATCCCAAACATCTTCCATTTAAGGATTATGGAGGCCACTGTGTTCTTAGGAACCTTAAGTGCATCAGAAATGTTTTTGTAACCTTGGCCAGATCTGTGGCTTGCCACAATTCTGTCTCTGAGCTCTTCAGGCAGTTCCTTTGACCTCATGATTCTCATTTGCTCTGACATGCACTGTGAGCTGTAAGGTCTTATATAGACATGGTGTGGCTTTCCTAATCAAGTCCAATCAGTATAATCAAACACAGCTGGACTCAAATGAAGGTGTAGAACCATCTCAAGGATGATCAGAAGAAATGGACAGCACCTGAGTTAAATATGAGTGTCACAGCAATGGGTCTGAATACTTAGGACCATGTGATATTTTAGTTTTTTTTCTTTTTTAATAAATCTGCAAAAATGTCAACAATTCTGTGTTTTTTCTGTCAATATGGGGTGCTGTCTGTACATTAATGAGGAAAAAAATGAACTTAAATGATTTTAGCAAATGGCTGCAATATAACAAAGAGTGAAAAATTTAAGGGATCTGAATACTTTCCGTCCCCACTGTAGATGCTTTCACCTGTTATGGTTATTTTTAATTTTCAATTTTATTTTTAATTTTCAATACTTAATGTATGGTTATTTGTTGATTTCACTCAGTTGTTAGTTATCTATGAGTATCACTATTGTTATTATTTATACACTATAATATATGTTTTGGTTTACATTAGAGTGTGATTCTGCACTTGCACTTTACAAGGAGCGCGGTTTGTAATTAATCCATTAATTATTGTCCATTTATTTTTATTTTTGTTATAACGTGCTGCTCCTTAATTAATTAATTTTATATCAATTAATTTTACATTAGTTCTATCAGCTTCCATTTGCGCAAGTTGGTAGTTTCTACCGTTTACTACACTCTTTCCTTTTTTGTTTGTTTAGCAAAAAAATAAAAACCCAGTGATGATCAAATGCCACCAATAAAATCTTTATTCATTCAAAGTGTGACAGCGCTGAAAGCCCAAAATTGGCCTGGTCTGGAAGGGGGTAAAAGTGCTAAGTTAGCAAGTTGTTAAATGTGTTAAGGTGTACACCATTTTTTCGTTTTCTAAGTTTCAAATGAAGCAGTGGCATGCTGTGAACAAAATGCAGCTTAAACCGTTAACACTGGCCATACGCATACAGTTGTGCTCATAAGTTTACATACCCTGACAGAGTTTATGATTTCTTGGCCATTTTTTCAGAGAATATGAATGATAACACTAAAACGTTTCTTTCACTCATGGTTAGTGTTTGGCTCAAGTCATTTATTACCAATCAACTTTGTTTACTCTTTTTAAATCATAATGACAACAAAAACTACCCAAATGCCCTGATCAAAAGTTTACATGCCCTGGTGATTTTGGCCTGGTAACATGCACACAAGTTTACACAGAGGGGTTTTAATGGCTATTAAAGGTAACCATCCTCACCTGTGATCTGTTTGCTTGTAATTAATGTGTGTGTATAAAAGGTCAATGCGTTACTGGACTCCTGGCAGACCCTTGCATCTTTCATCCAGTGCTGCACTGATGTTTCTGGATTCTGAGCCATGGGGAAAGCAAAAGATTTGTCAAAGGATCTGCGGGAAAAGGTAGTTGAACTGTATAAAACAGGAAAGGGAAATAAAAAGATATCCAAGGAATTGAGAATGCCAATCACCAGTGTTCAAACTCTAATCAAGAAGTGGAAAATGAGGGGTTCTGTTGAAACCAAACCAAAGTCAGGTAGACCAACTAAAATTTCAGCCACAACTGCCAGGAAAATTTCCAGGATGCAAAGAAAAACCCACAAATAACTTCAGATAAAATACAGGACTCTCTGAAAACATGTGGTGTGGCTGTTTCAAGATGCACAATAAGGAGGCACTTGAAGAAAGATAGGCTGCATAGTCGATTAGCCAGAAGAAAGCCATTACTTTGCAAACGCCATAAAGTATACCGCTTACAATACACCAAACAGCACAGAGACAAGCCTCGCCTTCTGGCATTTGGAGTGATGAGACCAAAATTGAGATTTTTGGCCACAACCATAAACGCTACATTTGGAGAGGAGTAAACAAGTCCTATGATGAAAGGTACACCATTCCTACAGTGAAACACGAAGGTGGATCGCTGATGTTTTGGGGATGTGTGAGCTACAAAGGCACAGGAAATTTGGTCAAAATTGATGGCAAGATGAATGCAGTATGTTATCAAAAAGTACTGGAGGAACATTTGCATTCATCAGCCAGGAAGCTGCGCATGGGTTGTACGTAGACATTCCAACATGACAATGATCCAAAACATGAGGCCAAGCTGACCTGTCATTGGCTACAGCAGAATAAAGTGTAGGTTCTGGAGTAAAAATAAAGCAGAGGACAATCAGCCCAAACTAAACGTAATAATGAATGCAAGCTGGACACTTAAAGGATTCACCAACCTCAATAGCAAATAACTAAACAAATGAAAGTGCAGCGCAAACTGTTAAAAGCATTAAACAAAAGCATTAAATAAAAAGTCCATCTAGTAAGACATATATTAAATTCTTCTTGGCACAAACAGACTGGTCCCCTTTTCCTGCGTCTCAGATGTCATATACAAAATCGTATGGGTACGCTTACCGGAAAGGATGGACCCCTTAATTACAGGGAGTCAGACACGCCTGGATGAATATCTGATGGGCAGCTGCCTTAGATCTCATCTGCGGTGGTCAGTCAAACAGTATATCTGAAGTGAAGCCGTAACCTGGCAGCATAAAGGGTTGCTGATTCGAATCCCGCCCGTGACACCATCTGCCTGGAGTTTGTATGCAAACTCCAGGCATGCCCAGGGACTCCTAGCATGGCCAGGGACTGTGACGGCATAAGGGGGCAGGGTCTCCGCCTATATAAGTCACAGCGGAGCGCTCAGAGATCAGTCCAGCCGGAGAGAGCATCGTGTCAACATCTGGAGAAGAGAAGAGGGAAGAAGACAAGAAGCCCAGAAGTCCGGACCTCCACTGGCAAAAGAGCGGCATGAAGACAGCGGAGGAGCCGGTAGAAGAACTGGAACACCGGGAGAAGAGGCCAGAGAGAGCGGAGAAGAACCAACCGGACGCCGGGAGAAGAGGAACCGGAGGGACCCCTGAAGCCTGAGGAAGACCCCCTAAGCCAGAGGAAGTCCCCCCCGGAGCTGTTTAATAAATTATTTAAAAAACCTGTGTAGTGTGTTTTATTATTGACACTTTTTCCCTAGGTGAATGGGTAGGGGTACCATGTACCCCATACTCATTCACATAGGGTGGGGGGCTGGGATCTGGGGGCCCTCTTATTATAGGGGGCTCCCAGATTCCGATAAGCCCCCCGCCTGCAGACCCCGACAACAAACGGCCAGGGTTGTTGGGAAGAGGCCCTTGTCCTCATCAACATGGGGACAAGGTGCTTTGGAGAGGGGGGGCCACAGGGCGCCCCCTCCCCCAAAGCACCCACCCCCATGTTGAGGGCATGCGGCCTGGTACGGTTCAGGAGGGGGGCCCCCTCCTCCTTTCCTGACCGGCCGGGCTGCGTGCTCGGATCGGGGTCTGGTGTGGTTTCTAGGGGGGACCCCACGCCGTTTTTTTGGCGTAGGGGTTTCCCTTTTAAATCCATACCAGACCTAAGGGCCTGGTATGCCCCACACTTGCCGCAATAGGAAAATGTTTTTTTTTCCCTATTGCAGCGAGCGCGAAATGCAATACCCTGCCCTTGCGTCGTATCTGGTCCGTCGGACCAGCACACAGACGAGCGGACTTTCCGTCAGAAACTGAGTTCGACGGAAAGATTTAAAACATGTTTCAAAAAGTCCACCGGAGCCTACACGCGATCGGATTGTCCGGCGGACTCTGGTCCGCCGGACCAAGTATGCCGAAAAGTCCGCTCATGTGTACGCGGCATTACATTACTCTGCAAAGAAGGAGAGAACTGCGGCCACTACTTGATGTCCTCAGAGCCAGATCCATAGTCTATAGATGGAAGTTCCCTTTTGGCCTCTCAGCCTCCCATCAAGGGTGGACAGCAAGAAGATTTGGATCACTTTTGCTCCCAACTGGATATCCCTCTAGTAGCCTTACCGAATTGGTATAGTGAATTCCTCTCACCATCTCTCAAACGAGCCATCTCCATGGACGGAGTCACGGAAGCAGGCAACTTCAGTATCGGGCACCGCCTGCACCCATTACGTCCTCGCTCCCCGCTGAGAGACCAAAGTGAGCCTCGAAATGGTAGCCCAAAAGCGTCTCCAGTGCACTGTAGGCCCTGGGTTACCTAAGCAGAAATCGGGTCCTCTCCTTACTCATATAAATGACACTGAGTTCATATTACTATAACCCTTACCTCAGTATTACTGTCGCTTGTTTCATTTTATTTTATTTTATCTTATTTCATTTTAGTATGTCTTACTCCGCTTCTTCAACACTGATTAGCAACCACCCACACTACGGTCGTATCACCGTTAAAGTAACGAGTGCCGGACCAATCTCACACCAGGCCAGCTACAGCACTGAAAGGTAGACATGTGCAATTCGTTAAGTTACGAATTCGTTATTTGCCAAAATTCGTTATATTCATTAATTCGTAAACATACAATTTAAACGAACAACGAATTATCTAAAATAACGAATATGTAAAACAACGAAAATACGAAATTATTAAATTGGAAACAGGGAAAAACGAAAGAATGAAAAAACAAAAACATAAAAACAACGAAAAGGCCAAAGACAGCAAATAACGAAAATCAAAATTAACGAAAAATCAAAATTACGAATATTCTGAAAACAAAAACAGAAAAATGAAAATACTGAACAAAGATTCAAAATAACGAATATCAAATTGAACGAAAAGTCGAAAAATTACGAATATTCGGAAAACGGAAGGCAAAAACAATGAAAATGTGAAATAACGAATATTCTGCAGAACGAATTAGTTATTTCTGAAATATGTCTGGACATTGGCCAATAAGCTTGTCCCTTCCCCTGAAGAGGTCGTCCTGTCCCCCAATGAACTTGTTTCTTTTTCCCTTGTGTGTTTTTCTGTGATAGACTGCAGTGCATTCCATCCAGAGTCCAGACAGGGTGTGGTTGGGTAGG